>NW_026294424.1:7810000-8190179 GCF_007827085.1 Peromyscus californicus insignis
TCTCACCAGGCCGGGTGATCTCTCTCAACAGCGTTCACTTTCCTGCAGCACAGGAGAGAGACTTTCTCAGCGTTACAGGGGACCTTAGCTGTCCTTGAGTGTAGGCCACTAATGGTGAACTCTGAGAAGGATGGCTAAGTGGCGCAGGTTGCCCTCCAAGAGAGAGAGAGAGACAGACAGACAGACAGACAGAGACAGAGAGACAGAGACCATTCAGGCTGTCTCTAGGGCCTCTACTTCCCTGTTCCTCTCAAGCAACTTCCTGCCTTCTGGGGACTCTGGCTTTGTCAGTTATGATTCAGGCCTCTGCAGAGCTGTCTTGTGGGGCTTGAAAATAATGCTGTGTCTTCTCTTGACAACAGGAATTAAAGGACATTGTTCTCTACCTATGTGATACCTGCACCACACTCTGGGCCTTTCTGGATATCTTCCCTTTGGCCTGCCAAACCTTCCAGAAACATGACTTTTGTTACAGGTACATTGGGACTTCTGACTGTTAAAGCAGGGGCTCTGGTCCATGCATCACTCAAACGCATATTGGCTTGGTCCTTAGAAGATTGACCAGTCCAGGGGCATGATGACCCAGCAGTTAAGAGCACTAGCCCAAGTTCAATTCCCAGCATCCACATGACAGTTCACAGCTGTCTGTAATTCCAACTCTAGGGGATCTGACATCCTTACACAGACATCCATGCAGGCAAAACACTAATGCATATGAAATTAACAGAAAAAGAATAGACCAGTCCATCTTCCAGCCTGGGGATACACAATGAGGAACACAGGTAAAACTAATGCTGGAGGAGCCCTTCCAGTTCCGGCTGAGAGGAAGACAAGGTGGGGCAAAACCCACAGCAGGAAGATGACTGTTTCAAGTCTGCCTTCTTTCTCGTGCCTTATCCTGGAGCACAGAGTAACAGCTAGTAAGAACTGGCATGAGGAAGCAGCAGAGGTGTTCCTTCTTTGCTGCAGGGGTGTGCAGGAGAAAGACTCCTAAAAACAGCCTTAGGTACTGAGCTAGAAGCCTGGCACACTGGCTGTTCCTTCCATCCCAACTCTCAGGAGGCTAAGGCAAGAGGGTCACTCAAGCTCCAGGATTTGAGGCTAGCCTAGTCAACGTATCTAAGAAGAAAAGGAATCAGAATGTTCTAGACAGAAAGGTTATGGTGACAGGAAGGGTGTTGAAGCAGGTGTGAAATGTACAAAAAGTTCAGACTAACTGCCAGATGTGGTGGCACACGCCGTTAATCCCAGAACTTGGGAGGCAGAGGCAGGTGGATCTCTGTGAGTTCAAGGCCAATCTGGTCTACAGAGCAAGTTCCAGGACCTCCAGGGCTACATAAAGAGACCCTGTTTCAGAAAAAAACAAAAACAAACAAACAAAAAAAACGAACAACAGGGAAAGGAGTTGATAATAAAAACTGAGGAGTCCACTGCTTGGTGCCAGCGTGGTGAAATAGTGGCGGAGAGTGGCCTCGATCTGTGGGAGTGGAAACCACTGGAGAGGCCTTAGGAAGATTGTGCTGAGGTGGAGAAGAGCTCGGAGGAACTTACGGCAAGGAGGGAGACTGCCCGGTTAACATCAGGAGAGCTTTCTGTGCGGTGAGAAGGTGGGGAGCATGGGCTTGGGCATTCCCAGGCTGGTGTGAAAGGACCAGCAGCCTGCTTATTGCCTGGCAACAAAAAGTACTGGCCCATTCCCAGTGGCCTCTAACTGTTGCTCTTGCCGGGCATCTCTCCCAGCCATTTGCAGCAGCTTCTGGGAGCTGCCCAACTCCATTTACCCACCCATCTATCCGTCCATTCTGTCATTTACTCACCCATTCAACAAAACATTTATCTAGCTCTGACATGTGCCAGAGATGGCAGCTGGTCCCTGACTCCTCTTTGGTCTCCCCTGCTTGTGAGAGTCAGATATTAGGGTTGATCAGCTTCCCAGGGATCATTAGAATAAAATGCTGACCAGTATTCTCCAGAGAAGAAAGGGCTTGGGCTAGGACTGTAGCTGTCCACTTTAGGGAGGAAAGGTATTTCAGTGTGATAGAAGAGCATGTGGAAATGTAGAAAAGGTAGAAAGCCAGAAACTGAAATCACTCTTAGGAATACGCTGCTCTCGGCATGTTCTCCTCTGCCTGTTTTCATTCACTTTAAGCAGTTTTGTCCAAGTGTCTCCCCCAGTCAGCACAGATGGCTTCTGAGGGTGGAAGCTTTGGGAGAGCAGGTTTTTCCTGCATGAGAGTGGAAACAGAGTCCCACCCATCTTGGAATATGGGAAGAAAGGGTTGCACTTTGGAAGTGACGCTTGCTGCCTTTGACTCACGTTCAACCTGCAGCTGGCCCAGCCTGGTCCAGCCTGTGCTGCAAGCTAGGAAATCCTTTGCTAGCTACACCCACATATACACACAACCCCAGCTCCCACAGCTCTTCGTTAGGGGTCACACTTACCCAAAGAGCTCTTTGACTTGGCCCTCTCAAAACAGCTTCCTCCGTTCTCCACTCCCATCCACTTACCCAGTTTGCAGCTTCTGCTCTTGGGTCATGAGTCAGTAGTACTTTCACTTTTGACAGAACTCAGAAAGTATAAAATAGGGGCTGGAGAGACGGCTTAGTAAAGAGCAGGTTCTTCCTTCCAAAGGACAGAGTTCATTTCCCAGCACCTGTGTCTGAGGCTCACAACTGCCAGTAACACCAGCTCCAGGTCTTCTGGCCTCTGTGGGCACCCTCACATGTGACACACACAGAGACACAAAAAACAACCTTTAAAAATGTAAACTATATGGGGACCTCTCTCCCTCCCCTCTTTGTAGTTCTTTTTCTCACTTGTCAATGCTGTCGTAGTTCAGAGGGATTTTCCAGAGATATGCAGTATAGGGAAACATACACATTATACATTCCCCTCCCTTTGCTTTTGCAGTGATGAGAATGGAACCCAGGGTTTTATAAATGCTCAGTAGGAACTCTACCACTGAGCTATACTCTCAACCCCACCCCCCTTTGTTAAAATTGAAAAGCTGGGGCTCGGGGAGATGGCTCAGTGTCTTAGAATGACTGGGCAGCACTGTGCATCTGGTGCACTGGACACCAGAGATAGATTTTTTATTTTTATATTTTCCTTATGGCTTTTTCAGTTATTTGCTATTTCAAAATAAATAACATCATACACACATGACTTTGTACCTTTGCAAGCATATTTGAGGATTAATTCCTAGAAGTAGAAATGCAGGGACAGATGGTGTGTGCATCTTTAATTCTCACATATCTTGCCAAATCACCTTCCATGGGGGCTGTTCCAGTTTACCCAACAACAACACAGCCTGGCAAGTGTTGAATCAGCTTGGGCCAAACTGCCCTCTCCGGCCTCTGCTGAGGCTGTGTCTAGTAGGGCCTGTTCTGTTCGGCTTAGCTCTTCTTTGCCACTAGCTTGCTGCTGTGAGATGGACGGTGCAGAAAGCCAGGCAGAGGATGGGCATGCGCTTGCCGAACACCTGCAAGCACTAGTCAGCACTACACTGGGCACTTGAGTGCATCTCTGACCCTGGGAAACAAGATGTTTGGAGGAGGAGTTACATCACAGAAGAGCAGCAGCTGCTCTGTCAGTTGCCAGGGCAGTATGTTCTGGGTGCAGTGAATCTGGCCCCTGGAAGGAAGAGCCCTGTGGTTAAGGATAGCCAGGAAGGACACAGTGAGGAGGTAGGCTGCCCAGTTTGAGAAGGACGAGGGGAGGAGGAGATGCAGGAGGAAAAGGACAGCTGCCTCCTGGGTTGCTCACCCATGCTAATCTCAAACTCCTGGCTCAAGCTGTCTTCCTGCCTCAGCCTCCCAGCTAGCTACAAGTATAGTCATATGTAACTGTGCTGAAACTCCTAATGTGTGTGTGTATAGTTTTTTGAGAAAAATTTTACATTTATTTAATTTATGTGTATGAGTGTTTTGTCTGAATGCATGTGTATGCAACATGAGCATGCCTAATGCCCGTGGAGTTCAGAAGAGGGCATCAGATCCTCTGGACCTAGAGTTACAGATGGTGTGAGTCACCATGTGAGAGCTGGGAACCGAACCCAGGTTCTCTGAAAGAGCAACAAGTGTTCCTAACTACTGAGCCACCTCTCCAACCCTGTGTGTGTGTGTGTGTGTGTATAATTTTTAATTGTTTTGCTATTGAGACAGTGTCTCTCTGTATAGTTCAGTCTGGTTTCCAGCTTGCGATCTTCCTGCCTCAGTTTCCCAAATGCTAGAATTACAAGCATGGACCATCACATCTAACTTATAACTTTTTATTAAGAGTTGTAGAAAACAGGCTGGAGAGTCTCAGCACTCATATCAGGTGGCTCACAACCATCTGTAACTCCAGCTACAAGGGATGGCACCTTCTTTTGACTTCTGTGAGCATCTGTACTCATGTCCACACCAACTGACAGACAGACACACACACATAATTAAAATAAATCTTTTTTAAAAAAGAGTTATAGTTAAGCTAACTGGCTTAGTTCATAAAACAAATATAGAGTGCATGATACATGTAAGTCCTGGGCACATTTAGCCTGTTCTGAATAAATACATTGTGTTGACATTGTCACATGTTAACAATATGTAGAGATTTCAAATCATGTAAAAAAAACAAAACTTCATATCTTAGAACCAAAATGAGAAAGATTATTGGTAACTGCATTTCAGAGCTCCTAGAACTGGCAAATTTTGAGCAAGAAAAAAGATAATCTGTCTGTTTCATAAACCCAGAGAATCCTGTGTAGCCCTCTGATCACTTTGTTAGAATAGACACAGCTGGGGCTGGAGAGATGGCTCGGTGGTTAAGAACATTGACTTTTCTTCCAGAGGACCTGGGTTCAATTCCCAGCACCCACATGGCTGCTTACTGCCTGTAACTCCAGTTGCAGGGGATCCAACACCCTCACACAGACCTACATGCAAGCAAAACACCAATGCACATAAAATTAAAAAAAAAGAATAGACATACTATGGTCACTTTCCATGATGGGGCAGCACAGTATATCATTCCGGGGTAGGCTCAGGAAAGCCCCTGGGTACCCCAGAAACTAGGTTTAGGATGGGATGGGGGCAGGGGGTTGATTCAGTAAAGCCAAGTGAGGCCCTGAGTTTGATCTCTTCAGAACCCATGTGAAAATGTAGAGTGCGGTGTTACTCTGTGTGCAGTACCAGTGCTGAGGAGGCAGAGACAGGAAGATCCTGGTGCTCTGACCAGTTCTGATTGGTGAGCATCAGGACTGCTTTCCTGGACTAACACTGAAGTTAGCCTGTGGCTTCCACACACACACACACACACACACACACACACACACACACACAACACCACCCACATTGTGGATTTATGGGAGAAAGAAATGAACCTTCCTGCTCCTTTGGGTTGGCTTTTGTTTTCCATCAAAATGTGGTATTTGGGAATTAATCTGGCCTTTTACCTGTGTTTGCTTCTGTAGACTAGCTTCCTTTTATGAGACGGCAATTCCTGAAATGGAGACTGCAATTAAGAAGAGGAGGCTCGAAGACAGCAAGTGAGTGGGAAGGGGAGCCTGAGGACAGGCTGTGGCACCCTCACTCTGAGGACAAAGGGCGACCAAGGACTGTGGTAGCTTGGGCTCCTAGTCCTGGACTTGGTGATCTTCTCGCCCTACTTTTTTTTTTTTATAACTCCTGAAGTTTTAGTGTAACTTTTTATTAAAAAAATAAGGATTGAGGATTGAACCCTTGGCCTTGTGCATGCTGAGCACATGTTCTTTTACCACAGACCTTAAAGATTGTTGTTGTTTTCTTTTTCTTTTTTTTTTTTTTTTTTTGGTTTTTCGAGACAGGGTTTCTCTGTGTAGCTTTGCGCCTTTCCTGGAACTCACTTGGTAGCCCAGGCTGGCCTCGAACTCACAGAGATCCGCCTGGCTCTGCCTCCCGAGTGCTGGGATTAAAGGCGTGCGCCACCACCGCCCGGCTTCTTTTTTTTTTTTTTAGTGGGGAGAGTGGGAGGCTCAAGACAAAGATTCTCTTTGTAGCCCTAGCTGTCCTGGACCTCAATTTGTAGCCCAGGCTGGCCTTAAACTCACTGCCGCTGCCTCCTGAGTGCTGGGATTAAAGGCATGGGCCACCACTGCCATCCAGGGAAGATTGTTTTTTTGGGGTTTTTTTTTTTTTTGGTTTTTCGAGACAGGGTTTCTCTGTGTAGCTTTGCGCCTCTCCTGGAACTCACTTGGTAGCCCAGGCTGGCCTCGAACTCACAGAGATCCGCCTGGCTCTGCCTCCCGAGTGCTGGGATTAAAGGCGTGCGCCACCACCGCCCGGCTGTTTTTTTTATATATGCTTTGTGAGGACCTAATGAGAAATACTTTGGCAAGTAGAGATTTATTGTTTACTTGCTTTATTTTTTTTAATTTTTTTTTTTTTTTTTTGGTTTTTCGAGACAGGGTTTCTCTGTGTAGCTTTGTGCCTTTCCTGGATTTTTTAATTTTTATTGAGCTCTTTGAGAACTTCATACAATTTATTTTGACCGTATTTGTCCTTCCTCCAGCTCCTCCCTGATTCTCCCCCGTCCTCTACCTACCCAGCTTTATCTCCTCTTTTTTCTTTCCTTCCTTCTTTCTTTCTTTCTTTTCTTAGCATGACAAGTCAAATCTGTGCTGTCCATGTACTCTTGGACATGTAGCCTTCCACTGTGGTGTGCTCACCCTACCAGGGGCCACACCTTTAAAGAAGACTGACTCTCCCCCAATAGCTATCAGTTGCCAATAGCTCCTCAGCTGGGGTAGGACTTTGTGCCCCCCACCCATACTGAGATTTGGTCTGGTTTGAGTTTGCGCATGTCTTGCTCATTTTTCCACAAGTGCTGTGAATTTATGTGTGCACTGTCCTGCTGTGTCCAGAAAACAGTCTCCTTGTAGCCCCCCACAGCCTCTGGCTCTAATGGTCTTCCACCCCTTCTTCCGTAATGATCCCTGACCTTGGGAGAAGGGGGTTTGATGGAGATGTACCATTTAGGCTTAGCTTTCTGTAGTCTGTCGTTCTCTGCACACTGACCAGTTAGTCTGCATTAGTCTCCATATACTGCACAAATAGAGACTCAGATATTAATTGGACACTGTCTTGCTACAGGCTACCTTGTGAGAATTGTCTTGAGAGTCCTCCTTGTCCACCAAATCCATTAATTCAGTGTCCCCCAAATCCTGGCAGATAATGGCTGGTCCCTGCATGTAAGCTCAGCTGTGGCTTCAAGCTCTTGGTAACTGACCTTGCTATTCCTGACCCTCTGTTTAACTGAGACCCAGTGGTCTGAAGCTGGCTACCCAGTATTTGTAGCTTTTTGTCGGCTGCCCCATTACTGACCTTGAGGATCACCTCAGCTCTAGCTGGGGAAGCGGTTGCAACTGCTAGGAAGAAGTTCCCACAGTTCCTTTCATCTCTTAAGTCTACTGCTCTTCTCTCTGGCCATCAAAGGCTGCTAGGTGACTTGTGGCAGAGGCTTTCCCATTCCAAGAAAAAGCTAATGGAGGTGTTTCACATCATCCTGAACCAGATCTGCCTCCTTCCCATTCTAGAGAGCAGGTAAGCTCCTAGGAGCCTCTCCACATAGCAGGTGCTTCTCATCACTCCTCCACTCCTTTCTTCCTCTCTGCCAGACATAATGGGAAACTCCAAAAAAGCCTTTCTCCAACTGGCCAGAGACTGCAGGGGGGTAGGGTGAACACCCAAGGGACCTGCAGGTCATCTTACATTGCCTGAGCTCATCTTCCCTCATGTCCTGTCCTAGCGGTGACAACATTCAAGGCTTCATTGAAGAATTCCTTCAGATCTTCAGCTCCTTGCTGCAGGAAAAGAGGTGAATGGGGCTGAATGGGGACCAGCTATGGGACAGGCCCATGTCCCTCTCTCCAGTCCCATGAGGCCTTGCACAGTGCAGTCACTAATACATACTTACCTGGAACATAGGCTCTGGATCCTGTGGTTGGGTAGCAGACACAAGGTGAGCTGCCAGAGAATATTCCCGTGTTCCCAACCCCGACCCTCCTTTCTGTGCTCTGCCCCACAGATTCCTCCGGGACTATGACTCATTCTTCCCTGTAGCCGAAGACATCAGCCTGCTACAGCAGGCTTCATCAGCCTTGTATCCTACTATAGCTCACTGGGCCAAGGTCTGCCTAGGTCAGACATGGCATTCTGGGACCCAGGGGGGCAGAAGGTAACCCCCAAAACACTTACATCAAGAAGTCCACCAAGGCCCCAGTTCTCCTTTTCCTAGAAGTGACACCTGCTCTGATGTTGGGACAAGGGAGAGTCTGCTCTCTCTAGATGTGTTGTGAGTCTGGGTCTGAGTGCTCAAGTTGTATTCGAGAAACCTTGAACCCCGTTGTAGGAGATGAGAAGTGAATGGTCAATTAGCGAGTGTCACATGAGAAGTAGGACTACATCTCACATAGCAGAGCTCAGAGGACTAGGAAAGAGCCGGCCTTTGGGCCATTTCTGTTGCTGGGTCAGGTCCAGTCCTGCCTCAGGGACCCCCAGTGGGCCCTCAGCCTTTAAAGAATACCCTCAGCTTGGTGGACAGGAAGTCCTGAATATCCGAGCAGAAGAGTAGCTGTCAGACCATCTCGTCTGGGACACTGATGGTAATCCCCAGCCCTGTCTGCCCAGAGTTGCTCTGCCTAGCAGCAGGTGCTCGGGTTCAGTACGGCAGTATTCTGGCCTGCTCTTCCACATGACACCCACTGGACAGGCGAGCAAGCCCTTGGAAAAAGCATGGTGCATGGTCAGATACTGGACAGGGACTGAGACGTCATACTACCCAGAGCTGGGGAGATGGATCCTGAGCAAGAGAGTCCTTAACACTGCCTCATAGGGATGAGACCCGGACTGCCTACATCCTACAGGCTGTGGAAGGTGCATGGGAAGGGGTGGACAGACAGAAAATCAAGGACATTAAAGACCCATCAGGGCCCAAGGATCCTAATAATGAAGTCACCATGACAGCAAAGCCAGTTAGTGAAATGCCGTCACAGCTGGAGAACTCAGAGGAGGATGAGGAGGTGTGTATCTGGGAGTTCCTGCCCCGATCCCTGATTCCTTAGCCTTCCTGGCCACCCTTTGAGAGATAGGCAAGTGCCCAAGCTCCCTTCCTTGTTTTTACTTTAGAGAAGTGTCTTTTCGGATTGGTAGCCTCAAGCACTGGGGCTGCTTGTAATACCTGGGTACAGAAGAGAACACAGCCCTGAAGCCTTTGAACTTGCTCATGCTCTCTCTCTCTCTCTCTCTCTCTCTCTCTCTCTCTCTCTCTCTCTCTCTCTCTCTCTCTCTCTCTCTCTCTCTCTCTCTCTCATTTTGAAACAAGAATCTTGCTCTGTGGTCCAGGCTAGCCTTGAACTCACAGCAATCCTCCTGTTTTTACCTCCAACTGCTGGGATTACAGGCATGTACTACCATGCCCAGTCCTGTTTCCCTCTATAAAATGAAGAGGTAAAGCTTTTGCTGGTGGACTCCTTCCCCAGCCCTTCCCCTCACTGGGTAAGGTGGAACTCCTTTGGTGGCAGCTGAGCGGGTGCCTGACCCACCTCCCAGGAATCACAGGACTCCACTGAACAAGGTGGGAAGTCCTGGACCTAGTGCTTGCTCTCCTGGCTTTTTCAAGGTCAGCCAAGTCTGTATGGAAGGGCCACGGAGCCCAAGACTTCTCCCTGTGTGGTAGGAGACCACACGCTCTCGACAGGCTGCTCAGTGGTAACCTGACGTACTGCTTGCCAGTTGTGTGTGGCATAGCTCTTGTGCTGAGTGTAATTGCTCCTCTGGACATAGAGATAGGTGCAGTGCCTGCTTCTATGAGGTTGTTGGGGTTCCTGGGGCTGCTATGTGGAGCACGTTCATTCTAGTTGCTCCTCAATGCCCAGTTAGCAAATGCTACTGTTCTTCCTGTTAGATCCCTGATCCTTTCTTCCCTGTTCTGCAGCTTCTCTGAGCCATGGAAGTTTTTGTCATCATCATGATCATTTGTGATGTTCTAGTGCTGGGCCTGGACCCAGGGCCTTGCTGGTGCTAGGCAAGCATTCTACCACCAAGCTGTATCTCCAGCCCTTTATTGTTTTTATTACCCATCTCCTTAAAAGGCATTTTAAAATGAAGCCACATTGGGCAGTATGTGAAATGAAGTCTCCTTACTGAAAAGAATGTTACTTAAGGGAGCATTTCCACATGGCCTCACTGGTAGCTGCTATTGTCCTTCAAAGGCTGTCACCTTGGTAGAGTTGGGCAAGGACTTGGTCACTAACACATGACTGTCTGTGGAGACCCTCCTGCATACCAGGTGCTCTTCTTTATGGGTAATGTGCATCTCTTCATTGAACCATTTGAGATAACCCCATGAGATCAATGATATCTTGTCCATTTCATAAGGAGGGGACAGTTCAAAGAGGACGTACAGTGCTCCAAATCACACAGACAGGGGTAACTCACCTAGGAAAAAATAGGCCCCTCTTTTCACAAATGAAAAAAATAGGGGCTCAGATTTAAGTCACTTGGCGAAAGTCCTCCAACGAGGAGGGGCAAGGCCAGGGCCGATGACCAGTGCACTGCTGTTTGGAGACTGACCTGTTCACTTGGGCAGTCAGCCTTTCCTCCAGCACTCTGGCTTTCATTGCAGTGCGTGGGGGCAGCAGCTGCCCCGGGCCCAACCGTGTGTGGTGTGGAACTAGACTCACTTATCTCCCAAGTGAAAGACCTGCTGCCAGACCTCGGGGAGGGCTTTATCCTGGCCTGCCTGGAGCACTACAGCTATGACACAGAGCAGGTGATCAACAACATCCTGGAGGATCGGCTGGCCCCTGAACTCAGCCAGCTGGACCGCAGCCTAGAAAGGTGAGAGATGGATGGGAAGAGGTCCTCAAGGCAGGGGCCCCTTTCACTGCCTCTCACTCTCTTCCCCTAGACTAGAGGACACAATTTCCTACTTTGTCACAGCAGTGTTTCCAGCATTTGAACTAGTGCCCTCTTTAAAGAAGGCAAGCTGGGGGCCTGTAAGGTTCTCAGCATACAGCTGCCTGTCCCTGCAGGGCCTGATAGGAAGACTTACTAGAGACCAGCAGTGTGGCAAAGGGCACTGACACACCCCAGCTCCAGATCGGCCTCATTCTTGGCTTATTTCCAGTTTCTGAGCTAGGCCAGCCAAAGCTACTCTCTGTCCTGAACCACATGGTTTTGGCCACTGCTGTCCTGAGAGCCTCAGGAGCCAGCAAGAACAAGGACACAAGTGGATGCTGCTTCCATGAACAAAGGATGCTCGCCAAATGAATGGATGAAGTTCGCTTTGTGCCTTTAGACACGTTCCTCTGCCCTGTTTGTGTCCCATTTTACAGATGGCAGTGAGGAGACACAAGGAGGAGCTGAGGGTGTAGCTCAGTGGTAGAGCTTAGCTTGTGTGAGGTTATACATTACATTCCTAGTACCAAAAGCAAACGCAACTGCCCTCCACCACCCCACCACCACCCCCAAAAAAAGAGGTTGAGTGACCTATAACTCCCTGTCTCATAGGGCCATTGTGGGCATTTAAATGAGGGGCAGAGCTTTGAAGAAATAGAAAACTGGTATGCATGGCACACAGAGAATGAGGGTGAGGTGTGGTTGTGGGCTCTTGAAGGGGCCAGGTTAAGTAAAGCCTAATTAAAGACTCCCTATTAAAGGACTTATGTCCTAGGCATGGCTTTTGGAATGGAGTGAAGAGTATGATGCGGGGAACACAGTGGGACTTGGGACACGAGTAGATGTCAGCCAGTAGGGCTCTTTCAGTTGGTTTCTGTGCTGTGGCCCCCAGACAGGTGAAGCCAGACCCTACACCCCTGCTGACATCTCGTCACAACGTCTTCCAGAACGATGAGTTTGATGTGTTCAGCAGGGACTCAGTGGACCTGAGCAGAGTGCACAAGGGCAGGAGGTGAGTGTGGCAGAACCCGGGGCTCTGCAGCCAGTTCTGGTATGGAGAGAAAGCAAAGGCCTTTCTTGAGAGAACTAGCCCTGAGTTTTCCCCGTTTTCATTTATTTTTATTTTATGTTTGTCTCCATGTATGTGTGTGCACCATGTGCATGCCTGGTGGCCATAGAGGCGCCCAGAAAAGTGCAGGGACTGGAATTTCAGACAACTGTAAGCTGCCATGTGGATGCTGGGAATCAAACCTGGGTCCTCTGTAAGAGCAGACTGTGCTCTTAACTGCTAAGCCATCTCTCCAGCCCCTCAGGGGTCCCTCTGAAGCCTGGCCTTACGCACTGGCAGCCTACAAGATCAGGTTCTTTAACAATGTGCTTTAAGTCCAGCTTTGTGTGGGGTGACTGTTAGTGATCCACCTCCTTGTAGGTGGTAAAAGCCAGAGGGCCAGATCTGTCCCCTTGTTTCTTCTCTTATGTCTTTTGATGTGTGGACTGCTGGCTCTGGGGGTGTAGAGCTAGACAGCACTTCCTAGAAGCCATTTTTGACCTGATCTGTCTCCAGGCTGCGACAAAACAAGAAAATCAAGTTGCGTGAGTAAGTTTTTTCCAAAGATGAAAGAATTCTGTTTCAAGGTTCCTTGTAGTTTTAGTTTATCTTCTGCCTACTTTTTCAGCATTATAATCCATTTCATGACCTATCATTCAGTCAACAAACAATTGCCTGGTCCTTATTGTCCTGGATTACTTCAGGGCCGGAGCTGTAGTGGGAAGTAAGGCAGACACTGCCTACATCCATGTGAAATTTGCATTATTCAGCTCATCAAACAGTCACGATATGGGCAGCCTCCTGGGCCCTTGCTAGGGCCATCAGTCTAGACAGGAGGGCTCCCCTGAGAAAGTGACAGAGAGCTAAAGGATGTGTAGGGGTGGCTCTGCAGAGCAGGGAGGAACCTTCCCAAGCTGAGTGAGCAAAAGCAACAGTGGCTTCCAGGCCCGTGGGAGTGTGACCAAGGTCCCTTCAACTCGGGAGCTTTGTGTTATAAACGTCACCCAAGCTGGGCAATAGCTCACACCTCTAACTTACACACTTGGGAACCTGAGAGGACTTTCACGATTGCAGAGTGACTTCCAATCTAATCTAAGAGACCCTGTCTCACAGATAAGTAAAAAGAATCTGCTGGGCTCTTGAATGGCTTCCCCTGGAAGAAACTGAAATCAGTGGTGATGGCAGGGAGACTGACAGCCAGGGAAGGGATGGAGTGGGGAGAGTTAAGAATTCTGCTGCAGAGTTCTGTAATCACACTGATTCATAGAACCCAGAAACCCATGGGTTCAAGTGCTGTCTGTGCTGTCCCCATCATAATAGTGAGGACAAGAGGGTCTAGAAAGAGAGGAGACTGCCCATCCTGTGGCCTTGTTCTGGTAAGAGCCCCGAGCAGAAACATGTGTTGCTGCTTCAGTTAGAGCCCAGGGCTACTCCCCTCCCTGGGGCTGTGTGCTGCCAGAAGCTTGCTGGCTGAAGGCTCAGCAGGCACAGGGCAACTCCGAAGCCATCTGGCTCACTGCACAGGAAGCTCTGACACACTGCTTCATCAGTCACATTGTGACACCCCTGGATCCCAGGCAGAGCTGTTATTACTATTGGTGACTGCTGTGTGGTCCCCCAGGCCAGCAGAAGGCATGGGGAGCCCGACTGGTAGATCCCTCCACAGAGCTTAGACTCTCTGGACCCAGGTTTCCCCTTGCCGTTCATCTGTAGATTCACCTAGGTCACTCCTCATCCTCACCCAGTTGGAGGTAACCTTTGAGCATTTGCTAGTGGGCTGCTCTCAGCTGTCAGGGTCATCAGAAGGGCTGAAGCAGCCAGGTGTCCTGAAGGCTGTGTCCCAATTCTGTGACACTCTGGCTGCCAGCAGAGACTGGGTGAGCAGTGTTTACCAATCCTACTCTGCTGGGCAGCCCAGGGGCAAGGATTGTAAAGAGGTAAAGCCTTCATTCATGGTTCAGTATTTATCCACTCAGCAAATATTTATTAAGTCCTTTACTAGCACAAGATCCTGTGTGGGCACCAGGAAAACAAGGTGAGCAGGGTACTCTGGCTTTGCCCATAAAGGGCAGAGACCGTGGGAAAGACAGATCGTCAAATAAGCAAGTGCACGAGGAGTTTACCAGGGACACCTGCCTAGTCAGGGCAAGGTGGAAGGGCAAGGGCCCTGCCTTCAGGTAGCAGGTGGAGAATTAAGTAGCACAAAGCAAATCACACCTGTGTACATACGCATTGACTCTGAGGAACATGCTTGGCAGCTTTAGGAACAAGTAGGGTCTGGTCTGTTCCCTTACACACGAAGAGCTACAGGGGGCAGAGGTGGGGCTTGGTTACCCTGTGGTTTGTATTTGGTAACAAGCACAAGATGGGGCTTTTCTGTCTTCTGGGACCCTGGCTTAGGGGTCCCTAGAGGGCTAGAGGGGGCTTCAGCTATTTGAACTCTGGCTACTAGAAACAATAATGCCAGAGGGAGTCTAGACAGGTATTGCCTCTCTTTTATCTTTTGTTTATTTTTGTTTGTTGGTTTGTTTTGTTTTTTGATAATGCTAGGGACCAAACCCAGGGCCTTGCCCATGCCAGGCAAGTGCTCTACCATTGTGCACTACCCCAGCCCCATCTCTTTTTTAGAGAATTGCAAAGCGTGCTCAGAAACTTCCCTATTTTTCTCATATGTCATCAACAGCACTGGGCCAGATTTGGGGGCTCCTAACATGGAGAGCGATCTGAACCCGAGTCCAAGCTAGGCCTGGCTCACACAGTACCAGCACATGGGAGGTTTTAGAGCTTGAGGCCAACCTGGACTACACCAGGAGACCCTGTCAAAATAAGAAAAAAAAAAAAAGGTCTGTTAGGAGCGTATCCAGACTGGAGGGTAGCTTTGGTTGAACACCAAGCACCTGTGTACACAAAACGTGGTCCTCTGACTCCTTTGGATACTCTATAGAACCCTGGAAGATAACAAGAGCTCCCCTCAACAAAGGTCCTGTGGCCAGATATGTCTGTGTGTTTTGTCTGCCTCTTGGAGAATCACAGAGTACACTAGCATGTAAGACTGACAGAAGAAACGAGTCATTTTGTTGAGCCCAGCAGATGCTGGTCTGGGTCTGTATCTTTTCTGTCTTCTTTTTCCTTTGGTTTTGTTATTGTTGTTTGTTTTGTTTTCTGTTTGAGACAGAGTCTAGTGTAACTCCAGCTAGCCTTAGACTCACTAAGCAGCCAAAGCTGACCCTGAACTCATAGTCTTCCTGTCCCTACATCCCAAGCCCTGGGATTACAGCAGTGCACAGTGCACCACAGTGTATCATAGCATTCTCAGCTCATCCCTGAGAAGCGAATACTGTAAGCAGGAACTGGAGGGGGGCGGTTGTATTGCTTTGAGATAGGGTCTCACTGTGTTGCTCTAGCTGTCCTGGAACTCACTGTGTAAACCAGGCTGACCTGAAACTCACAAAAATCCTCTTGTCTCTGCCGCCTTACAGCTGGGTTAACCACCCCTTGTTTATTTTTTTAGTTACAGGTGGTTGTGAGCCCCCATGTGAGTGGTGGAAATTGAGCCTGAGATCTTTACAAGAGCAGCCAGTGCTCTAACCCACCGAACCACCTCTCCAGTCCCACTAGTGCTAGGTTAAAGGCAAGCACCCCCACACCATGCACGCCAGCCACTGTGATTCAGTGAGGCTAGCTAGAGACTTGCTGTGATCACACAGCTTAGGAAGTGCAGCGCTAACCAAGTCCTTTTTTCCTGAACCTTTTTACCAGCTCTGTGACTCTGGGCGGGTTTCTCTCTCTTTCTTTGTCCCAGAACTTTCACCTGGGATGTTTATTGACTCTGTAGGCCACTAGGGACCTGTTTGAATCGGTCTTTACAGAACAGGGTTGAGTGCCTGAGAAGAGGAAAGGTGACCAGCTTCAGGAGGGCAGGCATGTTCCTGGCCTTGCTGCCACTTTGTAGGAGGCCAAGACTCCAAAACACTCTGGGAAGCCTCTGTTGGCTGTTTCTAGAGGAGGCTGAAGGCCGGGCTTATGAATGCATCTTTCCCAGATGCTTGTGTGGGATCTTCCTTCTTCGTGGCTCCAGATCCATCAAGGAAGCAAAGTGCAGTGCCCTAGACAGGCTGCCCAGGCCCCTGGCTCTGCTGCCTGGCCTCTCCCAAGGCCCAAGTGGGGTCCATAAAGGGCAACTTCTCCATCTGGCCCTACAGAAAGCCACATAGCTGGACACTCTCCACCTTCACTGCCCAGAACCTGGGATGACAGGAACCAGGAGTCTCAGGGAGCTGCCAGACGATGATGACACCTCTCCCACTTCACGGGCCCCTGGCCCAGCACAGAACCTGGCATCCCGGAAAGCACAGCTGAGTGCGTGAATGAATGTGTTCTCACCAGCGGTACCAGCCACCTGGAGAGGCTTGGATCCCTTTCACTTTTCTCCCTCTTTACCAGCTTGGCAAAGAGAGCCAGGTGCAGCACCAAGGCCATGGTCACAGATCCACAGCCCAATCCTGGCAGCTGGGAAAGATTCCTGCATTGGTCTTTCTGTTTGTTTGTTTGTTTGTTTGTTTTAAGATAAGGGCTCCTGTAGCCTAAGCTGGCCTCCAGCTCACCGTGTAGCTGAGGCTGACCTTGAACTCCTCATCCTCCTGCTTCTTTCTCAAGTGCTGGGATCATATACTTTTGCTACCATGCTCAGCTTTGTTTTTTTTTTTTTTTTTAAGGTAGGGGTCTCTGTAGCCCAGGTTAGCCTTTAACTCTTGGCAGTCCTCCTACCCCAGCCTCTCAAATACTAGGAGTAGGACTATAGGCAGGCATGAGTCACTGCAGCGAGCTAAGATTCCTATTTGCCTAAGGTATCTCTCAAATCCAAATCAAATGCAACATCCTTTGTGTCCCACTGAGGGCTCCTGGTGCAATCAAATACCTTCCTGTTATGGGTTTCCTCCAGACCATGCTGGCACCCTCCGTCCTGTCTGGCGGGTGGTAGCCCACCTCATTCAGCATGTTCTGTGCCTTTCACCCCCAGCTCTCCTGTGAGTGCAGATACATGTCTGACCCATTTCTGAATCTCCTCCCTCCTCAGCCTTAGAGTATAGCCTGACATATAGGAAGCTCTTAATAAAGATTGTCCCATGGCAGCAAAGCTTTCCTGACCATACTAAGGCTGCAGTCCCAACCTATCCCAGGCTCCCAGACAACCCTGCAGACCCAGACGCCTGCCACCCACCCAGAGCCAGTCATTAGAAGATCTGCATAGAATCTGCATGGCTCTGTGTCTCGCTTTTTTTTTTTTTTCTTCTCAGACCCCTTCCTTTTGATACATTCCAGAGATCAGATCTCATCATTAAGCTAGATTTCTTGCCTGGCATCTCTAACTGATTTTCCCCTGCAGGGCCAAAAAACCCACATTCCATGAGTCTGTGTTTGTGGCTGCCAAGCCAAGATTCTCTACAAGTTTGCAAAGCCATGGTCAAAAGACCTGAGGCCCTGCTGACACTGTGATGCTGTTCAGTGTGAGCCAGGTGTGTCCCTTCCCCCTCCTGCTCCATCTGTCCTCACTTTGGACAACTGACATTGGCAGTTGTGCTCCCAGACTTTCCTCCTCCCATGGTGCTCTCACATGGAAGCTGGCGCTGCAAAACAGGCATGGGAGCTGCTGGAGGGGCCCCTCCCGCCTCCCCCAAGAGTGCCTGGGCCGTTCCTGAGCTTAGGACAAAAACTGCATGTGGCCTCAGCAGGGGCTGCAGTATCAAGAAGTGAACCCAGCGTCTCTCTGGACCTTTTGCCCAGATTGCCTCCGCAGTCTTCCAGACCTGATGGTGTCCTCCCTCTCTCCCTGCTGTCCCTGGCTCCAGGAAGGAGGAGAACGTGAGGAGCCTGGTGAACGACAAGCGGGCTGTGGTGGCACAGCGGCATCGCTGCCAGCAGTACAGCGTGGTAGTGGAGGAGGTAGGCTGCCCGGCCGGGCCTCTGCTGGGTGTGGGAAGTCCAGCACCCCAGTTCTCTGACCCGCGAGTCTACTGTTGCAGGTCCCACTGCGGCCAGGAGAATACCAGGTCGATGACTACGAGGACGAGTACGATGACACGTATGATGGCAACCAGGTGGGCGCCAATGACGCGGACTCTGACGATGAGCTCATCAGCCGCAGGTGAGGAAGCCGGGACCCACCCCCACCCTCTGCTGCTCCACCCAGCCCACACCAAATCATGAAGCTTTTTTTTTTTTTTTGTCTTAGCAAGTCATGTTTTTTCCTAAGTGCAGAACATTTTTCTCAGCAGAATTTTGTAGGGATTCCCCTGTGCAGATCAAAGCAGGGCTTCCCTGGTGAAGAAAAAGACTGGAGATCCCTTAGCTACCCCCTGCTCTCTCCACATCAGACCATGGGACCTTTAAAGAATCTGGAGACTAAAGCAAAGCCTGCTTGAAGACCCCTGTGGGGTTCCCTGGCCTCCTGAGCAGTGCCCCTCCCCAGCCTTCTCCAAGCCAGCCTTTGATCTCACTTTCTTTTCCAACCCTCAGGCCCTTCACCATCCCTCAGGTGCTGAGAACCAGAGCGCCTGGAGAAGGACTGGAGGAAGAAGATGATGAAGTGGAGGAGGTTGAAGAGGAGGCCCCCAAGGTACGTCCTGGGCAGGTGCCAGTAAAAGAGATGCAGCTCTGAAGGGCCAGTTAGAGGCCCTGTGCCTGACTTTCCTGCCTCTGACCTGCTGGTTTGGGGAAGGTTCTTTCAAGCACACGCTGTTGGAGAGCTGCTGGCTTTGATCTCACTCCACTGCCCAGGGGGCCCCCAGGGGACAGGTCTGGGAACAGCTGAGTCATTAAGAGTTAGGGTCTGGCCGGGCGGTGGTGGCGCACGCCTTTAATCCCAGCACTCGGGAGGCAGAGCCAGGCGGATCTCTGTGAGTTCGAGGCCAGCCTGGGCTACCAAGTGAGTTCCAGGAAAAGGCGCAAAGCTACACAGAGAAACCCTGTCTCGAAAAACCAAAAAAAAAAAAAAAAAAAAAAAAAAAAAAAAGAGAGTTAGGGTCTGGAAGAAGGAAGGGTAGCTGTAGGCTGTTGTGCCCAGGCTGACCTTCTTAAAATCAGAGAAGACTTGGAGCCCTGAGGCTCTGGAGGGTCAGCTAGACCTCATAAGTCTGAAAATTCAGTTTTAGCAGCTAAACTTTTCCTTCAGCTGAAATCTTAACTTGAAACTCAACATAGAAAACAGATGAAAGGTGATTTTGCTCCATTTGAGGATAGTAGCCAGGCATTCTGCAGTCCCAAGCAGCCCCCAACAGGGACAAAGGCAGATGTTCCTAGGGCTGGCTGTGTGGAGGGCCTGGCAGGAGTTAGCATTAAGTGATGGGAAGTAGCTGACCTGCCACAGGGCTCTCAGTCGCTTGGCTCCATCCCTCCTCTTCGCCTAACCAGGGGCAAGTCCAGATTTGCATTTGAAGTATACCATCTTCCCATGTCACTAATTCTACTCCTCCGGACTGTTTGAAGATACACTGTGTGTCAAAGCCCCCTTATTTCCTGAGGTCCCAGCTTTCCCCTCCGTAGGTCCACCACACACTGAGCACGGAAAGCTGTCCTCAAGAGCTCTTACACTGCCCTCTGCTGTGGCACCAGAGTGCAGGGGCCTGCCTTCGTCAGCTTTCATGGCCTTTTGTGTCCTTTCTGTTGGCCATCTTGGCCAAACCCATACACTCCCATTGATGTGCCTGCTGTGGTCCTTTCACCCCACCAGCCTGCCCCACGTCCCTTCAGCTCCCTCCTCCCTAAAGGAAGCTCCCGGTGGCGACCAGCCGGCTCAGTCCCGAAGATCGCCTACCCTGCTTGCTGTAGCAGTCCCCACGAAGGTGCATCAAGATTATTCCTTCCAGGAGGGCTCCACACAGCCTAGGGAAACGGAATGCAGATTTTCTCTTCTTTTCCTTCCACAGCTGGACCATTTCATCCAGGATCCTGCAGTACTGAGAGAAAAGGCTGAAGCCAGGCGCATGACCTTCCTCGCCAGGAAGGGGTGAGCATTGGAGGGGTTAATTCACCTGGAGGAGACCCATGGGGGAGCCCAGCTGGCCATGCAGAAAATCCTGGGGGCTTTTTGTTTTTTCTTCCAAGACAGAGTTTCTCTGTGTAGTCCTGGCTATCCTGGAACTCACTCTGTAGACCAGGTGGCCTCTGTAGACCAGGCTGGCCTCAAACTCAGAACTCTGAGTTTGACCCTGAGACATTAAATAACTTAGTAAAGGTCATACAGCATTAAATGTCAGTCACATAAAGATCGAAGCCAATCAAAGTGTGTGCCTATAGTCTTAGCTATTTGGGAGGCTGAAGCAGGAGAATCATTTAAAACCAGAATTTCAAAATCAATCTGGGCAACATAGCAAAACCCTGTCCCACATGAGAGCCTCACCTCACAAGGTGAGCCCAGCACTCAGGTGACAAAGGCAGAGGGTGTGATCATACAGAGAGCTGGTTTCCTGTGAACGCCCACCTTAGTGTGGCGTACTTCCAGCCAGCCTTCCTTACCTAATTATCCTGTCTGCCTTGTCTGGGCTTTTACCTCTTTATTTCTGCACATCATTCCTTCCTTCCTTCTTATTTTTCGTGTGTGGCTGCCCCCACCCCCCCCACCACCCCACCTCCCTCTTTTCTTTTCTCCTCCTGTTTATTCTCTCTGTCTGCCAGCCATACCTATCCTGTCTCCTGCCTAGCAGTTGGCAGTTCAGCCCTTTATTAGACCAATCAGGTGTTTTAGGCAGGCACAGTAACACAGCTTCACAGAGTTAAACAAATGCAACATAAAAAAATATAACACATCTTTACATTATTAAACAAATGTTCCACAGCATAAACAACTGTAACATATCTTCAACTAATATTCCACAACAAGAGGGCCTCTGGTTCCGAGGGTACATAGTGAGAGCCTGTCTCAGAAACAAGTAAATAAACAGGGTTGAGCCCAGATGGCTCAGCTTTGTGTTCCACACTCATAATCAGTGTAAATCTGTCACTCAGCATGGGGTTGTGTTCAAGGCTCGCTGGTATCAGCAGAATAAGCCCAGGCAGAAGACACATCCTTAGTGGTTTAGAGTCATGGTAAGGGACACAGATGCACTTGAACTAAGTAAGCCCTTAGGGTAGAAAGGGTGTGGAAGAGTTTTGTTTTGTTTTTCCAGACAGGGTTTCTCTGTGTAGCCTTGGCTGTCCTGGAACTTACTAGTCCAGACTAGCCTCAAACTCAGAGATCTGCCTGCCTCTGCCTCCCGGGTACTCAGGTTAAAGGCGTGCACCACTGCCCAGCTGTGGGGGAGTTTTATCAGGGTAAAAGTCAAGGAATTACAAGTCTGTCAGAGAGAGAGAGTCTTAGCAAGGATCCCTGAGGCAACTGTCACGTTCCTTCTTTTGCTAGTGAAGAAACTGGCCAAATGGGCCAAGAGCAGAAGCATAGGCCAGGGGTGGAAGTCTAGTCCCAACCTAGGCTCTGGGGGTAGGTGACCTCGCCAAGAGACATTGGATTTCTGAAGGCAATAGGGAGTCACAGGTTGTTGATCAGGAAGCAAAACTGTTGTGATTTTCTTCCATCCAACACCCTGAAGGAATGCTTTGAGTAGACTCCAGAGGTTGGTGGGCTGAAGGGACCAAGTTAGTGCCTGTTGTGAAAAAGTAGAGCATTGCCCCATGTGGCTGAGGGAAGGAGCCTGCCATCCAGCCCCCTAACAGTTCATGCTCACAGATAGGTGATGGGCCCATCTGCAGGGGCTAGGAGAAAATCAGACCCAGGGCTAGGGCTCCATTTCCCTTCCTATCCAGACCTGGGCCAGGGTGTGACTTCAGTGGTACTCCCCAGGGTGGACTGTGGAGGTCTTCCCATCAGAGCCTCTTCCAACTGATGTCCCTCATCATGGGGTGGGTGTTGCTCCTTCAGGTACCGGCCTGAGAATTCCGCAGCAGTGTCGGGCAGCCCCCGGGGCCATGGGCAAAGCCGAGAAACCACCCAGGAGCGCAGGAAGAAAGAAGCTAAGAAGGCAACCAGAGCCAACCACAGCCGTAGAACCATGGCTGACCGAAAGAGAAACAAAGGCATGATCCCATCCTGAGGCCACAAAGCTGCCTGGGTGAGGGAGTCCCCTCAAGGCCACCACCACACCTCACCTGCCAGCCAGCGGTGAGCGCCTTCTTGTTGAACACAAAGTGCCTTATCCCTTGGTGCAGGAACCCAGTGCCATCAAGCAGGCTGTCTCCCAGCTGTGCTGGCGGAAAAGGATGGGGCTGCAAAAGTAAGGTGTCCTTATCTTGTGCAACAAGACACCGTCTCACGGGAGTCCTGGATGGCAGGAGACCTGTGTATTCAGAAGCAGAAACAAGCCCGTGAATAAAGTTTCTGACCTTCCACGGTGTCCATGACAGGCTCCAGCCCTTTCCCTCCATCATTCCTCAGTGACACCGCCACCCGAAAGACAAGAAGGCACAGTGCTCCCCGTTCGTTCGTTCGTTCGTTCTGTCTGTTGACTCCGTGCGTGCCCTCAGCGCTCTTCCTTGCTGTGTGGCCTTTTCTCTGTGCCGGTGGAAGGAAGTCACCAGTGGGAGACCTAAGGTCCCTTCTACTGCTACCTCATGCACCTCCTCCCCAGGAGGTGGCGCTGTTTCCAGTTCACAGTACAGACTGGGGAAGTGAGCCGTGGAGGGCTGAGAGTGTGCTCCTAGGCTGCAGGCAGGCAGTGGCAGAGCAGGTCTTAGAAACTCAGTCTGATCCCTGGCTGTACAGGTTACAGATCCATGTAGATGATGTCAACCCCTATGTCACAGCTGGAACAAGGACACTTAGCCAGTTACAGAGCCTTGTAGTTATAAATATACTGTTAGCCCCCAACCCTCCCAAACTAGAGATTGGAAGCTACTAAAAAGAAGTGAAGGTATTCTTTCTGCCAAGCCCTGTTGAATCCAGTGGGACTTGGCTGATTTCCAGAGCCCTGTGCAGGTGTGGCCCATTCTGCAGTGGGCATCAACTAACAGGACCCCTGGGTTTTAACTGATGTGCAGGGGAGCTACAGTGAGGTCTTTGCTGGGCTGATCCTGACCCAGCAGATCCTGGAGTCTTATCTGCAGACCTTTGGATGCCAGGGACATTGATTTGATTGCAGTTAGGAGGAACGGGCAGACAGACACTTGATGAATTATTTTGTTAGGCCAGCCTGCACAAGTGAAAATCAATGGCAGTCCCTGTGCCTTGCTGGCCTAGGGGAGCATTTGAGATGCAGAGCGGGTATGGGATGGTGTCTTCCCCAAGGGATGCTGAATTAGCTGAGATCTGGCAGAGTTAGCCATTCTGACAGACAGCCGGAAAGGAGTTTCCTCCTGGAAGCACTTACCAGTGGCCCAGCTCAGTGGCAGGGTCATTTCTCCCTGACTGAGCTCAGACCGAGCTGCTGTCAACAAGGCAAACGGGCTTTGGGAGCTTTGCCTGCGGTTGCTCCCTGCAGCCGCCCAGAGCAGCGCCCAGGTGTCCTGGGAGCAGTCTGGCTGGAAGACTAGACCGGCACCACCTTTCTGTTTCCCAGCGTGGCAGGCCAGATCAAACATAGTCCCTAAGGAGCGACATGTTACTTGCACTTGTGCATCAGGACAGCCTTTCATGGCACTTTGAAACCAGTCTGGAGCATTCCTGTCACCCCTTCCCCTCGGCCTGAATGAGAGCATTGGACCAGATGGAACGGCACTGTTTGATATTGGTGAAGTCCCTAGAGATGGAGACTGAGACTGTCGCTCAGTGGTAGAACACTTACCTAACATGCACAAGGTTTTCCCCTGTACTACATACACATGAGAAGTCCCCAAGGGGAGAGATTCCGAGTTTAAGATTGGCAGCCCAAGAACGTTGGGTGGGTGTGGGTGGACCATTTGGTCCCTGTACCCACCCCCCATCCCCACTGATCTCCTATTCGGGTATTTTCTAAGTGCCTTTCCTGTGCCCTACAGCGAGTGTGACCATCATAGATGTTTCTGAAGAAACTTAAAACCTTGAAAGGACACAAGACTCAAGTGTCTTTAATAGTCTGTGAATGACTGCAAGAGCTTCTGTGCCCTGGGAGGCAAAGCCAGAGATGGATTATAGGAGACCTAAGAGCCTGTGGAAAGGGCCTGAGCAAGGAATCTGCACACAGTGACTTAGTCGTGGCTGCATGTCCTTGCCAGCTTGCTCCAGCTGCAGCCTGGAGGAGAAAACAGTTGGCATAAGTCTGCATGTCACTGCCCCTCCAGGAGCCCAGAGTCAATAATATGAGCAGAAAAACAAAATCAGAATCAATCAGAGTTAGACATGGTGGCACACACTTATTTCTTGGGAGGTAGAGGCAGAGTTCAAGGTTAGCCCAAACTACATGTGACTCTGTTCATAAATGGATAAAAACTAAATCTGAAGAACAGACTTTTAAAAGCAGACTCCATGAACATAGTGTCGAGCATTGTTTGTGAGAATGTTAAAACTCCTTTTGCACACTGACCAAATGTGGACGGGAATGCTGGGTGATGCTGGTGGCGGCCATGATTACTTCTATTGGGAATAAACACATTTCCTGAGCCTCACTCAGGCCAGAGTTTCTCCTCTGTCTTTTCCTGGAGTTGTCTTTTCCCTTGCTTAATCTTGCAATGTTGGGTCTGATGAGAAAATTGAGGTGTAGGGAGACCCAAGGTCGTCACGCAGCAAGGGACCCCGGTTAGGGTCAGCCCTAGGAGTGTCTCCTGAAACCTTTCTCTTAGCTTCAAGCCATATTGTTCCCTCTCAGGGAAGACAGGCAAATACTGAGAGCACCGGGTGCTTGGACACACTAGGCTGCTGGGACTCCTAAGTACATGGGATGCTGTCCCACAGAGCTGGGTTTCTTTTTTCTTTCTGTTTTCCACCTTCAAGAGGTTTGTCTAGTTTACTGTTCAGCCTACTGAATAATGCTTTGATTTTGTGGGTGTGTTTGGTTTTTCAGACAGGGTTTGTCTGTGTAGCCCTGGCTGTTCTGGAACTCACTCTGTAGATAGACCAGGCTAGTCTCAAACTCACAGAGATCCACCTGCCTCTGCCTCTCAAATGCTGGAGCTAAAGTCCTGCGCCACCACTGCCCAGCCATGTGTGTTTGTCTTTAAAGAAGGAACTATTTTAAAGCTTTGTTTTGTATTTTGTATTGTGTCTGTGTGTGTGTGTGCATGTATGAGTTTATATTACGTGTGTGCAGGTGCCCGCGCAGACCAGAGGAAGTTGGATCCCCTGGACTAGAGTTCAATGCAATTGCAAGCCCCCTGACATGGGTGCTGGCAGCTGGACCTGGGTCATCCACAAGAGCAGTGCACACCCCGACCTCTGAACTCTCTCTCTGGTCCTTATATGGTTTTGTGGGACAGGCTCTTGTTATGTAGCCCAGGCTGACCTCAGGCTCCAGTGTGGTGGAATTCTAGGCATGAGACCTCTCCTCAGGATAGAAGAGGGAAAGATGGTGGTGTCCTGACCAGAGCCTGAATGGCACTGACGCCCTGGAGAGTTCTGGCCAAGGCCAGCCTGTCCAGGGACCAGCCCCAAATAGCCAACATCCACATTTGCTGCCTGTCCTAAGGGTCAGCCGATTGGGAAGGCAGGAGTGGAGGACTCGGACCCCCATTTGGTGCTTGTGTTCCGAAGCCCTCCTGGGTATCAGCAGGTGTACATAAGGCCCCCCTCTGCCCTCCTGGAAGTCAGTGCAAAGGGCATGTGGACATGAAATGTTTCAGAAAAGCAGACAGACTGAAGAAGCCAAGGGTGCTTATGCATTGGGCAGAAGCAGACTGTGGTCACCAGAGACTGTGGAGCTCAGCCTGGCTTGGCTAATGGGGGGGTGGGGGGGACCAGTCAGTGGCTGCAGGAGAGCTGGCTCTGGGACTCAGCATTGCAGAAGAGGAAGAGGAAGCTCAAGGTAAACAAGGTAGGTTAACACAACCCCACCTTTAACTTTCTAGAAGGAGCTGGAGGTCCAGGGACCCATTGGGAAAAAAGCTGGGCTGGAAGCCATGCCAGGCTGCTAAGCCATCTCTGGCCTCTGCTCTGGATATGGAGCAACCAGGGAGGAGCCTGGCAGAGGCCAGAGGTGCCTGTTGCAACTCTGCAGCCCTAACCAAGGTTGATAAGTTGATTCTGAGGCTGGAGCAATGTATCTTCTAAAGGACCCTGGTTCAATCCCCAGCACCCAGATGGCAGGGCTCTGTAATTCCAGTCTTGAGGGATCAGAAGCCCTCTCCGGCCTTGGGGGTCACTGCCTACATGGGGTGCCCAGGCATACATGCAGGCAAAGCACACACACACACACACACACACACACACACACACACACACACACACACCAATAAAATTGAAAAGGTCAATGCTGATGACAGTACCATCTGCAACCCTATGTGTGAACAGGGTGTGAGTGAGGGATGAGTCCTGAAAACAACCATGAGATTTTGCCTTCATACCACACAGAAGAATCTCTACCACCAATTAATAAGAGGGTTTTACCCAAGTGTCAACAGGCCCTTAGCATTATCAGCTCATTAAACCCGTGTCTTCCCCTGCGCCCCTAACACATTGTCCTGAGGATTTGTGAGTTGCTGTGGGGCTCTCCCATACACAGTTTCTGTCAGTTTACTTGCTGTGGTCTAAATGACAAAGGTGACAGGCACTGAGTTCTAGTTTTCCAAAAATGACATTATGACACCAACTGTTTTTCCAGTTGCAAGACACCGCCCACCAATCTCTTAAGTGACATATCTAAGTGTTCTGCCATCCCAAGGAGGTAATTATGACTCACACCCCTCCCCAAAAAAAGTGGTGGAAGCGAAGCCACGAGAGTCTGTTGAAGGGTATCAAGGATTTATTAAGATATAAAATGGGTAGAAATGCACTCACAGATACAGAACAAAGTAAACAGCCGCCATGATCCTCCATTCCACCCAGGGGCGAATGGAACCAGCAGTACAATCTCCGACCACCACAAGAGACAGCAAGCACGTGCCCTCTCCTCAGTTTTAAGCAGTCACATACCCAGGGAAAACGACGCCTCTATGAAGCCAGATACCCCAAGGTCATTGGCAGAGTGAATTCCCACAACAAAGTGATTTTCACCCAAAAGACAAGCTGAACCCCGATTCCTGTAACCTCCAGCATGCTCTTCAAAGTGTTTGTGCACAGGCTCCAGGCCTGCCTCCCATCTCACATTCTCATCTCTGCTCAGCATTCTGTCACCCAGACTCTCAGGCCTGCTCATGCCTGTTCTTTTTATTGCTAATCCATCCATAAAGGAGGATGGGGGAGGGGGGGAGTCAACAGAGCACTGGCCCAAAGGCCAGCAGCCAGGAGGTGGGGAAGTGGCTCAGCTGGCTAAGAGTCTGCGGCCCAAGCATGAAGATCTGAGTTCTGATCCCCAGCATCCAAGTAGAAGCAGGTGCAATAGGCCAGGAATAGTGGCTCGAACCCTCAATCCCAGCACTTGAGAGGCAGAGGCTGGTGGATCTCTGTGAGTTCCAGGCCAGCCTGATCTACAGAGAGAGTTCAAGCAGCGACAGCATCAGCCACTGCAGCAGCTCAGTTCTTTGCTTAAGGATGCAAAGTGGCCACGGTAGAGTTCAAACAGATCAGACAGCCTCCAAAGTCCTCGTCCTCAAACCCCAGCTCTCCTGCTTCTCTCTAGTTTGGTACTTGAGCTGGGGGGCAGGGGGGAAAAAATGTATTCCATGTATGTTTGGCTTAACATGGACCAGGGAGGGTCATCACCTCCTTGATTCTTGATTCTAAACATGGTACTTCTGCTGATGCAACTTATAATTCAAGTTGTTCTGTTCTGTAAGGGGCAGAGGAAGGGAAAGATAGGAAGCTGGGCAGAATACATTTTTATAATTTCCACTTTACCACAGCCTCTATCAATGGCACGCGCGCCCGGGGTGGGGGGGGTGTTCCCTACAAGGGCCCAGTTGGAAAGGCTTCATTAGGCAATCAGACATTGCATGGAATTGCCGCCAGAGGCTGGTAGTGGCTCTCACTGCTGGAGGCCTGCACAAGAGAGACAGATCTGTGCAGACATCAAGGACAGGAAAGGGGAGAGGATTCAGTTCCACAGGGTAAGGTGTGGGGTGAGATAAAGGCTGCTCCAGGAGTGCACAAGGCTGTGGGTTTAAATAGTGTTGGAGATGCGGGATTGTCAGGGACACGGGGGGCCATCAAGAGAACATGATCAGACCTCCGAGGGAACAGCAAGCAAGGGACGCTTGGATGATTCAACTGCACAGTCATCCTCAAAATTCTCAACCTGCACCCAGTGGATCCAATATGCTAATTTATGCTGCTCCCTGAAGACCGAAGAAGAAGTCCCCATTTGAATTTTTTAAATCTGTTTAGATTTATTTTATATGTATAACTGTTTTGCCTGCATGTGTGTCTGTGCACCCCATGTATACCTGGTGCCCACAGAGGCCAAAAGAGGATGTTGGATCCCTTGGAACTGGAATTACAGGTGAGTCACCATGTGGATGCTGGGAATCAAACCTGAGTCCTCTGCAAGAGCAACACGTGCTTTTAACACCTGAGCCATCTCTCCAGCCTGTGCCTGTTAATCTCTTTGTTATTGAAGTTATAGCAAAATCAGCCTGGTGGGCCTGGGCTAAGCATATAGTAAACACTGTGACATAACTTCCTTACCACCACCACCACCACCACCACCACCACCACACCACCACCTCCTCACCACCACCACCACCACCACCACCACCACCTCCTCACCACCACCACCACCACCACCACCACACCACCACACCACCCTCCACCACCTCCTCACCACCACCACCACCACCACACCACCACACCACCACCACCACCACCACCACCACCACCACCACCACCACCACCACCACCACACCACCACCTCCTCACCACCACCACCACCACCACCACCACCACCACCACCACCACACCACCACCTCCTCACCACCACCACCACCACCACCACCTCCTCACCACCACCACCACCACCACACCACCACACCACCACCACCACCACCACCACCACCTCCTCACCACCACCACCACCACCACACCACCACACCACCCTCCACCACCCCACCACCACCACCACCACCACCACCACCACACCACCACACCACCACCACCACCACACCACCCTCCACCACCACACCACCACCACCACCACCACACCACCACACCACCCTCCCACCCCACCCCCGCACTGCAATCCTTGTCATCCATTTCCAGAGAGGAGACAGGCCTCAAAAGAGGAAGCAGCCTTCCAGGTATCCCAGGTGGAGACTGGAAAGGGCTAGGATGCTTTTCTTTTTGAACACTTTGTGTGGGGGTGAGGGGGTTGGGGGGGTGCGTGCGCATGTGAAGCTCAGAGGACACCTTTTAAGAGTTGGTCCTTTCTCCCTTACTGAGGTGGCGTGTCTCTTCTTGGTTCTGCCTTGAGGTGTTCTCCAGGCTAGCTGGCTACGAGCTCACTCTCCTCTCCACTTTCCATCTCACTGTAGGAGGGCTGATGTTACAGATGTGCCTCACTCACACTGGTTGTTTTGGTTTTTTTGTTTGTTTGTTTTTAGTTTTATGTGTGTGAATGTTTTGCCTGTATGTATGTCTATACAGTATATCTTTGCCTGGTTCCCAAAGAGACCAGAAAAGGACATTGGATTCCCTGGGATTGGAGTGATGGACAGTTATGACTGCCATCTGGGTGCTGGGACTTGAACTTAAGTCATCTGGAAGAACAGCCAGTCTTTGAATGGCTGAGCCAGCTCTCCAGTCCCTGTAGGAGGCCAGCTCCTACCTTTTTCAAGGGTTCCTATGAGGAGAGAGGAATAAGAAACTTTTAGATAGGAAGAGAGCAGAGAGGAGATAGACAGAAGAAATACAGGATAGCTTTGGGAAGACATGGATCAAAATCCACCGACTGCTTCTGTCTCGTCAAAAGGGCTTTTTATAACAATGCTAAGGGATGGGACAAAAGATCTCCCCTTTGCTAGATCAAAGCACACCACACAGCCAAGTGCAGCCCCTTCCAAACACCTGGTAACCATGCCCATGGTCCAATCATCCCCTTATGCCACCCTGCTGGGTAAAGCAAGCTCAGATCTCACTAGGAAACCTCTGTGGGTCTCCACAAATCCCCACATTCAGCTTTTTCCATGGGTTCTGGGGATTGAGTATGAATCAACAGGCTTGTGTGGCTAGCGTACTTCCCTGCTGAGCCAGTGCTCTGGTTTAGAGGGACAGGATTTTAGTTCAGCCATTCTTTTGTTTGTTTCCATAACCTATGACTGGCACAGACTGCAGAGCAGAGGGAAGCTCAGCACGGATGCTAGTTGACAGGTTCACAAGAGAGAGGTGTGAGGAAGCCTGGGTCTGCAGAGCAGGCAGCGGAGAGGGAGCCTTAGAAGATATTTGAGCAGGAGAGTTGACCTGGGAAAGGAAGGGGCCAGACAGGCTTCGAAGGCTCTTTGCAAGAGTTTGGGAACAGAGCCCAGAGGTGGTGGCACACACCTTTAATTCCAGCACTGTGGAGATAGAGGCAGTCGGATCTCTGAGTTCGAGGCCAGTCAACAGAGTGAGTGCCAGGACAGCCAGGGCTACACAGAGAAACCCTGTCTCAAAAACAAAACAGAAAAGTTTGGAACCAAAGCTAGGCCAGGGAGCCACAGGGAGGCTGCCAGCACAGACCTACCGACTGAGTGGCTCCTAGCCAGCACTGTCTACGCTCTATCCTTGCTCTGTCCTTGAGGCCAGCTGGCATCTGCCCTTAGCATCCAGTCTCTATGTAAATCCAAGGGTGTCAGGCCAAGGCCCTGATGAAAAAAGAAAAATGAGTTTTCCATGGCTTAAAATAGTAGATATGAAGCTGGATGTGGTGGCGCACGCCTTTAATCGGGAGGCAGAGGCAAGTGGATCTCTGTGAGTTCGAGGCCAGCCTGGTCTACAGAGTGAGTTAGTGAGTTCCGGGACAGCCAAGGCTGCACAGAGAAACCCTGTCTTAGAAAGAAAGAAAGAAAGAAAGAAAGAAAGAAAGAAAGAAAGAAAGAAAGAAAGAAAGGTAAGAAAGAAAGAAAGAAAGAAAGAAAGAAAGAAAGAAAGGTAAGAAAGAAAGAAAGAAAGAAAGAAAGAAAGGTAAGAAAGAAAGAAAGAAAGAAAGAAAGAAAGAAAGAAAGGTAAGAAAGAAAGGTAAGAAAGAAAGAAAGAAAGAAAGAAAGGTAAGAAAGAAAGAAAAAGAAAGAAAGAGAGAGAGAGAGAGAGAGAGAAAGAAAGAAAGAAAGAAAGAAAGAAAGAAAGAAAGAAAGAAAGAAAGAAAGAAAGAAAAATGAACTTCCCCTATGCAGCCAGCTGTCCTGCCTGTCATCTTACTGCCCATGTCACCCTGGCAAGACAACCTCTCTGAGCTTCATTTCCACTTACAGTGAAGTAGAGAGCAGGGGCTCTCTCCAAATGCGGGTTTCCAGCAGCTGACCAAGCCTGGCTGTGGGGAGCCCAAAGAAGCCAGCAACTGTGTGTGTGTGTGTGTGTGTGTGTGTGTGTGTGTGTGTGTGTGTGTGTGTGTGTACTAGTAGCTCACCCCATACAGCATGTTCATCCTCTGCTATCACTCAAGCAGCTTCCTTCAGCTTCGACTCACCCAAGAAATTTGTATTCCACCCCGACTTTGCCCATCGCTCAGACATTTACAATGCATTGATTTCTGCCCGTCCTCAGAAGACTTTGAAGCTCATTTGGAGGGCAACCCCCGTTCCGTGTTTGGGGAAGGGCTGGCTGTGTGCCAGGGATGGACTCTATTTCTTTTAAATAACTTACATGGTTTTCCGCTCTTACTACAAGGCGATGACATGCTCAGTATGGTTCCCACAACTCAGCAGAGAACAAAACGATAATCCCCCATGTGGAAAGAATTGCTGTTGGCTCTGGACTTCTTGGAGCAGTTTTTAGGTTTCAAAAGAGAAATACATGCCTTCCTTGGTTTTTAGCAAAAATAGGATCATGCTGAACACACTGTTAAGGCTGAGTATTCATTGTGCTGTCTGTGAACACTGTTTCTTCTCACTTTGTGTTCAGTGGCCACTCACACCCCACCACAGGCTGCTTCAGTCTGGCTGCCCCCTACAGTGTACACTTGGGCTATTTCTAATTATATCCTCTTAAGAGATGATGAAGAGCCTCCTGCCTAAGTGTCTGCCTGCATTCACGATAAGTTTCTCAGGATACAGCTTCAAGAATAAAATAGTGGGGTCACATTTTCATTTTATTTTATTATTTTTAATTTTTGCCAATTGTGCCTAAGCATTCAGGAGGCTGAGACAGGAGGATTGCCATGAATTCTAGGTCAGCCTGACCATATGTAGAAACCCTACCACCTTGACCCCCCAAATTATTTTTCTTTAAAATATCCTAAGCAAGTGCTATATCCTTGGTCTTACCTTTTTAAAAACCTTTTTTATTTATTCATTTTATGTGTGAATAGTTTGCCTGCCTCTGTGCATATGCACCACGTGTACGCTTGGTGTCCCTAGAAGTCAGATGAAGACATAGGATCTCCTGGAACTGGAATTACACATGGCTGTGACCTCCATGTGTTGTTTTGGTTTTTAAGACAAGGTTTCTCTGTGTAGCCCTGGCTGTCCTGAAACTTGCTCTGTAGACCAGGCTGGCCTCAAACTCACAGGCTCTGCCTCCTGAGTGCTGGGACTAAAGGTGTGCACCACCACTGCACAACATGACTCTCCATGTGTATATTGGGAATTGAACCCAGGTCCTCTGTAAGTGCAGCAAGTATTCTTACTCACTAAGCTGTTTCTCTAGCCCCTAAGCTTTTTTTTTTTAAGACTTATTTTTATTTTTTATTTATTTATTTTTTTAAAGATTTATTTATTTATTATGTATACGGAAGAGGGTGCCAGATCTCATTACAGATGGTTGGGAGCCACCATGTGGTTGCTGGGAATTGAACTCAGGACCTCTGGAAGAACAGCCAGTGCTCTTAACCTCTGAGCCATCTCTCCAGCCCTATTTTTATTTTTTTAAATTATGTACATATTGAAGGTGTATGTGCATGTGAGTGCAGGTGTCACAGGAAGTCAAAAGAGTGTTGGGTTCTCTGGAGCTGGAGTCACAGGTAGCTGTGAGCCTCCTAGTGTGGGTGCTGGGAATCAAACTCAGGTCCTCTGCAAGAGCAGTTCTGAACCACTGAGCAATCTCTCCAGCCTTTATTTATTTATTTGTTTGTTTGTTTGTTTGTTTAGAGACAGGGTTTCTCTGTGTAGCCCTGGCTGGCCTGGAACTCATAAAGACCTGCCTGCCTCTGCCTCCTGAGTGCTGGAATTAAAGTCATGTGCCACCACCACCTGGCCCAGGGCTCCTACTTTTTAATCCTTGAGATGGTCTTCCTAAATTGCCCAGGCCAGCCTTGAACTTACTTATATGTCAGGCTGGTCTCTCATCTGAGATCTTTGTGTTAACTTCCGAATTAGCTAAGATCAAAAGTGTGCGCCCTCCGCCCTATCCCCCACAACCCCAACCCCCAGCCCAGCTCTCCATCTACATTTTGGCCTGGCTTGTCTTTCTGTCTGTACTTCTTCCCCTCCATTGCTAGGCTCCCATCCCAAGGATGCTGCTTAATGAATGTCCTGCACCAAGCTCCCAGCATGCAGTTCATTTCCTGAACCCTCCTGGACTCAGACAGTGAGTAGGGAGCATCCATGTGTCTGTCTTCCAGTAGTGAATTCAAGATGCACTCTGTGTGCAGGCCTAAAATGCTCTGAAGATTCCTGGGGGGCAGATTTCATCTGGTTGCCAAGGAAGATGGGCTATACAGAGCTACCCTTCCCAGATGGCCAGAAATAGCCAGGATCATTGGACAATATCAGATACAGGAAGTGACTCAGAGAAGGTAAGCAACTGGCTGATGTTCACACAGCCGGTTGGTCAGGTTTGGAGTCTAACTGAAGACCATCCATATGCCATTAGAGCTGTTCAGGGGACTGAAATGCATGCTTCTGAATTGTTCACATTAAACGCCAGTGACACTCTAAAGCAATCAAGTGAGTATCTGACTCAAAGGAAATGGTCCATAAAGAGTTCTTAAACAGAAAAGCTCCAGGGCCAGGTGAGGTGGCTTCTGTGGAACGGAGGAAGCCCTGAGTGTGTGAGGTCCTGAGTGAATGTGTGCTGTTGACATGAGCACAGCCGTGTCAAAGACCCAAAAGCCTCAGACCCGTGGAGAAACAGCAGTCTTCCCAGGCTAGCCCCAGGGAGATGGCAAAGTCTTCCTCAGGTCCGAGTGGGGACACTGATGGTGTGTGCAGAAAACATCTACCAGAGCTTTCTCCCCCAGGGTGTTTACAGCCTGAAGACTGCTCCCCTGAGATCAGCTAAACCTGCCTCCTTGTTCAGCTGTATACCATAAACCCTGCCACTTAGTTTATCTGCATGTAATAACCCCCTCCTTGTATGCATGTATTAACCCTCCTCTCTGTCAACACTATGTGCTAAACACGCGGCACCCCTGGGTGCTGTGCTTTCTCCAGCAGAGCCCAGACCATCCGGTCCTCTTTCTCTTCCTGTGTCCTTCTGTCTATTTTTCTTCATTCCCTCATTGCCCCAAACAGGTCTGTTCCTGGAGCTGTGCTGATCAAGGCCATGACTCACACCTGTAATCCAACATTTGGTAGGTTAAGGCAGGAGCATTGCCACAAGTAAGGCCACTCTGGGCAACATGTGAGGTCGAGGCCAGCCTGGGTTGGTACACAGTCAAACCCTGTTTCAAAAGAGAAAAGGTACAAGGAAGAAGGGAAGGAGGAAGCAAAACCCTTCAGGCTTCTTTTTCCTTCTCTCTTTCCCCCCCCCCCCCCCCAAGACAGGGTTTCTCTGTGTAGCCCTGGCTGTCCTAGAACTTGCTCTGTAGCCCAGGCTGGCCTTGAACTCAGAGATTTGACTACCTCTGCCTCCCAAGTGCTGCGATTAAAGGTGTGTAGCACCACACCCGCCTCCCTTTTCTTTTTAAAATGAATTCTAAACTCATTTCTTTGATTTGAATGGTATTAAGCTTGTGCCCACCTCAGGGTCTTACATGTGCTGTCCTTATTCCTGAAGTTCTGATGCTTTTGATTCCTCCCCAGCAAAGATTTCCATCCACGTCTCAGCTCTGATATCATTTCTATGAATTCCCTGACTTCCTGCCTCAGTGTGGCTTTCAAACTCATGTCACCCCTGACAGCACTCAGTTTTAGTGTACTTTATTTAAGTATTTATTCCTTTGTTGAGACAGGGTCTTACTATGTAGACTATGCTGGCCTCAAACTCCCAGAGAGCCACCTCGCCTCTACCTCTTGAAAGCATGTGACAACACTGTGGCTCAGTTGTATTTTTTTTTCATACCTAGGGCTGGGCATGGTGACACACACCTTCAATCCCAGCACTTGGGAGACAGAGGCAGGTGGATCTCTGTGAGTTCGAGGCCAGCCTGGTCTAAAGAGCAAGATCCAGGACAGACACCAAAACTACAAATAGAAACCCTGTCTCGAAAAAACAAACAAACAAAACAACAACAACAACAACAACAACACACACACATACACACACACACACATACAAAAAAAATCCCTCTTACCTTATTTCCTCTCTCTCTCTCCTATCTGTCTGTCACCCTTATATCAGCTTCAAGAGATAGGGGACCCGTCTTGTCTCTACTGTGTACCCACGATCTAGGATGGTGCCATACAGAAAAGGCATTCACTAAAGATGCCCTGGCCTTGGGAGATGGCTCAGTAGGAAGTGTTCGATAAATATTTTTGAATCCCTGGTATTAGGTTTCTCTGCCGATGCAGTAAGCCAAATCAAGCCGAATTAAAAGTCCAGATTTAATGAGCAAAGCTTGGTGGTGCACACCTGTAGTCTTGGCTACCAGGGAGGGCTTTCCAAAAGGGCAGGGTTTGGGGGTGGGTGGCTGAGGTAAAGCTTCCAACAGAAGAGTGTTTGCCGTGCATGCACAAGGACCCAAGGACCCAAGGACCATGTCTAGATCCCCAGCACTCTGCAAAAATCAAGGCAAGACAGCACACGCCTTTAGTCCCAGCACTCGGGAGGCAGAGGCAGGCAGGGCTCTGTAAGTTTGTGGCCAGCCTGGTCTACAGAGTGGATTCCACGCCAGCCAGGGCTACACAGAGATCCTTTCTCAAAAAAAAACAAGACAAATAAATTTTAAGAATCAATTGTAGTGCCTAGCTGTTCCAGCTTTGACCTTGAAGCACTGTCCCAGTGAGGCAGTCAGTAACTGCCTATGACCTGCCCCTGGGGTATGGCCAAGACAGGAATCCTTAAGATCCTGGCTCTCAAGATCCCGGCTCTCTTTGCTCCTTAGGATCCTGGATGCTGGGTTGCATCCAGAGAACCCTGCTGAATTGCACCTCACCTCTCCCAGATCCTGTAACCAACTCCTTTACTGGCTGTAAGTTACCCCAAAATAAACTTCCTTCTAATTACCAGATAAACTATGTGGAGTTGCCTTGTTAAATCCCTGCATTAATCAATTAAAAAAGATAAGTAAAGAATAATTGAAAAAGACACCTGAGGCTGACTTCTGGCCTCCATGCACACATAAACACATACATACACACATACATATGTACATGCATACACACACACATGACAACTAGTTCTAGCTCAGGATAGCTGAATGGATGATGCTCATTATTTAAAAGTCTGTGGTGCTGGGACTGAAACCCAGGGTCTCATGCATGTTAGACAGCTAACTGCTCTACCATGGAGCTACATTTCCAGTTCCATCCAAATTTGTGTGTTTGCATTTGGCTTATTGGTTATTTAATGGGCATTTTTTTTTGTTTTGTGTTTGTTTTTTGAAATGGAATATCTCTACTGCCCAGGCTGGCCTTGAACATCTGGACTCTACTGTCACAGCCTCCCTGGTAGCCAAGACTCCAGGTGTGCACCACCAAGCCCCAGTGGAGAGACCTTTCTGAGTAGGAGAGAAACTAGGGGGCTGGGGAGGAGGAGCTCAACTCTTCTCAGTCCAGAGGACAGTCCTGCTTGCCTAAAGCTATTTTCTAATATTATATCTAATAATATAATATAATATAATATATCTAAAATTAATTCAAAGACCTTCTAGAATTTGATTTATGTAGCTTTGCTGGGTTTAAGCAATCCTCCTGCCTCAGCTCAGCTTCCCAGATAACATAGCATTCTCTCTCTCTCTCTGTCTCTCTCTCTGTCTGTCTCTGTCTCTGTCTCTGTCTCTGTCTCTCTCTCTCTGTCTTTCTCTCTCTCAGGTCTTACTATGTAGCCCAGTTTGAGTTGGAATGCTACTGTCTCAGTCTCCCAAGAACTGAAAATACAAGTATGCACCACTACACCCAGCTTCCTTTTTCCGTGAGTGTGTGTGTGTGTGTGTGTGTGTGTGTGTGTGTGTGTGTGTGTGTGTGTGCCGGAAGTAGATGCAGGGTGTCTTCTTCAATCATTCTTTACTTTTTTTTTTTTTTTTGGTTTTTCGAGACAGGGTTTCTCTGTGTAGCTTTGTGCCTTTCCTGGAACTCACTTGGTAGTCCAGGCTGGCCTCGAACTCACAGAGATCCGCCTGGCTCTGTCTCCCGAGTGCTGGGATTAAAGGCGTGTGCCACCACCACCCGGCCTACTTTATTTTTTGACACAGGGTCTGTCACAGAACTTGGCACTCTGGTTTGGCTGGCCTGGGTGAGCAGCCAGCACCCGGGATCCTCCAGCCCTTGTCTCAGAGTTGGGATCACAGATGTATGCTGATGCACTGAGCACCTCTCCACACAATGCCAAGCAGAATCTGACCCAGAGACCCAGACAGCAAAGGCGACAAGGAAATCTGAAGGCCAAGTTGCCAACTTCTATCCCATTTTAGCCCCCGTCAGACATCGGTAGGCTCCGGTGAAGGCTAGGCATGTTAGCAAGGACAGCCTGCAAGATTGTAGGAAGTAACCCAGACAACTGTATCACACAAACATCAGAGGTGTGATCTGCAGAGAAGCCCCTGGGCAGTTGATAATGTCCTGCTTGACCCGGTGACCTCCAAAATGAATGATTTTGACGTCGTCAACGAAGAACAAACGCTTGTGGTTTTGCTCTGGCAGGCTGCCTGGCATCTAGGTTTCTGGAGCTTACAGGGGGAGTCTATTGATTGAGGCTTTTCTTTAGCAACAGCTCCCCCTGTCCTTGTCATGAATGTAGCCTTCTCAAACCCTACTAGTTGTACCTGGGGTGTGCCTAAGGGGTTCCAGGTCCGGGAACATTCCAGCCTTGTGGCTCACCTGAGGTTGATGACAAAGCTGTTGAAAGCGTGTGAAAGTCCTATTCAGTCCCAGCCCTGAGAGCTAACCACTTGTGTGCATATCCCACAGCGCCATATCTGCTGGCATCAATGTATAGCTTTATGCCCATAGGAGTCAAACTGAACTATTATACCTTGATTCCCCTCCCCCATTTAATCTTCCTTCATCACCATACACCTTGTGCTGGCTAGTCTTTATTGTCAGTGTGCTACAACCTAGAGTCACCTGGGAAGAAGGAACCTCAATTGGAGAATTGTCTCGATCATCTTGGCCTGCAGCCATGTCTGTGAGGAACTATCTTAATGGCCCACTGTGAGCAGCATCATCCCTATGCAGGCTGTATAAGACAGTTAGCTGAGCCGGGCGGTGGTGGCGCACGCCTTTAATCCCAGCACTCGGGAGGCAGAGCCAGGCGGATCTCTGTGAGTTCGAGGCCAGCCTGGGCTACCAAGTGAGTTCCAGGAGGGGCGCAAAGCTACACAGAGAAACCCTGTCTCGAAAAACAAAAAAAAAAAAAAAAAAAAAAAAAAAAAAAAAAAAAAGACAGTTAGCTGAGCCAGGTGTGGAGGCACATGCCTTTAATCCCAGCACCAGGAGGTAGAGGTAGGTGGATTTCTGTGAATTGAAGGCTAGCCTGCTCTACATAGCAAGCTCCAGGCCAGCCAGGGCTATATAGAGAAACCTTGTTTCAAGAAAAAGAAAATGAGCTGAGCCTGAGCTAGCCAGTAAGCTGTGTTCTTCCATGGTGTCTTCTTGAGCTCCTGCCCTGACCTCACAGACATGGACTGTGACTTGGAAGTGTAAGCCAAATAGAGCAGTTCCTCTCCAAGCTGCTTTCGGGCAGTGTTGATTTTTTTTAATTTTTTTTCTTTTCTTTTTTTTTTTTTTTTTTTAGAGAGGGTTTCTGTGTGTCTTGGTTGTCCTGGAACTTTCTTTGTAGACTAGGCTGGTCTCAAACTCACTGAGATCCACAAGCCTCTGCCTCCCAAATGCTAGGATAAAAAGCATGCACCACCACTGCCTGGCATATTTAATTTTTTTTGTATTTAATAAAAGACATATTTATTTATTTTATGTGTATTGGTGTATCCCTGCATGTGTGTCTGTGCACCATGTGTGTACAGTGCCCACAGAGGCCAGAAGAGGGCTCAGATCTCCTGGGACTGGAGTTACACAGTTATGATTCACCATGTGGGTGACAGAAATTGAACCAGGGACCTTTTAAAGAGCACCCAGACCTCTTAACATCTCTCCAGACTCCAAGAATGTTCTAACACAGCAATAGGAAACTAACTAGAACACACCAGATCTTTGTAATGTCTACATAGGTCTAACATCTACATAGGTCTAACATCTACATAGGTCTAATGTCTACATAGGTCTAATGTCTACATAGGTCTGTCTACACTGATTTCTCCAGTGTGACTTTTTTTTCAGTGCTAAGAATGGAACATAGAGCCTTGCACATAGTGGGCAGGAATTCTAAGGCAGACTACACCCGCATCCCTGAATCTACTTCTTTGGTTGGCCACTTCCTACGGACCAGGGATGCTGTTCAGTGGTGGAGCCCTTACTAACAGATGCTAGGGCTCAGCGGTGAAGGGAAGCAAGCAAATGAAAGGAAAAGCATAGTCAGTATCGTTAGTCATTGAGGGGTCTGCTTTTTCTTCTTTTAATCCCAAACAGTGTTCCAGTGGGGTGTGTGTGTGTGTGTGTGTGTAAGACAGAGAAAGAGATTTGGGGTGGCTATTACCCAGGGGCTGCATTCTCTTATTCAAACATTGAAATAAAGGTTCACAGAGGTTGCAAAGTAACAAGGAGACTTTATGCAAAAGCAAGGCCATGGTACATGGAGGGAGCTGCGGGATGACAGAGGCCACATGAACAAGGGTGCTTGAGGGCCCCGGTTACTATCTGAGGCTTCCTTATGTGGGTTACAGAGGAGGAGGAGTCTGGTTGCTAAGGAGTGTATTGAGGGTGGTTCCCTGTTTTGATGATAGATTCTATAACAGTTTTCTATTATGTGTCTGATTTTAATCCAATTATGCATAGGCATTAGATAGGGGATTCTCTCTAAACATTCACTGACAGAATACAGTGTGCCTACTGCACTTGTATTTTGGTGTCCCATGTGAGGAATATCTCATGTGTTTAATAGAGGCCACAGTTTGCCTTACTGTACACATACTCCGAAGTATTAGGCCAGATCAACCCATTTCTGTTGTCATCTGTTTTTTATTATCTACAGCGGCTGCCCTTTAAGCAATGGCTATCCTAGTCAGAGATTGCAACTCCACTGCTACCAGCAGTGGTTTGGCCACAAGGGCCGCAGCCTGAGGAGATTCTGTTCCCTCAGGCACCGACTCTTTCAAAGCTACTAAGGGAGAATTTATCTGAATCTAAAGAACTCACAACTCAATGGTTTATGTGGAATTCTGCTCTCTCAGAGAGGCTGTATAAATAGCAAGTAGCTAACCTTGTCCCTTTGCTGGCGTCTTCCAGAAAACCCAGCGTCCTTCTCTCAGCCCTCACTTAAAAAACCCTTGCTACACGTGGTTCCTCCTTGACACTTCCGGTCAACTACTTGCTGACCCTGCCTCCTGCTCACAGGTTAATTTTTAATCAAATACATCTTTGAATCGTTAACAAAAGCAGTAGGAAAAAATGCAACACACTTTTTAAAATAATATTCCCCAACCCATTTCCCTTGGTTTTAGAATGTATTCCAGTATGTTCGATAGAAATTGGGCATTATCAAAAGGTGTTTAAGGGGAGTAACTTATTTCCAGCTTAATAACTAGAAATAATTATATGTACATCCTAATGAAGTTAGGGGCCCCAGCATGGCAACTTATTGCTAGGAGCATTATTTGGAGATGGGTATGTATATAGCCCAAGCCAAGTGGAGTACCAGGTTTCAAAGCTATTCAGTTTGCCTGCCTCAAAGTTGCTCATCTTTTTTCACCCTTGTCAGCCCAGTAGGCAAGAAATTAGATTTCCACTGGGCACGGTGATGCATGCCTATTATGTGAGCACTCAGGAGATAATACAGAACTACCACTATGAATTGGAGGCTAGCCTGGATTACATCATGTTTTACAAGAACAAATATCCCGGTGTAGTGGCAAACACCTGTAATTCCAGGGTGGCCTCAAACTTGTAATCCTCCTGTGGCCAGAAGTTTCTCTAGTCCTGCTGGGCCCCGTGGTCTGGACGAATTTTTTCCATCTGGGGTCTCATAGTGTCAGGGACCAAACATGAACCATGGAAAAGTACTAGCTAGGCCAGAGAACAAGCCACAGGCCCTAAACCAGATGCCCCCAAAGATAAAGAACATCCTGTGGTCAGGTAGCATAGCAACAGAACAATGGGCCCTGACCAGTGACCTTGTCACCTAGCACAACATCCTGCAGCCTCACAACTTGCATGTCCTCCTTCACTTGCATGTCTCCCCTCAGCTGCACATCTGGCACGTCGTGCACCCCTTCCTGCCCCCTCCCCCTCCCATGCTATATAAGCCTTGCTGAGAATAAAATTTGCAGCTTGATCAGAACCCTGTCTTGCTGTCTTCCTTCATGTCTCCCCGTCCCTTTCATTCTCTCCCACAGGTGGGTCGCCCCGGTTGAGACCCTGCTGGCCGGGGCACCATAGCCGCTTATAAAATAATTATTCAGAGGCTTAATGTTAATTGCAAACTGTATGGCCTATGGCAGGCTTCTTGCTAGCTAGCTCATATAACTTAACTCAGCCCATTATTATTAATCTATGTATCGCCATGTGTTCCGTGGCTTTACCTGTGTCCCATTACATGTTGCTCCTTGGACAGTGGCTGGCATCGTCTCCGACTTTGCCCTTCTTCTCTCTGTATCTCCACTTGAATTTCTTGCCTGCCTCTAAGCTGCCTTGCCATAGGCCAAAGCTTCTTTATTTATTAGTCAATGAGAGCAACACATATATTCACAGTGTACAGAAAGACATCCCGGAGCATCTTCCTGCCTCAGCTTCCACTTTGAAGAAATTATTCCTGAAAGTCTAATCCACCTCTGCTTCATGAATTCATGCATTTACAATACAGTTGGCAGAATGTAATTTCCTAGGCCCTGACTTTATAAGGATACACCACAAGTAGACAAACCAGCTGATTCCTAGGGTCTCTCTCACATCTGCATGGCTTTCCTGATCTGAATCATCCACCAGAGAAGATTCTGGATTGTCTATCAGGCTAACTCACAGCAGGTTCTAGGGGACTGGCTGCAGGTAGGTGAGTGTTTTATCTTCCTAGGCTGGGAACCTCCCCAGCTACAAGCCAGCTCTTCTACTCTTGTGTTTCCCAGTGCTTCCTGCTGCTGTCCCTGGCAGGCGGTCCTGTTTCCAGGGTGATCAGCTCTAGCTGCAGCATCCAGTGTTTTTCAGGAGTGCTTACTTCTAAGGGTAGCACTAACACTCTGAGGTTGATCTCCTTGTTCCTCAAACATAACAAATTTAGGGCCTTGCAGTCCACTTCCTCAGCTTTGTTTCCAAGGTGCAACCCAAATGGCTAAATTCTGTCACCTCTAGGTCTCAGCTATTTGGAGGCTTCCAACTTCCCTGTGGCTGTTTCCTCTCCTTGTACTGTTCCCCAGAGCTCATGACCCAGAATGTAATCACATCATGGTATCTGGTGTCTCCCCTTAAGAGTTCAAGACCCACATGCAATTTTCCTCCAATATGGCCTCCAAGCAGGGACCACCCACTTTTTTTTTTAATCCCTCTTCCTTACATTCCTACTGCTCCAGCCTTCCAGAATGCTCAGATTGCTTCACCCCACCCCCACCGAGCCTGCTCATTGGCTAGTTGAGGGGAGCCACTATGCTCCACATCACATGGCTTGCCACAGCCTGAAGGCACGAGAGCCATAGTGCCCTTTTTCTGGGTCCTCGTCATCCATGCCTCTGTGCCTGCAGTGGCCTCCCTGTGACAGGATCTGCGATTTAAAGGAAGATTTATTGGTGTGGGCAAGTGTGTCTGTGTCTGAGAATGAACAGTGCCCATGGGGGCCAGAGCAGTGTGTGATCCTCTTATAGCTGGAGTTCCAGGCAGTTGTGACCCACCCAAGACGGGTGCTTGGTTTCAAACCCCAATCCTCTGCAGGAACAGCAAGCGCTCTTAGTCACTGTGCCTTTTCTCCAGCCTCCTAAATGTAGTTTTTAACATGCACGAAGCTCTCTGTGCAAATAGGTTCTATTAACCCCACCTTACGGGTAAGGAATCTCAAGTTCAGCAAGGCTGGGTGTTTCCCTTGGTACATACAGTTAAGAACTGTTAGGTTTAGGATTTAAATTCACCAATACTCTCATAAACTGACCCTGGCAGGAGGCTGTGGCCCAGAGAGACATGGAGATCACTGATAATCACTCATGGAGTTAAAAGGCAAAAGACAGACTTCAGCCTGAGAAAGGGATTGGGACAAAACTCCCAGAGCAAGGTTTTTTCCTAGCCAAGACCACAGTGCTTCCCAATGGCCAAGAGAATAATCACTCTGTGATTGAAAAATTGGAGGGGGCTGAAGAGATCCTCAACGATTTAGAGCACTGGCTGCTCTCCCAGATCTGGGTTCAATTCCCAGCATCCACACGGCAGCTCACAACCTTTTGTAACTCCAGTTGCAGGGATCCAGTGCGTCCTTGGGCACCACAACACCCATTCATATTAAATAAAACCAAAAAACTAACTAATGGTTTAAAGGTAACGTCTATCAGGCCTATGTGTTGAAACCAAAATTCTTTGGAAGTTAATGGTGGTGTCTTCAGGTGTTTGCATGAGGCTTGGACATGGTCTCAACTTAGGAAGTTAGTAAGTGCAAAAGCAGGACTAGAGAGATGGCTCAAGCTGTTTAGAGCACTGGCTGCTCTTCCAAAGGACCTGGGTTCAAATCCCAGCACTTACCCTCACACATGCATGCAGGCAAAACCCCAAAGTACATTAAATAAATAAATCTTAAAAAATAAAATAAAGTGCAAAAGTAGGTCTCATGAACAATTTACATTTATTTGCTGCTAACTGTCGTCAAATACACTTCAAACACAGCAGAAGCTAGAGTCTGTCTGTGGGGTGGTGGCAGTGCTTGCCAATATACAGATGGTCCATGAAGAGTAACTTCAAACTCATCCTCAGGCTGAGGCCCAGCTCCAGGCAAACAGCTGATGGGCGCAACCATTCCTTCTGGCTGTCAGGAATTACTCCTTGTTCTCATACTTGTGCTTTATGTGTTTCCACAGCTTCTGTATTTAAAACACAACAACAGTTATTTATAACCTTTGCCCTCACACTTTACAACTACTTTCGTTGTCCAAAACAAAGAATATTGAGAAATCGGTGTCAAACTCTGAGTAAAAGTGTACAGTTAGGCCGGGTGGTAGTGGTGCACGCCTTTAATCCCAGCACTTGGGAGGCAGAGGCAGGCAGATCTCTGAGTTCGAGGCCAGCCTGGTCTATAGAGACAGAGAAACCCTGTCTCGAAAAACAAAACCAAACAAACAAATAAAAAAGAAAACCAGTTGAGGAACAGGCTGGCCATCTGTACCAGGCCTTTCCCAGTACAGCCACAATCTCACGACATAAAACATGCACAGAACCTGAAATGGTTAAGACAAAAAGGACTTGCCATTTCCTACTTTATGCCACTTTTAACCATCAGAACAAAGCTGCCTGCGTGGGGGAGGCCTTGGGAACTGAAACATCAATATATAAGGTCAGCCACGTTGTCTACGGAGACGTACTTTAATGACTGGCCTGCTGCCCTTGAAACCAGCAAGGGAGGCAGTAGTCGGAGTTCTAACCCACTTGCCACCGACTTATGGGGTAGTTCGGACCGTTAAAGTCTCAGGCGTTAGCTTTTGCAAATGAACATGTGGAAATGTGTGGTAGGCCACACCGATACTCCCCACCCCTGCAATGTGGGGTCAGTGTGAGGTTCAGGACTCACACCAGGTCAAGCGAACTGAAGGTACAGTCTCAAGACAGGGGACATAGTTCAGCGGGGTCCTGGTAAGGGAAGACTTGAGTTTCGTCCTCCTTCCCTCCCTCCCAGTCACCCCTCAGGCGGGCCCAAGGTCAGGACGGCCCAGGCCCTCACCCCCTCGTTGAGGTTCTCGTAGATCGCGTCTGCGCCCTGGTCGAAGGCGCGCTCGAAGAAAAGGGCGCCCACTACTATGGTGAGGGCGAAGGTTGAATTCCTGCGGAACAGCAGGGAGTACAAACGCGAAGTGATCGGCGGCGCCATGTCGCCTCGCTACTGAATTTGCTCTACTGAGTCTGCGTAGAGGCCGACTTCTCATTCCGACCAAAAGTTTCGACGCGCACTGCCTTATGGGAATTGTAGTTCCTCCTCTGTATCTTAGCGTGGACGTTTTGAATCACACAGAAAGTCATAGTGTGCATAGGATAACAGATTCTTACTATGTTCATATCCACACAGCCAACATTTGGTAAAATTTATTACCCAGTCTTTCTCTTCAATTATTTCTTGCTGTTTGACTATTTTGAACTACAACTCCCAAAAAAACCTTCGTTTTTCCCCATCTTGCCCCGCGCTGTCCCGCCTTAGCGGTCAGTCTTCTCGTGTACTTTAGAAAGGACTACGAATCCCAGCGAGCAGAGCGCCACCCGAGAACGCAAGAGGAGGAGCTCGGAGCCGTCCAGCCAGGTATTTTTGGCCAGACGTCCTGGGCCGAGTTCTATGCTACTTCTTTACCCAGAATAACGAGCTCTTCGTTCAAAATCCGTGCTGTCAGCATTTTCTGGCATAGGGAGTGGCTAGAGAGGCGAGGGGGACCCCGGCTTCCGTGCCTTCATCTCGCCCCTCTGCCTCTGTCTTCTGTGAACCTACTCCAGGTGTAGGTTTGGAGGTAGCAAAGATCGGGTCCTAGAGGTTTAACCCTTCAGTCACGCCTCAGGAGAAAAAGGTGGCTTTGCCTTTTCTTCCTGTCCTCCAGCTCGTAGGCTTTGAAGCCAAGAACCCTGGCCTCGAAGGCAGGCGACCTGGTTGGAAAAGGCACCCTACAAATGCTTTTCTGAGGATTCCCCACTCGGTCTTGAGCTGGTCCCCAGCAGATGAAAGGTCCCAGCCCTGGTGGAGTGCTCGGGCTGTTATGTGGGTAATGAAGAGGGCCAGCGCTTCTGGAAACTAGGACTCTAGAAGAAAAAACTGACTGCTTGGACAGGTTGATGGTGCTCCTTAAGCCTGGTAGCCACTCAACAGAGGACTGAATATATAGCAGCAGGGTAAAGTTTTAGAGGCAGTTGTAGTGCTGGGGTGCTTCAGAAAATGTAGCATGGACTCTTAGGTGGTCTAAGTCATTTCTAGTCTGGCCTTGTACCTGTGATAAGGAGTCTTTATTTTTTTCCTAATTGCAGGAGGGAGACACTGAATGGTTTTAAACTGGAATGTGACAAGATCTAATTTATATTTTAACGCTATCTTTCTGGCTTCTTGGTAGAAAATAGACTGAAGAAGGGAAATTACAGAGGAAGGTGATTTAGAGAAGAGTGGATTAGAATAATCATCAGATTTGAGATGCATTTTGGGAGGTAGGGTAGACCAAACAAACTAGCAGATTTGTGCAAAAAAGAGGAATCAGAAGCCGGGCAGTGGTGGTTCAGGCCTTTAATCCCAGCATTTGGGATGCAGAGGCAAGCAGATCTCTGTGAGTTCGAGGCCAGCCTGGGCTACACAATGAGTTCCAGGATTCCAGGATAGGCTCCAAAGCTACACAGAGCAACCTTGTCTCGAAAAACAAACAAACAAACAAACAAAAACCCTACAAAAACAAAAAAACAAAACACAAACAAACAAAAACCCCGGAGTTTAATTGTGCAGGCCTTTAGTACCAACACTCTGGAGAGACAGGTGAGTCTCTGAGTTCAAGGCCAGCCTGGTTTACAGATTCCAGAACACCCAGGGCTGCATAGACAAACCCTGTCCTAAACAATACAAAAACAAACAAAAAGAATTAATATGTAGGGTTAAATCAAAGTTTGACCTCAAGGACTAAATTGTTTTTGTCTAATTGTTTATTTTGAGACCAGTTTTCACACTAGCTCTGGCTGGCCTAGAACCAGCTACATGGACTAGCCTGACTCTGAACTCCTGGTGATCCTCCTGTCTCTGTCTCTGGAAGGCTGAAATTATAGACATGCACCACTGTGCCTGGCCTGTAAATTGTATGTGTGTTTAAAGATTTATTTTTTGTTATGGTAGATTATGCATATGTATAAGGTGGGTGGAGGGGTTGATACGTGCTCCTGAATGGCAGTGCCCACAGAATCCAGGAAAGGGTATTGGATCCCCTGGAGCTAGAGTTAGAGCTGGTTTGTGAGCTATCCTACGTGGGTGCCAGGTACCAAACTTGGGCCCTCTGTTAGAGCAGTACATGCTTTTAACAGGCTCTCCAGCTCTGTAAATTGTGTTTCATGTGAGTTGTCTCTTAGCTATGAGTGGAAACATCTAGGGCAAATGGGGCTATGATTCTGAAGTTTAGAGGGCTGGTCTGAGACTGGAATAAGGACTGAAGACTGGCACAGGATTATAATCCCAGCACTTGGGAGGTGGAGGCAGGAGAAACAGAAGTTCAGAGTTATCCTTCTCAACGTATTGTTTGAGCCCAGCCTGGACTACATTGGACTCTTTCTCTAAAAGAATAAATTGATAGATTAAACCGAGGACTGATCATAACTCACCTTCTGACACATGTGACCTTCCTTGTTCAGTCCTGACTTTCTATGACCTGAAGAGAGCAGCAGTGAAGTCTGGTTAGGGACTTGAAGGGGAAGAGGACAATACTGAGGATGAGCTCCTCTCAGCATGCCTGTTTACTACTTGGAAAGCATCCTGGTAACTCCTGGCAGGAAGTTGTGAGCATGCAGGGAAAGACTACTTAGGTTTTGCTCATCACCTGCAAGAGACCTACAACAAATGTGGTTGACTGCAAGTTCAGAGGACAGGAAAACATTTTATGTGGGATGAGAAGGCTGACTAAAGGGCGTTAAAGGTGTGGCTTATTTGATTTGATTTAATTTCTACTTTGTGTTATTTTTAAACATTTATTATTTTTATCTTATATGTGTGAGTGTTTTGCCTGAATGTATGTGTGTATGTGCACCATATTTGTGCTTGGATTCCTTAGGACGGGAATTATGAATACCTGTGACCTCCATGTGGGCACCAGAGACTAAATCCAGGTCCTCCACAATCACAAGAGTTCCAGGCAACCTGACACCCTCACTCAGATGTACATGCACTCAAAAAACACCAATGCACATAAAAGAAACTTTAAAAAAAAATAAAGAAAATAAACATTAAATTTTTTTTTCAGTTTTTTAGTAAAATTTTTAAATGTTGGGCATGGTGGCACATTCCTTTAATCCCAATAGTTGGGAGATAGAAGAGGAAGATCTCTGTAAATTTGAGGCTAGTCTGAGCAACATAGTAAGTTCTAGACCAACCAGGACTACATAGTAAGACCCAGTCTTAATTTTTTTTTTAAAGCTGGGTGGTGATGGCACATACCTTTAATCTAGCACTTTGGGAGGCAGAGGCAGGCAGATCTCTGAATGCAAGGCCAGCCTGGTCTACAGAGTGAGTTCCAGAAAAACCCTGTCTTGAAAAAAAAGGAGGGGGGGGGGGGCAGTTGTGCACGCCTTTAATCCCAGCACTTGGTAGGCAGAGCCAGGTAGATCTCTGTGAGTTTGAGGCTGGCCTGGTCTACAGAGGGAGATCCAGGACAGGCACCAAAACTACACAGAGAAACCCTGTCTCGAAAAACCAAAACTAATAAAGTTTTGTTTTGTTTTTCCAAGAGGGTTTTTCTGTGTAGCCCTGGCTGTCCTGGAACTCCCTTTGTAGACCAGGCTGGCCTTGAACTCACAGAGATCCTCCTGCCTCTGCCTCCCAAGTGCTGGGATTAAAGGCGTGAGCAATCACCATCCAGGAAAAAAAAATTGTTTTTTTCTTTTGTAAAAATATAATTGTTGAGTCAGGCATAGTGGTGCTTAGCTATAATCCCAGCACTCTGGGAGGCTAAGGCAGAAATATTGAAAGTTTGAGGCCAGCCCTAGGCTATGAAGTGAGACTGTCTCAGTGGGGGGAAAAATCTTCAATGTTCTACACAAAAATCTAGGGAAATGAGAAAAACAACCTTTACTTTTTTTTTGATTAATATTTGAACTCAAGTTGAACAAACTAAATTCCTCTAGACACTCAGCTCTACTTACAGTTTAATTGCATTCCCTCAAACATTTAACTCCATTTATAATTTTAATATATTTGATTTTCTTTTTAAGTACTTGGGATGCATAACCTAACAAGCTCAATTTCCCCAAGGATACTTAGTTACTAGCAAATTTAATTAATTAAGTTTATGCTGAATTTAAATTTCTTACAAACAATTCAATACTTTTTAAAATTGATTGTGTATAGGAGTGGAATTCATAAACACATTTCCATACAAATTTATTATGTACTTTGGCCCTTTCCCATTATTATTTCCAAACATTCCCACACATAGTTTTGCTTCTATTTCTGTATCTCATATGCATTTATGATTTTTATGTATCGGTATAGAATCTAGGATCTACAGATGGAATATGATAATTGTTTTTCTGAGTCTGACTCATTTCCCTTAATATGACGTTCTCCAGTTGCACCCGTTTCCCGTAAATGATATAATTTTGTTCTTTATGGTTAGGTAAAATTCCATTGTGTATATATGTCCCATTTCCTTAATCCATTTGTCTGTTGATGGACACCTACACTGCCCCCATAACGTGGCTGTTATGAACACGTGCAGGTTCTATGTTGTGCGGATCTGAGTCCTTCAGGTATTCCCCAAGAGTGGTCTGGCTGAGTGTATGCTAAATGTGTGTTGAGGAGCCATCATACTGATTTCCACAGTGGCTGTACCAGCAAACACTGCCACCAGCAGTGTATGGGAAGGGTTCTGTTTCCCGAAGTATCCTCCCAGCATGTGTTTTCTTACTGATAGCTGTTCTGAAGGGGATGAGATGGAGCCATGTAGTACTTTTGTTGTTTTGAGAAAGGGTCTCTGTGTAGCCCTGGTTGTCCTGGAACTCACTATGTAAACCAAACTGGCCTTGAGCTCACAGTGATCTGCCTTGCTCAGCCTCCTCAGTGCCGGGGTTAAAAGCATGCACTACTACACCCAGTTTACTAATTTTTTGATAGAAAGTTTTTTTCATATAATTTGTATATGTATATATGGTTTTTGTGGGGTTTTTTGTTATTTTGTTTTTGTTTTGTTTTTTTTTTTTTTTTTTTGGTTTTTCGAGACAGGGTTTCTCTGTGTAGCTTTGCGCCTTTCCTGGATCTCGCTCTGTAGACCAGGCTGGCCTCGAACTCACAGAGATCCGCCTGCCTCTGCCTCCCGAGTGCTGGGATTAAAGGCGTGCGCCACCACCGCCCGGCCCGTTATTTTGTTTTTTTGATACAGGATTTCTCTAGGTAGCCCTGGCTGGCCTGGAACTCACTATGTAGACCAGGGTGGCCTCAAACTATAGTATATATTGATCATGTTTTAACCCTCTCCCAGTTCCTCCCAGATCCTCCCCTACCTCCCTACCTACACAACTTTATGTTCTTTGTCTCTCTTTCTTTATAGTTCAGTACTTTTTATTTTTATTTATTTATTTATTTATTTATTTTTTTTGGTTTTTCGAGACAGGGTTTCTCTGTGTAGCTTTGCGCCTCTCCTGAAACTCAGTTGGTAGCCCAGGCTGACCTCGAACTCACAGAGATCCGCCTGGCTCTGCCTCCCGAGTGCTGGGATTAAAGGCGTGCGCCACCACCGCCCGGCTATAGTTCAGTACTTTTCAAAAACTTAGAACCATGACAACAAATTACAGGCTCTGGGGTTGGGAGTTAACTCAGTTGGTGGAGTACTTTACTTAATACAAACAAGAGCTTGGGTTTGGGCTTCAGCATGGTGTATCCTAGGAGTGAGTGGTATGCACTTAACCGGTAATCCCAGCACTAGGAAGGTGGAGGCAGGAAGATCAGAAGTTCAAGGTTCTCCTTAACTGTATAAAGAGGTTGAGACCAGTTTGAGCTACGTAAGACCCTGCCTTAGCTCAACACAACACACACACACACTCACACACTAGACTTTATCCCTCACATGATATAAGAATATAGGGGAAGAGGGGGTGGACCCTAAAATGACATTTTTTAGCACCCTGGGTCATTCTAACACACAGAGTTTCTAATCACTCACTGATAATCTCTCAACCTAAAACCATAAATCTAATATTGATTACTGATGTATGTCTTATCAGTTACCTGATATTTTAATCTTAGATCTTAAATCAGAATCCCAGTGATCATCTGTCAGATATATAATATATCAAAATTATTTTAATGTTAAGAATGCTTTTAAACTGGGTGGTGGTGGCACATGCCTTTAATCCTTGCACTCAGGAGGCAGAGGCAGGTGGATCTCTGAGTTCCAAGCCTTGTATATAGATCAAGTTCTGGGACAGCCAAGGCTAAACAGAGAAGCCTTGTCTAAAACAAAATAAGAGCATGCTTTTTTAAATACCAGTTACACAGGTTTGTGTGTGTTGTGTTTTGAGACATGGTCTGAGTGTTTAGTCCGAGCTGGCCTGCGAAGTGAGACGCTTCTACCTCAGCTACCTGAATGCTGGGGTGTGAAAAGACAGATGTTCAGTAGGAATTTACCCATTCTACAAACTCTGCTCTGTGTCAAGTTGGGACTAGCACTTCAGTGAGCTGAAGTGTTCGTGTCAGTGTCTTTCTGACTGGAACTCAAGTCCAGCAGCCTCTGCTTAGTCAGAATGTCCCCATAAAGGCTGCCTGTAGGGTGTAGGATAATGTTTATTCCTCTGGGTTCTGTTCTTTGGGGGCATCTAGAATCACTGGTTCAAATAAAGATCCCTGGGTCACTTTCTAGAGCTGCTAAGTCAGAATTTCTGAGACTTGGCCCAGGACACGTTTTTTTGGACAGGGAGAGTAGTAGGTGTTGAACCCAGAGCCACACTGTCGTAGCTAAGTGATTTGCTATTGCGCCCCACACTGCCCCAGGAGGCTATTGCTATTTCTTTCTGTCTTTGGTTCTTTTCATGTGTGTGTGTGTGTGTGTGTGTGTGTGTGTGTGTGTGTGTGTGTGTGTGAGAGAGAGAGAGAGAGAGAGAGAGAGAGAGAGAGAGAGAGAGAGAGAGAGAGAGGTGGTGTGTGTATGAGCACATGCCAAGGCACAGCTATGGAGGCAAAGGACAGCTTTGTGGATCCATTCTCTCTACCTGATCATGGAAGTCAGGTCGTCAGGCTTTGATGAAATTGCCTTTAGCCAGTGAACCATCTCACCAGCTCAAGATTTCATTTTCGACAAGGTTCTCATGTGGGAGCCATAGACATTTTGAGCAGGGCTGAGTTTAGGAGGGCTGGTAGGATGCACAATGCTGGCCAGGCAGCAGAGGGGCCTTGGCTACAAAGTGCAGTCTGGCTGGAGCAGCACAGCACTGGTGACAGGAAGGAGGAGGAGGCAGACATGGTTTGGAGTCTAGTATTTAGTTCAGGAGTCTCCTTCAGACTATTTTTGTCTCCTGATTGGAAACTCCAGCCTCCCGAGACCTGTAACCATCTGATGAGAAATTATCTTCAGCGTGTGGGCTGGAGCCCAGAACCAGGTGCAGCCAACCTTCACTTGGGGTTGTTAGGCCAGGTCTGGTTAGAACCAGGGTTTCCTTGGTGCTCACCTAAGGGGAGCTGAAGGAAATATTTATTCTGTCCTTTTTAACTTCCACCCAAGCTGATTTATCCAGGTGAACAAAGTCCTTGGAACCATCTATGGCAGCCTCCTAAGGGGAAAGAGTAAAACTTATCCTTGTCTGACAGATCTAAGCCCAGAGCCTCACGTGTGCCAAATAAATGCTCTACTACTGAGCCACATCTCAGTTCCTACTTAAAAGTTTAAAAAACATTTGTGTGTGTGTGTGTGTGTTTTGCCTTCATGTATGTTATGTATATAGGTATGTGTACCACATGCATGCCTGGTGCCAGTGGAGGTCTAAAGAGGACATTGAATCCCCAGGATCTGGAGATAGGGATTGTTGTGTCTCTCATAACGTGTGGATGCTGGGAACTGAACACTGGTCCTCTGAAAGAGCAACAAGTGCTCTAAACCACTGAGCCTTCTCTCCAGCCAAGAGGAAGAGTCTTTTGCCTTGAGAAATGCTATCCTTGTTGTGATGATAAACTGTTTTCCACTTAACATTAAGAGCAGTTGTTCAAGAATTTCCTTTGACTTTATTTGTATTTTTGCTATTTATTTAGAGACAAGATCTGTGTGTCCCTGGCTGGCCTCAAATTCATTATGTAGCCAAGGTCAGTTGGAGCTCCTGATCCTCTTGTCTCCACCTACTATGACTGGGATTACAGGCATGACTCACCACACCTAGGATTTCTAGGGTGTGTGTGTGTGTGTGTGTGTGTGTGTGTGTGTGTGTGTGTGTGTGTGTGTGTGTGTGTGTGTGGTCTTGCTGTTGCTCAAGCTTGCCTTACACTGCTGAGATCAAGTGACCCTCTTACCTCAGTCACCTGCAGAGTAGTTTAGTGACTGTGGTACCATCTGTTGAACTGTGGCTCATGTCCTGTTTCTACTGTTTTCAACAGTGGTTTCTCTGTGGACTGTTGGGGACCGACATGAGGGGTGTGGTAGAGCTGACACCTCAGACTTTGTGAGCTATGCCATTGAGCTCCCACCCGACCCCACATGGAATTCTGAGCAGCTTGCTTGGCATGTAGCTAGCAGTGGGTACCACCAGCTGTTCTAGGTGTTGCAGTTAGATTTTAGTATCTGGATCAGCTACACTGCAGTCACAAAATGCCTAGGAAGCCAGATGTGGCTCACACCTTTAATTCCAGAACTCAGGAGGCAGAGGCTAGCAGATCTCTGAATTCTAGGCCAGCCAGGGCTACATAGTGAGAGCCTGTCTCAGAACAAATACCCTCCTACAACCAAAAGTGCTTCAGATTTTCAATCTGAAAAGATGAGTTCGACTTTCTGAGCATCATGAAGTTTTAGATTTTTAGCATTTTGGATTTTCACATTAGGTTGTTCAACTGTGCTCTATAACTTCGTGGTTTTCTGTGTCTTTTCCTTGGAGGAATTTCCTGTGGGATACAGTCACCCATTGGGGTTCTAGGGCACAAAGCTTGTCACTTTGTACAATGGCAGATCTGTCAGCACATATCCAGTAGTCCTTGTGAGAGCAGAAACTGGGTGATAAGGCATGAATCCCTCCCCGGGAGGAAGGAAATGTTCATCACATGCTTGGCTGGTGAACAAACAGTGAATAAGTGAATGAGGAAACCTTAGGGTTGTACATGTGGGAGGAGGGGCTTCCGATGACATGGCTCAGGAATGTTTTGGGTTAGGGATTCTGTGTACCCGTGACTATCACAGATTGTTAAATGCTTTTTGTTGTTGTTGTTTTTAAAGATTTATTTATTTAGAAGAGGGCATCAGATCTCATTACAGATGGTTGTGAGCCACCATGTGGTTGCTGGGAATTGAACTCAGGACCTCCGAAAGAGCAGCCAATGCTCTTAACCTCTGAGCCGTCTCTCCAGTCCATTGTTTTGTTTTTTTGTTTGATTGGCTTTTGGTTTTTAAGACAGGGTCTCTACATAGCCCAGGCTGTCCTGGAATTCTCTATGAAGACCAGGTTGGCCTTGCACTTACAGAGATCCACCTGCCTCTACCTCCCCAGTACTGGGATTAAAGGTGTGCACTACAACACTCAGCTGTTAGGTGGGTTTAAAATTCATTTATTCCGCCAGGCGGTGGTGGCGCACGCCTTTAATCCCAGCACTCGGGAGGCAGAGCCAGGCGGATCTCTGTGAGTTCGAGGCCAGCCTGGGCTACCAAGTGAGTTCCAGGAAAAGACACAAAGCTACACAGAGAAACCCTGTCTCGAAAAACCAAAAAAAAAAAAAAAAAATTCATTTATTCCATTGTATTAGTTGTCTTTGATACATAATAAATTACTTTGTTCTAGCTTGCTTTGAACTCACTATGTAGACCAGGCTGGCTTTGAACTTCCATAGATCCACCTGCCTTTGCCTCCAGCATGTGCTACTGGGCATACCCACAACAAGCATTTATTATTATTATCTCATATTGTTCTTGAGGGGCAGGAATTTGGTTGTGGCTTAGTTGGATGATTCTAGTTAGACTGTCAGCCAGAGTATAGTCATCGGAGATCAGCTTGAACTGGAAGGAGGCACTTAGGAGTGGGCAGGTGGGATGTCAGGGTCTCAACCCCTGACCCTGTGGCCTTCACTGCCGACACTGTTCAGTGTGTGGTAGCTAGCTACCCACAGACTAAATGATTGGTTAGAGAAAGAGAGCCAAGTTATACATTGAGTTATAACTTGTCCTTGGAAGTAGCATGTAGCTACATATAGATCAACTCTGACACAGCTTGAGAAGGGACTGTACTAGTTGGAAAAGCCAGGAGGAAGAATCGCTGGGGTGTAGAGGCTGGCCGTTCCTTCCATAAAAGGGCACTGAGTACATTGGTGTGCCCGAGCACTCAGCATGTGTGAGTGGTCCTCAGAAGCATCTTGGAAGTCATGTCATCGGCCCACCTCCCAGATGAAGTATGGAGGAAAATGCACAGCCACAGGCAGTGGGGATGGAATTCAGACCTGGGCCAAGGGGTTGCAGGTGCTTCTCAATTATTTCATTTTGTGGTCATGGGACCAAAGGGCTACTGTGTCCTGCTCCTGATGCCCAGTATCCTGCTGTGTGTTCCTAGCTTGGAGAAGATCAGCATTTAGTATTTTAAGTACAGTTTCTATGGAAAGTGTGTGCACCTTAAGTTAGAAACTCTGTGCTTAGGAAAAACTAGCTTCCAGGGGTCAGTCCGAGTTGCCTGTGATTCTGCAGGCCCCTGCTCTCTCTGCTTCACTCCATCATCTCCCACACTAGACTATCGCTCTGAGGACTTGGAAGCAGCGCCTGCTTAGATCCTAGACCATGGAATTGGGAGGCCCCCGACAGCCTCAGCTTGCTGGGAATGAGGTGATGCGGTTCATCCCAGGGTGGCTAGGAGGCAAGCACAGGACTGAGGCTGGATGAGAGCTGTGCAGCATCACCTACAGGTGCTCCTACATACAAGGCCTGCCTGCGTTTCCTTCAGAGCAGGGTCCTGAGCAGGTCACCTTGGACCATCCCCACAGACCAGTTCTGATCCCATCAGTTCCTGACAGCAGGCATGGCACTGGGGTGCTGCTGTGCTGTGAGGGCTTGTGATAAAGCTATGCTTTACTCTTTACCTGGGCTCCGATAGTGCCATAATTAGAAGAAATGGCAGGTGAGCTTGAGGGCAGCATGTGGTGAGCACAAGTCAGGATAATTGCAGTGTACATTCCAGCCCCTGGCCAAGGCCAAGCTGGTGGCTTATTTTAGCCCTGTGCATGGCAGGGAAGGGCCACAAGATGAGGTGTGGGGCTCTCAGTACTACTAGTTCAGAGCCTTCAGGATGAGATGTTGTTTTTGCTAGCAGTAATTGTTGCCATTATTGTCAACTCGGCCAGCTGTGAACAGATGACAAGTACTGAGAAGCTGGTCCTCATGGGCAGAACAGACCCCACCTCAAGAAGGCCCTCTGTGAAGGCGAAATCAGAGTAAAATTGAGGGTTGCAGATCTGTAGCTCAGTGTCGGGCACTTGCCGAGTGTGTAAAGGCTCTGTGTTCAGTCTCCGAAACCCTTTGGGTGCTGGAGAGATGGATCAGCTGTTAAGAGCACTAACTGCTCCTCCAGAGGACCCAGGTTCAGTTCCTAGCATCCAAATGGCGGCTCAAAGTCACCTGTAACTCCAGTTCCAGGGGATCCAACACCTCCTTTTGGCCTCTGTGGGCACTGCACATGTGAGATTTTGTGTGTGTGTGTGTGTGTGTGTGTGTGTGTGTGTGTGTGTGTGTATGCAGACAAAGCCCTCACACACATAAAAATAGGAAAGTTCTTAAAGAATGAAAGTGAGACACCAGCATGCATGAATCAAATCTGAAGATGTTTCCCTTCACCCCACTCCCCCCCCCACACTCCCCATCTCTTCTTCCCTCTGTGGGTAGAGGTTGGTCATTGAGTCTGGAGGATTGTCAGGTGCAGTGAGTTAGCCAGGACCGGTTAAGTTCTATGGGCAGCTGCAAGAGTCAGGTATCCTGTGTGGCAGGAGCTGGTGCAGTGAGAGACACACCTGCTTGGCTTTTCCAAAAAGGGCCTGGGAGCTAATGGCATGGAGCAAGGTGGAGGGAGGGCTTGGCTCTGCAAGCCCCTCATTTATTATGCAGGCAGTGTGTTCCTGGCAATTGGGAGCAATGGTGGCCTAGACCGAGTTCTTTGCCCTTGAGCCTGTGTTCTAGAGGGGAAGGAGGCCCACAAGAGAATAAGCCTGCATGCAAAGTGAGATATCAGGGTCCTGTTTGACTGCAGTTTTCAAAAAGGAGCCTGAGTGGTGGCACATACCTTTAATCTCAGTGCTCAGGAGGCAGAGGCAGGTGGATCTCTGAGTTCGAGGCTAACCTGGTGTACAGAACAGCCAGGGCTACACAGAGAAACAAAAAGTACTGAATATGTATAGATATTTTTGTCATTATTCCCTAAGCAATACAATAAAACAACTGTTTCCATAACATTTATATTTACTGGGTATTATAAATGCTCTAGAGATGATTTAAAATATACAAGAGGCTGTATGTGGGTTAGATGCAAATTCTGTGACATTTTATATAAAGGATGAGCTGGGGGAGGTGCTATCCATGAGGGTCCTGGAACCCATCCCTTGTGGATGCTGAAGAGCCATGTGCTATCAGCTGTGAGACCCTGGTTTTATAGCTAAGGACACACTCAGTACTTGAAATCACTTTGCAGAGGGCATTGGCATTAGAATCTGCTGTGTGGTCCCAGAGGACTTTAAGTCTCACCAGCTTAAGTATTGTCCCTTGGCCATGAATAGCCAGCCCTGGCATCTGGTGAAGCTCTGGGGAACCAGCAGATAGTGTTGTAGCCATGGACCTGGTCCCTAGGAGTGGGTCGGTGGTACCACCTGTGTTCTTGGTGAGGCGTGGGGCTGGATCATTCTGTGTTCCGGACAGAGCCTACCTAGCTCACACTGCTGAAGATGGGGATGAATCATGGTGGAGAAGGCCAGCTTAGTCAGCACCCCATACTGCTGTCTGGGACCCATGCATAGACACTCCAGCTGTCTCCCTTCTGCCAACTCAGGGTCAAGGAGCACAGTGGTGCAGGGTGTGCTTTGTGCAAAGACGCCTGACTGTGGCACGAATGATTCTGTTTACAGTGTGGCAAGGTGCTGTACCTGGCTAGGAAGTTCTGCAGGCTGCCCCTTAATATGTGTCCAAGCGCTTACTGGGAGGCAGTTGGATCAGGTGCCTGGAACTTCTTGTCTGGAGAGGTCACCTTGCTAGAGGCCAGCTCCTGCCAAGGCATGGCTTTGAGCACCTGGCTATGGAGACAAGCCTGGGGAGAGGTGAAAAGCACTGAGCCTCTGCTGTTATCCCTGGGCACTGGAGGCTGTGGAGCCATCATGCAATGTGGGAGTCTGGTCTGTGGTGCTGGGGGTCCAGTCCCACTTCTGCCTTTTGTGCTGTGGACTTTGGTTGCTCCGTGGTCCTCTCTTAGACTCACTTGCCTTATCTGCAATGTAAACTGGGTAATTTCAGGGGTCGTTTGAACACTGACATCCAGTTTCATCAGGCCTCTAATAATGATAGTATTGATAGCTAGGGTTTCATGGGCCTCGTGCTGTGTTAGGGCAAACATGAATGCTCTGATGCTCACAGCCACCCACAGGCCACTCTTAACGTCCCTGCTTTCATGGGAAACAGTCAGAGTCAAAGGACTGTTAAGACTAGAGTTAGTCTGCAGCTCACACACAGGATTGAGCCTGTATGATAATGAGTATTCAAAGACGGGTAATACCTAGGGTGCGCTCACCAACCTAAGACAGAGCGCCGGTGTGTCCTGGGCAGGCGTCTCCATGACGGGTAAGGTGACCTGCTGATGTCCCATGCAACCTAAGTCAGAAGCTCATTTATTAGTAAAAGGAGGACCTGTAGGGTCCTGGCCCCCGTTTTGGGTAACTGTTGCCTTGCTTGCTGACCTTGACCTTGATATCCTCCCTATGATAATTCCCTCCCTCCCGGGTTCCACCCTCCTGAATGCTTAAGGGAAGTTCCTTGTCTGTGTATCCTGCATAATGGGCGTTAACAGCTTAGATGCAAGATTGTAAAACATCGGTAGCGTAGCGAACTTCTGCCCTCCCAGGTTCTCCCATTGTGCTGTAAGCCTGTATTTAAGACCTCCTCCCTCCTTCAATTCAGCATTAAAAAAAAATTAAATTAAATTTAAAAAAAAAAAGACTAGAGTTAGAAAGCAGTAGCCCTGGGTTTAAATTTAGACTTGAGGGCTGTGGTTAAGAGCACTGGCCGCTCTTCTAGAGGTCCTGAGTTCAATTCCCAGCAACCATATGGTGGCTTATAACCATCTATAATGAGATCTGGTGCCCTCTTCTGGCATGCAGGCAGACATACAGACAAAACACTGTATACATAATAAATAAATAAATAAAACTTAAAAAAAAATCTTTTAAATTTAGACTTGAACTCTAGAGCCCAGTTCTTACCCCTTACTCCACATGACCTCCCTAGAAACCAGAGCAGGTGATAACAGGGCCTGGGACTCAGTGCCATCCTAACAGTGACCGTTGAATGAAGTGGTCACCTTCCTTTTTTTGTTGTTTTTTGTTTTTTGAGACAGGGTTTCTCTGTGTAACAACCCTGGCTGTCCTGTAACTTACTTTGTAGGCCAGGCTGGCCTCAAACTCACAGAGATCCACCTGCCTCTGCCTCCCAAGTGCTGGGATTAAAGACATGTGCCACCACTGCCTGGCCTTGTGGTCACCTTCTTATCTCACCAACAGACATACAGGGGTCCTTAGAGATCTCCTGGTTTGACCCTCCTCCGGCCACTGTACAATGAGGCCCCTAGAGGGCAAGTGATAGCCCCGGCTTCTCCTGACAGACCTGTGGACTTGTCTGGGGTAGCCAGAGGAGGTTATGGGTGGGCAGCTGTGGCTCTTAGCTGAGGTTCATAAAGGAGGTTTGCCACCATGTATGTGTGCACGGGGGAGGAGCTCATTTGGTTTCTGGTGTGATCGAGCAGATGGACAGAGAGGCATGTGGCCTTGATTTCCTAGTGGGCTAGTGTTTCCAATGGTGTGACTAGAGGCTTCCCTTATTCTGAAACCTGTTCTGTGACCAAGGCACTTCATAGTACCTCTCTGATCCTCATCTTTCCCATTCATAAGTAGGTTTTAATGCATACACTTTGGGTTTCAAAGGGACCAGCATGGTACTGGGGTGAATGAATAGTTAAGTGTCAATATGATTTGTTGGAGACTTGTGGTTAGTGTAGTGCAGACATCCTACCTGGGTTCTAAGCCCACCTCAGCTGCCTTCTAGTAGTGTGACCTTGACTCAGTTTTTTTGCCTCTTGGGGTCTCATTGCCCTTACCCTGAAGTCTCATGGGCATCCCTTGCAGGTTATGATGAGGCTTGTGTGGGATGATGCATGCAAAGCCAGTGTATGATAGATGCTTCAGAACCACGACTCCAATAATGTTTCCTGAGCACTTGATGCTAAACATGAGTTAGTCTCAGTTCCTAGTCTTTTTTATTTGTGGTACTAGAGATTGAACCCATCGCCACGTGCGTGCTGGGCAAGTGTCCTGCCCCTGACCTGTAGCCTCGCCTTAATCTATAACTTTGTATTAGCATATTTGTCTGTATTACTCCTGAAACAACAGCTGATCGTTCAGATCCACTGTCTCGTGTTCACACAGTAAAATCTAGGTGTCAGGAAGGGACAGTGACTTGCATAAGGTCACACAGCTGGTTTCTGTGCTCTGGGTGGTTTTGTCCACCTCAGTCTGTTGCAGAGCCACTGCTCCACTTCCTGTCAGTCTCCAGAGGGACACCTTCCTCCGCCCCTCCTTTTCCCATTACTCTCCCGAGCCAGCAGCTCCTTGGAGCTTCAAGCTTCGTGAATGGCTTGGTTAAGCACTTGGCCGTTAAGCGTTCATCTCTTACAATTTCAATCCAATTCCTATAAGTTTATTGGCAAGACGGGGTGCATTAGAGCTGCCAAATTTAATAGATCAAGTCCTCGTGTCTGGGATGCAGTTTCTCGGAAGTAATGAGAGAAGAGAGGTTTTATACGTTTTCATTTGGAATGACTAGCTGTTCCTGATCCCATTACAGCCCCTGACTTAATGGCTGCCATCCCTGTCTGCTGCAAGAGCAGCTTTCTCCATCAGCCTGCTTGGCTGCCTGAACCAGCCGTGGCAACCGTTTGTCTCCTCGTCTCTCCCAGGGCCTTCTTCCTGAGGAGTGTCCCCATCTGCTTGCTCTGTGGGTTCAGTCCCAGAGCCAGCCTAGTTTGCCAGGTGTGTGGCAGTCTGGGGCTTCGGCTGCCACTTTAGATAGCTACCTTGTAACCTCAGGGAAGTCATTTCCATCTTCCTCTGGGCCTCTGGAGCCTGCTCTTGTCATCGGAGGGGCTGCACGACCCAGGGAGGACTTGGCTGTGAGACTGATGGAATCACTGTCCGCCTTGGCATGGGACATGGTGGCTGAGGGAGCTGTTGCTGAAGGGCCTGGAGACACTGCAGTGTTCTCATTTCCATCTGATGCTGCCTGGGAACCTCCTCCCCCAAGATGCAGCCGTCTCCTCAGGAAGCTGTCGGCACCTGCTGTGGGGCTCTCTGGCTTCCCTGAGCACTGAGCTAGCTGTAGGAGGGGGAACACTTGGCAGCAGAATTTTAGGGGACCTGTATTTGCTTTCTGCTTACCAGCTGTGTGACATTAGGCAAATCGCTTCCTCCCTCTGAACCCCAGTTGTCCCAAAGGGAGCATGGTGATTCATTAATTTATTCTGCAAATGCCTGATTGCCTACCTACTCTGTTCTAAGTACTATTTAGGGGCTGGGGCCTCTAAGAAAAGGCAAAATATACTTGCCTTCATGGATTTATATTCTTGTTGGAAAAGAAAGACAGTAATATAACAAGTAATTTATTGCTTTAAAGGAGGTAAGTGCTCTGAGGAAAAATAAAGCAGAAAGTGGTGAGAACTCGAGAGGATCCTGTGTGTTCAGGTCGAGTGGTCGAGTTCAGACCCACTGATCGTGGGAGCATTTGAGCAAAGGACTGAGTGAGCGGCGAGTGTGACAGGTGTCTGAGAGACAGTCTCCAGGCCCAGGCTCAGCAAGAACAAACCCAAGATGGCAGCCACATGCCTGGCATGTGTGAGGAGCAGGGGGAGGCCTGAACAGAGAGAACACGGAGGTTGGAGGCCCACCAGGGACAAAGGAGGTGAGCCAGAGGGTTTAAGGTAGTGGTCCTCCAGCCTGTCCACATTAGAATTACCTAGAAGTTTAAAAAATAAATCTCCAGCAGGGTGGTGGTGGCGCATGCCTTTAATTCCAGCACTTGGGAGTCAGAGGCAGGCGGATCTCTGTGAGTTCGAGGCCAGCCTGGTCTATAGAGCGAGATCCAGGACAGCCAGGGGGTTACACAGAGAGACTATCTCGAAAAACCAAAATCAATAGATAAATCAATAGATAAATATCTCCAAACTTGGGCCTCGTACCCTGAAGTTCTGGCTCGGTCAGCCAGTGTTGAACTGGATGGCAGAAGAGTAAGGCCCCTCTGGGGGATTGTCAGCTAGTTGTCAACTCTGCAAACTCCAGAGGCAGCGGGCCTGTAAGCAAAGCCTTGGCCCGAGCCTGGCTCTCCGTGCTCGGTTGAGGACCCCGTGTGTGCCCAGAGCTTCAGCACAGGATCTTTTCTTCAGTGGTCTGACCAAATGCTTTGTGGCTTTGCAGGGGCCCTCGCATTTGGTGGAGGTGGCCATGGGGAAGCGATACTTCTGTGATTACTGTGACCGCTCCTTCCAGGACAACCTGCACAACCGAAAGAAGCACCTCAATGGGCTGCAGCACCTCAAGGCCAAGAAGGTGTGGTACGACATGTTCCGAGGTGGGTGCTGCAGGCTCAAGGCTGCCTCCTGCGGGCACACTCCGCCTTAACTGCCCACCAGACAAGGACTCCTGAGGGACAGGCTGGGATGGAAGACGACTACTGCTACTACTACTACTACTACTTCTTCTTCTTCTTCTTCTTCTTCTTCTTCTTCTTCTTCTTCTTCTTCTTCTTCTTCTTCTTCTTCTTCTTCTTCTTCTTCTTCTTCTTCTTCTTCTTTTGAGACAGGGTTTCTCTGTGTAGTTTTGGCTGTCCTGGATCTCACTCTGTAGCCCAGGCTGGCCTTGAACTCACAGAGATCCGCCTGGCTCTGCCTCCCGAGTGCTGGGATTAAAGGCGTGCGCCACCAACACCTGGCTGACTTTTTTTTAACATTTATTTTTATTGTATGTATGTATTTGCCTGCACATATGTAAGTACATGTATGCTTGGTGTGCAGGTCAGAAGAAGGCATCAGATGCCCTGCAACTGGAGTTATGGATGGTTATGAACCACCATGTAGGTGCTGTAAACTGAACCCAGATCCTCTTCAATTGCATGTGGACAAATGCATGCACACATTTGCCCAGAGTCAATGTATGTGGAGGTCAAAGAATAACTTGTGGGGATGAACACCTTTATTTCAAGCACTGAGGAGGCAGAGGCAGGTGAATCTCTAGGAGTCTGAGACAAGGCTAGCCTGGTCTACACAGTGAGTTCCAGGCTATCTAGGCCCCGTGTTAAAAAAAAAACTAACAAAGCCAAGGGCTGAGGCTATAACTCAGGGTTGGATTGTTTGCCTAGCATGCAGAAGACCTTGTGTTTGATTCCCAGTGCTGCAAAGGTAGGATGGCAAAAACAACATCAACAACAAAGAGTAGAGAGAGGTAGGCCAGAGTGGAGCCTCCTTTTCCGGACACCTTGACCAAGGCCTCTGGGTTTGCCTACCATGGACTACCTAAGGGACACTGTGAGTTGGAAGAGCCCTCTTTGAGGAGTTAGTCTTTGAGCCACTGGCTGAAATATGGACTTCAGACATACTTCTGGGAGCAGGGGGAGAGGATGCAGCCTGTAAGAGAAGCATGGAGGAGCGGAAGCTGACTGTGGGCGGGGCTGGATCTTCCAGAGCAACCTTATGAAGAATACTGCTGGTTAGCAATAGGGTGTGGGAAATGGCTGTTCAATGATGGGCACAGAGGGTGCTGTTCATCTGCCAGAGAAGGGTGGGCCCTTTAGAAAGGGCTTCTCGGCCCTAGAGTAACCTGATGATGGGCTGAGGTGGGAAGCATCCAGCACAGGGCCTGTCTTGATAGGTAGGAGCTCGATCCAGCCAGCCGAAAGGTACGGGAGATTGGCATTGTGGCTGCAATGGCCCGGGAGTACCTGGACTGAGATGGGGTCGTGTTGGTGCACTACAGGCTCAAAGCAGGTGAAGGAGAGAGCCAGATCTGAGAAGCTAAAAACTGAGTCTTAGCAGCCAAGGAGACAGGAGAAAGGAAGCCATTTCTTTCTCTGGGTGACTCTGTATGGTAGTGGTTCTCAACCCTGACTATGTGTCAGGATTACCTAGGAACCTTTAAGGAAAAGTGCTAGCTAAGCTTAGTAGCCTGGTGGTGTTACTTGGGAAGCTGAGGCAAGATCACCTGAGGCCAGCAGTTTGTTGTTCTTATTTTTAAAACAGGATCTTACTCTAGCACAAGGTGACCTGGAACCTGGAACTCATTATGTAGCCCAGGCTGGCCTTGACCTTGCAGCAATTCTCCTGCCTCAGCCTCCACAGGCATGAGTCACCAAGCCTGACATGTCCAGGAGTTTGAAGCCAGCCTAGGTATACTGCAAGACCTCATCTCAATCAAAATGAAACCTTGATCCCTTGATACCATCTCCAGATGCAGGGTGCGGGCTGAGGGGTTGGGACCAGCCATGGTTTTGTTTGTTTGTTTGTTTAAAGACGGAGTCTCACTATGCAGCCTGGTTGTCCTGGAACTCACTGTGTAGACCAGGATGGCCTTGAGATCCTCCTGCCTCTGCCTCCCAAGTGCTGGAATTAAAGGCGTGTGCTTCCGTCTAGCTAGCTGTGGTATTTTAAAGCTCTCCCGTTTCAGGAGAGGAAAGTGAGGCTCGGAGACTTGACGCAGGGAGCGTGGCCCACCAGCGAGGTGGTGGTGGTGAGGGGGCAGTGGCTGAGAGAGAACAGGGGTAGGTTGGGGATTCAGAGACAGTGGGGCTCCTCAGAAACCTGGCATCAGGCAAGGCCTCCTGTCCCCCAAATCCAGTGGAGACTGTGATCTGGCATCAGCTGGGCCAAGATCATCTCCTAGTCGCAGGTCCTGGGTTCAGGGCTGAGCAGCAGACTCTTCGTATTACAGAAAGGTGAAAAGGCGGATGCCGTGAGCCCTCTCCTCAGGACCCCTCACATCTTCAGCCACATCCAGGCCTTTGATCAGCTCTGTGAGGAAGGCTGGTGGCCAGGAGTCCCCACTTAGAGATGATCGCTTTAAATACAAAGCACCCGGGGGGATCTAGCTTTGGTGGCTGAGTTGGCACGTGAGCTCTTTCCACTTCGTCAGGAGGCTTCCCTTTGGCTTACCCCAGCCACTCTGCAGACCCTGGGAGGCACTGTGCGTGTGTGTGTGTGCGTGTGTGTGCGTGCGTGCGTGCGTGCGTGCGTGCGTGCGTGTGTGTGTGTGTGTGTGTGTGTGTATGTGAGAGAGAGAGAGAGAGAGAGAGAGAGAGAGAGAGAGAGAGAGAGAGAGAGAGTCACCTGGAGCTTCACTTAGCACCGCTTTGTCCCTCCAGACAAGTCCATGAGCCCTCAGCCACTGGTGTTCCACAGGCCATGGTCAGGACAAGCGCGGGCCCTGAAGACTAGCTGCCTGTCAGTCACTACAATGTGACCCTAACTTCGTTGTATGTAAACCAGACATAACAATAGCGAACGGGGCTCAGTAGTCCCATGGTAACTAGACACAAGGGTATAGTGAGTAGGGATGATGTCTCGGTGTCCCCAAAAGGATTGACCTCAGGCCCTTTGTCTCTTGGACTCATTTATTCAGCCATTGCTCAGTGAGTACTTAGCAGTACTTAGCTCACAGCCAGCCTCTGAAGAGTCAAAGGTGGATAAAGTAGGGCCCTTCTTTTATGCTGCAAGCCGCAGGAATATATCATAAGAACTCAGCTGGTTATGGCAAAGTCACTACCTGGAGGAATCAGGGAATTCCTCCAGAGGAAGCCAAATCCCAAGGAGTTTTGATGTTACTTGGCTTGTTATATATCAGCTGTCTTCTGTTATGAAAATCATGTGTGCCTTCATAGTCTTCCCAATTGACTTTTCCCTAAGAAGGGCTAACAGTGTGGACTGATCACTCTCTGGACATACACATTCCAGGTATTTGGAGAACAGCCTCAGGAAAGGCTTTCTCTGGAATCAGATATCTCCCTTGGCCACTTTCAAGGACTAGCAGTAATAACAGTCCACATGCAAGTCTCCTGATTTAAGGTAAATTCCACAAGGAGACACCACCTAGGTCAGGTGGACGTTAAGTAATAGCTTTACACAATTCAGCTCGGACCCTCCTTTCTTAACAGCCTTACTAACTTTATAGACCTCTAACTCCTTACCTAACCACTTCTAGGAATATTTAGATAACCTCCTGCACTGACAGCTATGCTTAGCCAGAACCCCAGTTCAAGCCTCCCTGTAATTATTATCATTAGCAGCATCGGGCCAGGTCCATCCCCAGATAGAGAAGAGTACTTTATCAGAGATACCTCTGTATTCTCTAAGAACAGACTTAACCATCCAGGCTACCTGTCTGAGAAGCCTGGCGGATGTGCCAGTTAAGCTTTACTTCCTCTTTTCCCAAACCTTACCTCCAGTTCCAGATCTCCCTTTAACTATCACCAGAGGCATCCAGCTGTACACAGGTTGCCTAGCGACTGAGCACACTTTCCCCCACCCTGCAGAAAAAACGGCAGATAGCTTGGACAGATAGGAGCCACAGGAAAAAAGAAGACAGTTTTATTTTCTCCCATTGACCTAGCAACTTATAGATTCTTAACATTTTCTACCAATCACGTTTAAGATTATAGTTGAGCACATAAGAGCCCTCTTCTTAGATATTACCTGAATTCAGCCTTTAGTTAATTCATTTCCCCATTGGTCACTTCCCTTTGGGGTTGCAAATGATAATTAATGGTTATTGGCTCCCTATGTGATTCTTATCACCCCTCCATTTGACCCTGAAAACCTGGCTTTATATACCAGGACTTCCAGGGCACTGGAGGACGGAGAAGAGAAAAGAGAATGGAAGAACTAGATGGGTAAGAACTTGAGAGGAACAAACTGAGATGGGGAAGAACTAGATTAAAGGGCTAGAAGAGAGGACTAGAGGAACGAGATGGAAGATGAGGATGAGCCAGATGGGGAAGAACAAGATGAGGAAGAACGAGATGAGGAGAGAGAAAGAGATGGGAGAAAAGATGATATGGGAAGGAACAAGATGGATGAGAACCTAGAAGGGGCAGAACAAGATGAAGGAATTAAGATAGAACCCAGAGGGGACCGCGGACAAGTGTAGAGAGAAATCAGGCAAGAAAAGACCTAAATATGAGAGCAGAATATAAGCTTGTAACTGACACAGAATAATAAAGTATATGAACTAAGGAGTTTCGTGTACATAGATTCATTTCTTCTCATCAAAGATTAATTATCAGCTGGTTGTAGATTCTTCCCGGACCCTGGGAGGGGACTATCGAGGGGCTGGACCCCCTTAGTCCCCGATACTTTTACATAGGTTTGCCCAGGTTATTTATTACATTTATTTATTTGGGGCGTGTGTGTGTGTGTGTGTGTGTGTGTGTGTGTGTGTGTGTGTGTGTAAGTGTGTGTGTAATGGCTCGCATGTGAAACTCAGAGGAGAGCTTATGAAGATCAGTCTTTCTCCCATGGGGGCTCTCTAGGTATAGAGCTCAAATCGTCAGGAAGCACCGTTATCTGCTGAGCCATCTCAAGGGCCTGCAGGCACTTATGCAAGGTGCTTTGGGCAAAGTCCCAGGCTTGTGCTGGCTTCTGTGTTCTGCTGGCCTTTCACTCCTGGCCCTGGCCACACTCCCTGCATATCTTCTCTGTGGACATGCCCTTCCTGCCGTCCTCCTCCATGAGGACAGTCCCTGAATCTCAGAACTCAAGTCAGACAGCAAATCCTCCGGAATGCCTCCCCATCCCCAGGGCCAGGCCAGGTCATCCGGTGACAGGTTCAGTGCTTACTGCATCGACGTCCATGTAGACTAGAGCGGTTGTAGGGCTGGAAGGAAGGACAGGGTCTCACTTGCTCTGTACTTAAACATGCAAACTGGCACAGTGCCTGGTCCACAGGAAGGATACGCTTAGTGGACGTTTGAGAGATGAAGGGCTAATTGAGCAAACAAGCGCGGGGCACCGGGGGCAGCTGGGTACTGAGGAAGGTGGAGCTTGAGGGATTGATAGTTCAGGTCACAGAGAGCATTACATATTATGTAGGGGAGCAAGGCCCCTCTGAGCAGAGCCTGGGCGGAAGGTTCTCAGTGTGGCATCCTTCAGGGGCACTGAGGAATTTTTAGCAATTATAATGACTCTCTCTCTCAGAGGAATTAAAGCAGAACCTAGAAAAAGTGCATACCTATAATCCTACCACTCAGGAAACTGAGGCAGGAGGATGAAGAGCTTGAGATATCCAGGGCAACACAGTGAGTTCCAGGCCAGCCAGGGCTACATAGTGAGATCCTGTCCAAAGGAGAAAAATGCAAGTGGAACCTGAGAACCACCCCTGGTGATGGAGGCCTGTAATCCCAGTCTGAAGCAGGAGGATCCTAAATTCAAGACCTAGCTGGACTACTGGGAATCTGAGAGGAGTGGATTGATTGTCCATAGCTGCCCCATGCTTCTAAAGTGAGTTGGGTGGAGAGATACCAGCCAGAGGCTAGGTAGTATGGAATTCTCCCACACTCGGCTAGTCACTCAGGGCCCCTTGTCTGGGATCCAGGCTCAGCCCTCGGGCCAGCCGTAGTGGTACTAGGCCCAGAAGAATCCTGAGAAGGTAGGCCATTAGTGTCTGTAGTCCCAGCTGGGTCTGACAGATGGGTGCTTCTCTAGCCTAGGAGCCTCCTCACTGGAATAAATTCTCTGACAGCCAGGTCCAATCCCAGAGGACTAGCTGCTCTGCACGGAAGCGTCCCCACGGCAATGGCCACTCAGCCACCTGAAAGCAGAGCAGGGCTCTCCACTCACCACAGTGCAGGCTAGGTGCTGCTCCTTCCCGACCACATGTCCTTGGGCAGCCCATTCCCTGTCTCAGGCTCAGTCCCTACCCCTAAGGATGGAGCTGTTAGCGCTGTCCAGCAAGCTTGTCAGGAGGGAATAACTGTGGCTGCTTTACAGTGCTGTCGGGTGCTAGGAAGAGGATGCTGAGGCTGCCCAAGTCCTGTGACTCTAAGGTACCGGCAGGATTGCAACCACGACTCCCCATTTCTTGTTCTATTACACCTTCACAGCAGCCCCGCCAAGGGGGAACTTTTCTCCCCATTACATGGGGAGAAACAACCCTGGAAAGACAGCAGCTTCCTGTGGCCATGTGCAGCTGGGGTTTGAGCTCAGGTCTTCTGGACTCAAGAGCCCATGGCCTTTGGGAAGGTGTAGGCAAATGTCCAGCCCTACCTCTCGTCTTGTCTAGGGATCACCTTCTCTACCTTACTCAGACTTTTGTATGTATGTTTGGAAACAGGATCTAGCTGTCTGGCCTAAGCTGGCCTTGAATTCTTTTTTTCTTCTTCTTCTTCTTTTCCTTTTTTTTTTTTGACAAGGTTTTTCTGTGTAGCCCTGGCTGTCCTGGAACTCGCTCTGTGATCTGCCTGCCTCTGCCTTCCAAGTGCTGAGATCAAAGGCATGCGCCAGCACTGCCCTGCCTGGCCTTGAACTTATGCTCGAACGGTCCTCCTGTGTCACCTTCCAAGTAGTGAGGACTGTAGGTACGCACCCCCATGCCTTGTTTACTCACCGAGTTTTGACTGATACCTTTCCTGCTGAGAAGCACACCAATTTAAAACCAAAACTGGGGGCTGGAGAGATGGCTCAGAGGTTAAGAGTACTGGCTGCTCTTCCAGAGATCCTGAGTTCAATTCTCAGCATCCACCTGGCGGCTCACAACCATCTAGAATGAGATCTGATGCCCTCTTCTAGCATGCAGGCACACATGCAGGCAGAACACTGTATACATGATAAATAAATAAATCTCAAAAAAAAAAAAATAGAGTGACATAGAGATAACGTCAACCTAACAACAATAGCGCCAGTATTTGGGAACTTTAAGAAAAAAAACGAAACCGTAACTGTATGATGAGAATAAAGAGGAGAAATGGGAAGCCAGGGTTAAAACGGGCATCCAGAATGATCGCTGGGATGTCCCGTACAGAGTAGTGGCTGCTGTGGCTCTGAGTACCCACCACTGGTGCCAGGGAAGATGAAAAGCGTGCTCATCACAGTCTGGCACTGGGAGCCTTCCCTGGTCCCTGGTGGGGTCAGAAGGGAGCACAGTCCTGTACATCAAGACTTTCTGGAAAGTTTTTCATGTTGAAATATCATGTGCCGCTTAATAACAGGGAGACATTGTTGTGTGGATATCACAGACTAAAACAACCATGACATCACTAGGCAGAAGATCACCACTGAACATGTGGCCTGCCATGGAGCAGAACATCTGTGTGTAGTCTTTGACTGTCTCAGGACAGACAGGAAGTTAGGAAGGTAGTTCACAGAGGTCCCAATGGAGCCAGAGTTTTAAAATAACCTCCTCCATCCAAACCCACTGGCAGACAACTTGGAGAGCCTCTAGCCTCAAACTGCCTCACAGTTTTAGCTAGTCCTGAGGGAGTGTGAGGAGTGGAGGTCCCCTTAGTGTGGCTCCCTGTATCCACCATCTCTACCCACTGTGGCCAGCTTCCACCCCTCCGTGGACGGAGAGCTCTCTTCTTTCCTGATGACTATTTTATACCTCTGACGCATGCCTGCAGGCTCCTCCCTCGGTGGAGTCATCTGAATCCAGACTTCCCTTGCAGATGCAGCTGCCATCCTGCTAGATGAACAGAACAAGAGACCCTGCAGGAAATTCCTGCTGACAGGTGAGTACTCTGTTCAGCTCTGTCCTTACAGAAAAGCCACATCTTGTCTGGCCTGCATGGCACCCTGCAGTGTCTCCTCCGGTCCCTGCCACCATCCTGGACCTCTTTGTAGTCTTGGCTTTAGCTGAGTTGAGGCATCTCCAGGAACTTGTTCTCACCTGGAGACCCTTCAGGCATAGGCTGTGGTTTTATTGGCTCATTTAGAATAAGAAGTGCTGGGGAATGTGAGCCAGAGAACACTACTGAAGTCATAGACCGGCTGGTTGGGTTAGCCAGGGGGCCTGATCTCCTGCATCCTCCTTCCCAGCAAGGGGAGGCAGAGACTGGGATGGATCTAGTAATCCCAAATTCAGAGTAAGAACCTTGGGTGCTATGTGTTCCTTTGAGTACTTAATCCTCAGCTCATAAAAGTGAGTATAGGATGGTGTAGTGGTACCTGCCCCTCATCCTAGCACTGGGGAGGTGAAGGCATGCCCAGCCAAGGCTATGTAGCAAGCCTTGCCTTTAGAAAAAAATAATACACACATACATGCACGCACGCACACACGCATGCACGCACGCACGTGCACACAATGAAGATAGCAGTAAGGAAGGAAGCAAAGACAGTTAAGGCTAGGAAGTCAGGTGATCCAGGAATCACTAGTTTCCATGCCCGTCCTTGAGGGCCTGTGTACTCTTCTAAGGGTTTAGCCCTGAGCTTCCTGGCAATCAAAGCAAGGCTGAAAATCACGGGATTCCCGTAGTTTAGACAGGAGCTTAGCTCTGGAGAGGGCACTGCTGCTGGACCAGGGAAGCTGGGTAAATGGCCAGACTCCCCTCAGGAGACGGTGCTGCCTGATGAGTGGCCACCAGGCCTGCAGGTCAGGGGTCCCCCACAGCCTCAGCCTTGGCGTGTGTCTGCTCTGGTAGGTTGTGCTAGCTGAGGACGCCACTGATCTATAATTTTGAAAGCCATACTTCAGATTCCTTGATTGATAATGGGAAAGCCATCCAGACATTGACTTCTCCTTGGCAAAGTTGCCCCCAGGTTCTCTGAGGAGCAGTCTAGCTGCTTGTACAGGCTAACTGAGCAGGCAGAGCACCAGGTAGGGCCGCAGCACATGCAGTGAGCTGGTCTAGAGAGGAAGGGTGAGCCTCTCAGGAATCCACGTGGAGCTCGTTGAGCCTCATGGCATGGGCTGGTGAGAAGGATGGCCAGCTCAGGCCTGTGTGGGCCAACACTGACAGGCTTCGGGGGATACTCATGGAGGCTCCCAGCAGAGCATCAGGAATAGGGCATGATGGGCCAGGGTGGCACCTCAGGCTGGTGAGTGCGAGCAGTGCCAGAGTCCTGTTTTTTATTCCAGACTGGGGCTGCGACTCTAGATCCTAAAATCCTGCCCCCAACACTAGGGGACCTGTCTGCCAGAGTGCTTTCAGCTGTGGTAGAACCCTTCCTGAGCGGAGAGTAACCGTCTTCCCATTGCAGGCCAGTGCGACTTTGGCTCCAACTGCAGATTTTCCCACATGTCAGAACGAGATCTGCAGGAACTGAGCATCCAGGTGGAGGGTACGTGGGGGTGAAGCAGAATTGAGGGGTGGAAATGGGAGAGGCTGTAATACCAGGAAACTGCTCTGTGCCACCCCACTTTCTCCCTTACTGGCGTGTACTATGTGAATAAGCCTAGGACCGCCCAGGCTGGTGGGGAATCCCTGAGCCGTTCCACTGGGTGTATGTCAGGAGCAGGGCTGTGCTCCTTGGGAATGAAGCATCTGTGGCTGCTTCCCAGGACCCTGAGGGTACGCCCTCACTCACCTTCTGCTAGTCTCTGTTGTTCCTGGATGATTTCCTCCTCTCTCCCTCCCCTCCTTCCTGTAGTCAGGAAACACAAGAGTCCCCATTCAGCACCAGCAAATGCCCTGCAACCTCTGAGGACAAGTCTGCAGGAAACACTTCCCTACTGGGCTTGGTGACACACCTGTAATCTCAGACTTGAAAGGCGGAAGCAGGAGGATCAAGAGTGTAAGGTTGTCTTCCTGAACTTGAACTACATAGCTAGTTCAAGCCTGAATATATGAGACCTGTTTAAAAGTGTGTTCAGGTCCCTCACAGCCTGGTGACTGTGGCTTCCATGAGAGCTGGCTTGTCTGCCTTTGGGATTCTCTGCTCGTCCCATTACAGATCCAGGAAGGGCCACCTGGATGATTGTCCCCATCTCCTGTAGCACCTGACTGAACAGGTGGAGAAAATGAGCCAGCACTCAGGCAGAAGGACCCGGAGGCTGGCATCACGCAGGGTTTCTGGGAGCTTTCCCAGGGCAGAAGTGAGGCCTCATGGGGCTCTTCACTGGACATGTGTCGTCGGGGAATGGTTGGCTCACGGTGGAGGGAACATAGGCCGTGGAGCCTGAGCAGGAGGCAGGGTTTAGTGGCAAGAAAGCTAGGCTAAGGCAGTTGAAATGGCACTGGCTCTGTCAGCACCCTGTGACCTTGGCCCGGGGACGGATTCTTGGAGGCAGTAATGGTTGTGAGGGTGAGTGAGATGATGCGGACTCAGTGACAGTGTAGAGCCTGGGCCTGAGCGAGTGGATCCTAGCACAAGGCCCCATCCCACAGTAGCGAGAGCCTCACTCCCTAGCTCTCACCAGCTTGTTTGAATTCTTTCCATTCACTGGTTGTCTTTTAGTATAGTGAGCACCATTTTTATGGGACATTGGATGAGGAAAAAAACCAGGGGACTGAGGCGTATTACCTTGCCTAGGGTCAGAGACCTGGCAGGTGCCAGAGCTGCGATTCCACCCCATTCTACAGTCCACGGTGCCTCCTGCATCCCACATTTAGACCCCTCTTGAGAATTAAGCTCTGCATTCATTGTCCTGCTTCTAGCTCCCCAAGGCTTGGAGACAGACAGCATGTCTCTGTTTGACAGAGAGCAGAGCAAGGCTTACATCACTGAGTCATTGTGGACAGAGGATCTGGGGAGCCAGTGGAATGGAGGGGACAAACCTGATCCTGACCTACTGGCCCACTTCCCCCTGACAGACCAGTACGTCATCCCCAAGTTTGCCCAGTACTTGCTGTTTTGTGGAAGAATGAGATTCAGGCCAACGGGGTTGTGTCCCTTACCCTTCCTTGTCATTCTGTCCCCCACAGAGGAGAGGCGGGCCAGAGAGTGGCCACTGGAGACTGCTGAACTTCCTGAGGGCCACCTGGAGGACTGGCTGGAGAAGAGAGCTAAGAGGCTGAGCTCAGCCCCAAGGAGCAGGTACAGGCCCCAGGATTATCCCTCCTTTCTTTCTGGGAGCTGCCTGAGCCAGCCTGACCTTTGGGGAAGCTGAGGCATCCATATGAACTGCCCAGGCCCAGGGACCAAGCATGAACCCCCACAACAGCCTCCTGGAGGTGGGGCCCACTGGAAGATCTTGGGTTCTCAAACCCCAGCTAGAGGGAGTTGTACTGGAGAAATTGCCTGGTCCCTTGGTCCCTTCTTTTAGTACTCACCCCACAGGGCTGAAGGAGAGGCCAGTGGCCAAACAGATGTGACTCCACACCTGGCACTGTAAAAAGTCAGGGCCTTACCTATGGCAGCTAAGCCCCCTGTGTACCCAGGGCTCACTGTCCCCTGTAGGGCCCTGGAGAAGGGGAAGCTGAAACTCACAAACACTGGTGGAAGAAGCAGAGCAAGGGGGTGCCAACAAGGTCATTGTCCCACCGCATCCCTGAGGACCCAGGATGCTCTGAAATGGACATAAGGAACTGTGCTGAGCCGGGCACTATTAGAGCATGGCTGTGCGCTCCTCCCTCTAGAGGGTCAGGATGCAGCCCACACTTCCCCTCAGCAGACAGCTGCACAGCGGAGGGGCAGGGGCTTCTGGAGCCACATGATGTCACAGCCGAGGCAAAGCCAGGGCTCCCAGGCCCTCCAGGTGTTAAAGATGGAGCAGGAGGAAGGGCTAAAGCTGAGCTGGAGAGCTGAGTGTGGCTTTGTACAGATGTCTCTGGTTTTCAGACCCCATATCTCTATGCTGTGGCCTCAAGGGACAGTGGCTTGGCTGTGTTAAGGATGTCTGTCAGACATTCTGTGGAGTGAAAACTCTCCTCCAGGCTCTGCCACAGGGTAAAGATTGAGCTTCTTGTCCCAGTGGAAAGGGATTAATATTGTATTTAAAACTGTGTTTTTTACATTTATTTGGGAGGAGGTGTGCACATGCGCGCACACATGGAGTCAGTTCTCTCCAGCATGTGGGTTCCAGGCCAGCAGCACCTGCACCAACTGAGCTCTTTCTCCAGCCCCTGCTGTGGCATTTAAAAATCACCTTGGTGTTCTACCTTTTCAAAAAAAAGTGCTTTAATTTTTATGTGTTTGTCTGCACATTTATCTGTGCACCATGTGTGTGCAGAGCCTGTGGAGTCCAGAGGAGGACACTGGACCCCCTGGAACTGGAGTTATAGGTGGTTGTGGTGGGTGCTGGAAATCAAAGCTGAGTCCTCTGCAAGAGTAGCCAGTGCTCTTAACTGCTGAACCTCCTCTACAGCCTCATTTTACTTTTAGTTTAAACCTGGACCCTGTGTCTGTACCCCCACTTTAAAGACACATAGTACAGGTACAGCCTAAGCAGACGGCTGTACACCTCAGAAGGGACACCCATTTCTTCTGGACCCATTTGAAGGGGTGTAATTTTGGACATTGTCCAGGAGTCTAGGCTCCGTCAGCTGTGTCAGAGAGCCGCAGGGCGCTCATTCTGAGCCCACCACAAGGGTTTCCCAGAGCTTCCCACTTGTTAACTGTGATGTGTCGGCTGCTTCCTCCACTGTCCTGCCTCAGCAGTCTCCTTCCATGGGAGTGAGTGACAGCCTGGGCACACTGGGGCAGTGAGAGGGTTCAGGAAGACCCTGTCTCTGGACTTCAGTGGCAAGTAAGTAGAGATAACATACCCAAAGTCCCTGCCTGAGTACAGACAGACATGCCCAGTGTGAATATGGGAGCTAGGGGGTGATATGGGGAAACAGGATGAATGAGTAGCCCAAGTCACGGCTGGAGTAGTATTCATGGTGTGTCCTGTACATGGTCCCAGGCATCCAGGGGCCTGGCACACTGTTGTGCAACTCTGGAGTTGGCTCTTCCTGGTCAGGTAACTGAGGCCCTGCTGCTTCGGCCGCTGGCTCCTCTGTTACTGTGTTGAGTGCTGCCCAAGGGCCCAGCAGCCCACATCTGAAGTGACAGCGGCAGCGACTGGGTCAGGAAGATGCCCGCATCTGGGCCACCCTAGGTTCTTAGAAGTTGGAACCCGGGCCACTCTCCTGGCCACTTGCGGGGAATTGCTTTTCTCTGCAGCTACCTGCTGTCTGTCTCTGCCCCGCCACTCTCCTCCTGAGGGCTCCAGGCAAGATGGCTTCTTTTCTGGGCCGAGCAAACTGGTGTAGCCTTGAAAGGAGAGGGGTGATGGTTTACTCTGACATGCGTCCCCATTCCGTCCCAATCGCTCCAGTTTGGGGTTCCGCACTGTGGGTTTCCCTGTTCTGTCCCGCATCCCTGAGAGGAGTCCTGTGGGAGCAGTGTCTTCTTAGCCCCGGCTGTCCTCTGCAGCCTTGCAGCCCCTCCCCACATTGCAGCCCCACTACTTTGGAAAGGTACCTTGGCCCCAGGCCATCCCTCCTGAGACCTCCAGATGTCCATTATGGTGTCTTCTTACTGAGACTCCAAGCTTAGTCCCCAGGGACAGGGCCTGGGGACAGCACCTACTACCCATCTCTTAACCTTGCTTGGGTCACACTGGATGCTGCCTCCTTATCTCTTCTCCTGGCAAAACCCTACTCAGCCTGCAAGCCTTAGTAGAAACGGTGGCCAGGACATGGTGACTATCAAGACACATTTGGGGGATCAGGGACCCTAGCCTGAATGACATCACTGAGGACCCCGTGTGGGGACTCCTCCCCCTTTCAGGATGTATGCTCTCTCCCCTGGGACACAGATACCACCTGGCTCACCTAGCACCCCCAGACCTGTGGGCTCCAGCATCCATAAGCTGAGAACCCCCAGGGAAGCCAGGCTGACTCTCCTTCTTAGTGGGGGACACAGGCTTCCCAAAGGCATAGACTGTCAATGTCTGCTCATCTCCTCAGCCCTGACCCTGAGGGACCAGCCAAGAGCAGACAGCAGCCGCAGGAGGGAGCGACTGGCCTCAGACCCGGGACGGACGCACAGGCTAATCCCTGGCTGGCCAGGCGGCCTATCCAGGCTTCCTATTGTTGGCTCTTCTGATTGTCCCTTTATCCTTCTTAATCTCCCACGTGCACCCCTCTCCGGGCCAGCGCTCTGTCCTGCACATTCACCCCTGTAAGACTAGTTCCTTCTGATAAGGACCAGAGCTGGGGACATGCCAGGCTCCTGCTGTGCCCTTGTACACAGAGCAAGCAGGCCATGAAGAGCATTGCCCACCTGTGACCCTGTGCTCTGCAGGAGTGGGCTCCGAGGCCGGGTCCCGGCAAGGTGTCAGTGTCCACGAGTGGACATGAATGATGCCCTTCTCCTGGTGGGGGCCTCGGAGCAGGCAGGGCACTGACTGAGCCACTTGTTAAAGGAAAGGTCTGAAGCTTGGGGGCAGGAACTCCCCAAGACCACCCCTCACTGGGGGGCCCACCATTACCGTGGCCCCACAGGAATCCCCAGGTTGGCTGACATCTGGGGCACTCCCTTCAGACTTGTGGAGTCTCTCCTACAGCGTCTTCACTGTGGTTGGTGGAGTCTATAGAATCCCCCAGCATCATCAGTCATGTCAGGGCTGCTTTCTGCGCTTTCAGCAGGCTTCAGGCCACTGTGCAGGGGTGTCCCTGTCCTCTGCCTTTGAGCAGGCAGCAGGCCACCAGGCAGGGGATCTCCCTGTCCTCTCAGTGGGAGTTTTGGAAGCTGCATTCAGGGCTCTCAGCAAGACCTCCACTCTAGGCACTGCTGCTGTGGGTCTGGCCCTAAGGGCAAGCTGGATGGATGTGGCCAAGCAAATTGAGGTGGTCCCCAGAAGCACCTCTCAGTCCTGAGTCATGTCCAGACACCTCCCAGGAGGCTCAGGTCCCTCTTTCTGCAGAGGGCTAGTTGCTAGGTACCCAAGAAGGTCAGGAGCTGCCAGGGCCTCTCCTTTCTGAAAGTTGAGGCAGAAGGAACTGAAGGGTCAGGGAACAGGGTGAACTGCTGCACCCACCCCTGTGTCAAAGGCTTGTGTGCTTGTAAAACCTTGGACATGCAGCTGACCCCTTCATTGTACTTCAGCTGCCTTACCTGAATAAAGGGGTTTGCATGAGAATTCCAGAACTTGTCTAGGCCATGGTGTCTCTTCTCATGAGAGCTCTTAGTCTGGCATAACTGTGTGTCATTGGATGGCCTTCTAGTGCCAGGCCCAGGGTATAGATGCCATCCTTATCACTAGTCTCCACCCCGAGACATCAGGCAGGTGGGCCTAGGTGTGCAGGGTCTGGGTGTGGGACAGGGGCAGGCTGCTTGCATGCTTCTCCCTGCATGCTTCTCTGGGCCTGGATATTGCAGGTTGCACCCAAGGGTTCTTCCTAAGGATCACTTCAGATGGGCCCTGACTTTAGGGAGGTGAATAGTGAGGAGGAGAGTGAATAGTGTAAGAGATAAGGCTTTTTTTTTTTTTTTTTCCTATTTTAAATTAGATTTTTTTTTTCTGGTTTCAAAGGCTTATGTGCTTGTAAAACTTTTGAGAAGTTTAAAGAGGTTAAAAAAAAAAACCCAAAACAAAAAACTCCACCCACTCTTTCATAACTACACCCCTGTGTAGATAGAACCACCGTTGACATGTTCCGTGACTTCCAGGATTGTTTTTATGCATTTATATATGTTATATATTTTTAAACAAAAATAGTATCATGCTATATACATTATTTTATAAGCTTTTCCTTATTACTCACATAGTATATCTTTCCTCATCAGTGCATATAGGCCTTGATTTTTACACAGGCTACATAGATAGCATTCTCTGCTGTTGGCGTGCATGTATGTTTAACCGGTCCCCACAGGTGGACACTAAGAGTACTTCCGTATTGCCCAGGGCCATTCCTGTCATTCAGTCTCTGCTTAGAGCCCCACATGGACTCAGTTCCAAGAAGAGGTGGTGGCTCTGAGGGTCTGCATGTTATCAAGGCTCTGCTTCCAGATGGGTCATGCAGGTGACCACCATTCCCACAGCCAGTGTGGTGGGGGAGCAGGATGGATCCGGGAGGCGCCCCACTCTGACCCTCTACCTTTCTTCCCTCTAGGACCGAACCCATCAGAACCACTGTCTTCCAGTACCCCGTGGGCTGGCCGCCAATGCAGGAGCTGCCCCCCTCCCTGCGGGCACCCCCTCCTGGAGGATGGTCCCTACAGTCCAGAGTCCAGTGGGGCTGAGCTCTTCCCCTGATTTCTCCGCCTGACTTCTCCTGGTCACCAGTCATAGTAAAGACAGTTGCTCAACCTAGGAAGTGGAGCTGCCTTCCCACTGTCCCCCTGGAGCCTCTGAGACTATGAGCTTGGCCTCTCCACCCACCCACCATCCCTCAGGGCATATCTTGAAGATGGGTGAGAAACATCCAAATGTTTATAAAGAAAGTCTATCCTCGATGGTTTTGCTGGCACTCATGTTCTTGGCTGCGTCCTCCTGCCTCCGTCAGGGGACAGGTGGGCTGGATGAGACAAAATCCCCTCCAGGGTGTCCTTTGCTTACAGCCCTTCTTGCTGAGGGATCAGTAGAGGCTCAGCCAGGCCGGGCACAGAGCATGCCAATGTGGCTGTGGCCCAGATAGTAAGTGGCCCCAGGCTAGGGAAGGGAGCCCAAGGACTCTGCCAACCGTCTCAGCCCCTGAAGAGCTGCAGCCCTGCATCTGCCCGGGCTGTGCCTGTGCCAAGAAATGGCATGGCACACGTGGAACAGGGATGAGAGCTGGAGCTCCGGCCCTGAGGGTGCAGAGAAGTGGGACCCCCGAGAAGGCAGAGCCTGGACTTGGAAGAGTGGTCCTCTGGGGAGTCAGATCATCCCTCAGGAGCAGCCCAAGGCCTTCCAAGGTTGCACCCTGGCCAGTGGGGGTATCACACCGGCTCCAGGAGCTCTGCTTTCCTCCTCAGTTGGATTTCTAGGTTCTGTGCTGGGGGACAACTTGGCCCTTAGTCTCTAGGACTTTGGTGGAAGGCTCAGAAATTCGTGGGCCTTAGAGCTACCTCTGATGCCCGTCTTGTGTGAGCATTTGCCTTTCCTGAAAAGCCCTGTGGAAGAAGAATCTGAAACCAGATCTTAGCCCCTCAAGCCTCAGGCTCCTCAGCTGTGAAATGGGCAGACACAGGTGGATGGGAAGACTGGCTTTGGGTCTAAGGAGGGTCAGAGGACGGGACCCAGGACCCCAGTCTTGTGCCCACCTCCACCCCATCCACAGCTCTGGACATGAGTTTCTCGCCTGCCTAAAAGATCACAGCACTAACTGGATCCCAGGGACTCCTGTGAAGGCCCTCCTTTCCCAGGAGCTCCTGGGTGGTGGGAAGTTAACGCTACATACAGGCCAGGTGAGGGCACAGGCAGGGGATAGGGGCTAGCGCTGTCCTCAGAGCTACCACCACGTCCTCCACAGCCGGGCCATGGCTCCATGCAAGGCCTGTGGGGTGAGGATTGGGGTGGTCAGTGTCCAGGCTTGAAGTGCCTGTGGGTAGTGGCCCAAGGAGTAAGCTGGGGGGAAGGGCTGCAGGCAGCGGTCAGTGTGGAGTGAGCCTGGGCACTGCATGTGCCAGGCGGGCACTCAGTGGTGCCTATTTCATGCCACTGCGCAGCACCTGGTTGGCCGCGATGAGCATGACGCTGATGATGAAGGCGATGGCGAAGGCGCAGATCAGGCTCTTGCGCACGCACGTCTGGCGGATCTGCTGGTTGGAACAGGCTGCAGCCGCCCACCAGGAACACCAGGGAGAGACAGAAGAGGACAGCGAAGGGATGGAATCAGGTCTGCACTTTGGCACATGGACTTGACTTGGGGCAAACAAGGACACAAGGCTGGGGACCAGGAGCCCCCGTGCAAACCCCTGGAATGTCCCTCTGCTGAGCACTGGAACCCACCCACAGAGTCCCAAGGCAGGCCACTCACTCTCCACGTCCACAGGACACTCCTCGGCAGTGCCCAGGTGGCTCTCCTCTTCTGTCATGATGATGTTCTCGATGTCCTTCATGGACAGGTGCTCGCAGAAGGTGTCATAGAGGAGTCGCTTCAGCTCGTCCACCGTCAGCTTCTGCATGTCACACTTGGGTGGCAAAAGGGACAAGCGCTCTGGCCTCTACCCGCCACAGTCCCCACCCAGCACCCCAGAGGTACACAAGCCCAAAGGCAGGCCTCCAGATCCCATAAGACTAGAACCACCTAGTCCATTCCCCCAAGGAGGAGCCCAGGCCTCCAGGAGCAGGTCGTCACGTGGACAGTGGTCACCCCCCCTCATCACAGTGTGGGTCTAACACTCAGGCCCCTCAACACCTCCACACTTACATCGCAGAGTCCCCGGCAGCCAGGGCATACCTTCCAGAAGACAGTGTCAAAGTCAGTGCCGTGGAACTTCTCTGGGATCCCCGAGGTGGAAAGCTTGGGGCCCAGGAGTGTTACAAACTCCTCAAAGTCCACTTGGCCATCACCTAGAGTGGGCACAGGGCTAATGAATGGGTCATACTGAAAGCAGGATCAGGCATCCCAGAGTTCAAAAGACATGAACTGGAGTATTGGCCTGCCTCAGACCTTCCATGGCACCTCAGCCCCTTCCCTGAGCCTCAGTCAATTTCAGGGATGCCTAATAGGCCAGGCTCTGAGCTGGTGTTGAGGCTACCACATGTGATGGGGTCCTACTGGAGACTGGGGGAGGCGAGCAGCAGATGGTCCCCAGATGTGGGAGACTCCTAGTACACTCAGAACTAACTCTCCATGGCTCCTCAGCACAGTGCTGGTCACCCTTTCCGCCATCCCCATGGGAAATGAGACTCAGCATGAAGCCGGCTGCCCAGACTAGTGCCTGCTCCCTGGAGGGAGAGGAAAGGGGAAGAGATAACAGGTGGACTGAAGCAGGGGGGACTAATCATTCTTAGGAGTTTTTCTGCAATAAAATACCAGATGGCAAATACAGCCACCATTTGTTGGCGTGGTGGGAGCTTAGATATTTATTCCACCCTCTTTTTCCATGCTTAAATCTTTCTCAGACCACAGAGTGGGTGGGGCAGTCTTGGGCCCTGTGTGTAGCTGGGACTGTCACACCTCCTCTGGCCTCTACTTTCTAAGCTGAGGAGAGCTAGTAGATCATGACCACCCAGGAAGCAGGGGTCCAGAGTGCACTCAGCCTCCGTGGCTCAGACCCAGGGCCTAGGTGATGGTGGGCAAGTAAATCAAGGCAGGGCGTCTCACCATCCATGTCTAGCCGCTGGATGATAACCTCCAGCTCCACCTCGTTGGGCATGTAACCCAGGGAGCGCATGGCCGTTCCCAGCTCCTGCTTAGAGATGAAGCCATTGCCATCACGGTCAAACACCTTGAAGGCTTCTCGGATCTCTGTGGAGGAACAGAAGGCTAAAACCTCAGCCCTGTCCCCAAGAGCCCCTTGCCCAGATTTCTGGGATCGGACAGTCCCACTCAGAACCTAGAGCTCTGTTGAGAACCAGTCACAAAGTGTCCAGGACACACTCTTGGGGGCCCTGGACAGGCCAGGCAGAGGAGACAGGTGCACCTGGCCCGAGTCAGTGGCCACCATGGGTCTGGCAGGCCTCCTGGTATGCTCAGGACTACACCATGTGGTGCGCGCAGGGAGAAGACCAGATTGACCGGCCAGGTTAGCCGCTGGAGGCTCCCCACTTGGCATTATCTTGCCTCATCTTCCTGCTGGGCTTCCGCTCCCAGTTCAGACTCTTGCCTTCAGGCAGCACATGGTGGGATGGCCACATGACTCTAGCTAGTGAGTGATGGCTAGAATTCACGGGCCTCCTGGTTTAGACAAAATAGGTATAAAGGCTGATCCCACCAGGCCCAGGCATGTTCTCTGAGCTTCATGCTGTCCGTAGTACAGTAGGGAAGACTGAGGACCTGAGGGATTCTGGGAGGAACGATACATTTGACTGGGACCTTGGGACCAAGCAACTCAACATATGTTCTCAGGCCAGCCTTAGTCTCATCCACAGCAAATGGGTGCAATATGTGAGCATCATTGAAACAAAAACAGCAGGGAACATGGGAACCCTAACTGCTCACCTTTGCCTGCCTCCCACCCCCACCCCACCCCCCACCCCGTCTCTCTGTCTCTCTGCTGCTGTCCCTTGATTATCACACCCAGCAGGGTCCTAAAGAACATTTTCCCAGAGGAACAGACTTCAATCCATGAGACCCAGCTCCCAGAGGGCTCCTTGTTCACTTGGCAGCCTCCTGGCCGCTTTGTCTATGTTGTTCCCCTGGGTAGAATTTCACTCAGCAGGCAAAGTGAAGTCGTGTGTGTATGTGTGTGTGTGTGTGTGTGTGTGTGTGTGTGTGTGTGTGTGTGTGTGTGAGAATAAAGACACTGCAGACCTAGAATGGTTTATGGAGGCCAGGAGGTCAGCCTAGCTCGGTGTGGATTCAAGGCTACTACACTATCCTGCTAGTTACACTATCACAGGCCTGACGACTTCATAAGCCCTGAAATGGCTGTAAAAGCTCATACTTTCCCTGGCCTTAGGAGAACAGGGAGTGCAGGCCAGTCTGTTGGCCCCACCACAGAGCAGAAATCATGGCCCACAGAAAGGTGGCTTGGCCTCAGGTCCCGGTCCTCATCTGGCTCTTCCATGTGGGATTACATGAAATCTAGAGGTCAGAGTCTCACAGGCAGGCTGAGGTAAACATTGCCCCCCGCCCCACACACCTTAGGCAAGTCTTGGGGACTGGTTTCTGCATCAAGAGCTTTAGAGCCAAGAAAGTGGCTGGGCTGGTAGATCTGAGCCAGATCCAGGGGGTACTGACAACCCTGGACCCTAGTAACTCCAGGCCAAGTACCACCAACATTTTCCTGGGCCCTGAAGGAGGCAATGTGCCCCTTGTGGCCAGAGATGACCTGGCAGCAGCCAGGGCTGCTGCAGATGGGCTGCTGCGGAGAGTCCAGTTAATGGGGAGTGTCTGGATAGCTTGCGTTCCCCCCCCCCCATTTCTAACCACGCTGTCACCTTTCTGGACCGGTGTCCTGGACTCAGTCCCCGGGGAGCCTCTCAAGCTTGGGGACACCAAGACTGCTTTGAACCTGCAGCATGTTTCTGTTCCCATATCAAACTCAGATGTAGCCTAGATTCCCAGCTAGCATGATTCAGTCTCTCTGCCCCAAGCTGGCCTTGCCTTTTCTCCGGTTGCCCACCCCTCCACACATCTGCTCTTTCCCTAAACTGGATTGTTCTGGGACAGGTGGGTCTTGTCCACAGTGTCCCCATTACCTGGAACAGGGCCTGCCACTGAAGCATAGACATGCTGGGTGATGAAACTGACGTGGGAGCCGTCTCCTCGAGCACTCGGAGAGAGACTCAAGTAGAGGTTTATGCACCTCGGTACACGGTCTCTGGGCCACCCACAGAAGAGAGAAATAAAGCTGAAAGTGAGGGAACCAGGCACGGGTTGGTTTGGGGAACCTCAAAGTCAGAAATTGTACCCCTTGGAGAATGATGCCCATTAGGGAGCTCAAGGAAGCATGCCAAAGTCCTAGATCCAGTGGGGGCCGCTGTGGAAGCCACCCTCTGCTGTGAGCTGAGGTCTGAGCTATACTTCCCACCTTGGCAGGGTTCAAGGTGACTCCTCAATTGCAGGGATGCCTCCGTGCCCTTTTCTGAGGCCCCCGAGGAAAATGCACCAGACAGGAGAGACAATAACGAGCAAGTGACTCTCCAGGCATATGCTCAGGGGACAGGCTCTGAGACAACCGTGTGGGTACCAAAGACATCCCGGGCAGGGCTGACCTCCCAAGGCTACTGGGTAAACTCCCAGCTGTCCACTCTCCATCCACTGTGCATCACCCCCCACACACACAGCACACACACACACACACACACACACACACACACACACACACACACAGAGCACACCTAGCTCACACTAATGTTTTAGAGCACCAACCCAGCCCAGTCCACCTCCATCTGCCTACAGAGGCCCAGTTCAGGCATCATCTTCTCAGTCAGAGTATTCTGATGTGACAGACCCAGGTTTGAGTCCCAGCTCTGGCCCATCGTTGCTGTTTCCCTGTTCAATGGGACTTTCTGCAATGATGAAATGAGAAATCGTATGTGCAAGTGTTTGACCAAACCTGGCTTTGACGTGGCCATTGTAAAGCAGATCATCCCAGATGGCAGTGTGGAAAGGGAAAGGTCTGGGTGAACCTGGGATGCCAGGCTGGCCTGCCTGCTGCCTGGGACCAACACCCAAAGCCTGAGTTTGAATTCTAATTCTCCTGCTCAGCAGCCAAGACCTGGGCAAGGCACTTACTTCCCTCCGAGTCTCAGATGCCTCCTCCGCTGTGAGACCGGGGGGGGGGGGGGGGGGGGGGGGGGGGGTTCTTGTCCCATGGCTGGGGCCTGGCCTCTGCGAAGGACTCCCTCAAGGGGTGGGTGTCCGGGTGCCTGTCACTGTATGCCATGGACAATCACTGCATTCCCCGAAAGCCTTGCTCCTTCCCTACGCTGTGAGGCCAGGCAAAACTCATTGTACTCCATCTTGGCATGGGGATGTCTGGCCCGGAAATGGGCTGGCAGGACCTCTAGGTTTCCAGGCTGATATTGTCTCCTCCTTGCCATTTTGAACCTGACATCTCAGACCCTCCCCAACCTGTGGAGCTGCACAGGGGCCCGAGACTCCAGCAAACCCAAAAGGAAGCCAGCCCTCTGCCAGAGAGTTTGAGTCTAGATAGCTAGGGAACACTGGCAGGGGCAGTAGTCATCCTCTGTGGTGCCTGCCGTTCTCCGTGGCGTTGGCCCTGCGCCCCAACTCTCCATCCTCCCTGAATTTTTGGCCTGTGCAGAGGCAGCTGATGAGCTTGGCTTCAGGAGGCAAGGGCAAAAAGGGGGGTGGCCCTACACCAGTGCCCCCAATTGGCCACCCTCAACACAGGCTCAACAGTCAAGTGCCCGCCTCAGAACCCAGCTGCGTGGTCACTTGCCCCTCCCCTCTTTCTGGCCAGTCACTCCCAGGCCTGCCCTTCAATGCTGGACCCCACTGTCTCAGTGACCAGTCTGTCTTGGTGTTCCTGGAGGTCCCTGCTTGGATGCATTTCAGAACAGGGGTATGTTCCAACTATGGTGGGGTATTCAGGACAAATGTGGGAGCACACTTGCCTCTCTCACGGGCTGGGTGGGCCTCCAAGTTAACTCTGTCCATTCCTTTCCTCCTCTTGCCATAGCCATGCTCAGCTCCCAGGGCCACAGGCCCCCAGTCCTTGCCCCCAGCTTGCCCTCTTGGTCCAATGCTCATGCCCCTTGCTGCCTTGCCTCGTGGGCACTACATACTCCAAGCTCGGAAGGTGCTCTTCCTCAGCCTCCTCTGTTGTTACATTTGGGTCCTCAGCCCCCACTGCCAGGCCCTGTGCTGAGTACTCCCACGGCATTCTCTGCCACCATCCATCCTGGAAATGCCAATGCCAACCCCCTTTTATAGATGGGGAAACCAGGCCTCAGAGGCAAATGATTGTCCAAGTTCACTCCATGAGCCAAGTGTGGAGACTCGAACCTAGTGCCACCTGGCTGTTCTCATCTCACTGCCACATTCCCCTCCTCCCTTCCTGCTCCGGGTCCTCCTCCCCACGCAGGTCGACTGCCCCCCTGGATTTCTGCGGCAGGCAGGCACAAGGTGTCTGCAGCATTTCACTCCAGGCCACCAACTTCCCTACCTAGTCCGTGTGGCTCCCTCACTTCTAACGATGGGCCTGGGTCTTCCCCTGACTGCTCTGGGACAGGAATGCTAGTGTGTCCTGGAGAGGTGGAGGGGACAAAAGTAGCATCTGTACGAAGGACAGCCACTCTGCACCCAGCCCTGGCATTCAAGCCCGCTGCAAGGAGCCCAGGGCCTGGAGAGGGCCTTCAGGCTTTCAGCAGCCAAGAAGAATCATGGAGAACTTTCTGTCTTCATGTGTAGATTCCCACAGGCGTCTGCTGGCTCTGTGCCCTCTACCTGCCAGCCACGGGGATGGCCCTGTCCTTCAGGTGCCCCTGCACCAGGGCCCCTCTGCTAGCTCTGAAGGGGATCAGAGAGAAGCAGGGAGTGTGTCTGGTGCGTTGGTGACTAACGCCACTGGGCTTCTGCCAGCATGCCCGCTGGATGGCTCGGACGGATTGAGCCTCCCTGCCCTTGCACTGCCCACCCCTGCATGCCAGTCTCTCAGCTTCTCCCTATCCTGAGTGTGCACTCTAGGACCAAGGGATCAGGAGTGGAGGAACCTAGTGAGACCTGGAACTGTGGAGTCAGGGGCATGGTGGGGGTGCTGGGAGCAAACCTGCCCGGGGTCTGGGAAGACATGTTGCCTCTGTCCCAGGAATGAGGAGGAAGGGATGGATGAAGGCTTCTGTGTGGCCCAGAATAAAAGACAATAAAGTAAAGGAAAACTGGCCTGTGCCCTGTGCCCCTCCTGGCCCCTACCACCTCCCTCCTCGACCTGAAGGAGGCTCTGCTTTGGTTCAGACAGGACAGGACCTGGGTTTCACAGGGTGAGTGCTAAGGTCAGGTCAGGGACAGCATCCTTCCGTCTGTCTGTGCCTGTGATGAGACTGAGACCCCCTCTACGGCTTTTCCTGTACCTGAGTTCGTGGGGGCTGGCCGTGGGAAGCAGGTGTCTGGTGGCCTGTGGTGCAGTGAGCATGGTAGTTGCTTTCTCTTTCCACAGTCTACTCGCCCCAAATTTGCCCCAGACCAGGCCTGGGCTGAGGAAGGACTTTCCGAATGCCTCCCTACTGGGCTCTCACTACTGTCTTTTCCTGTGTCGCTCCCTCCAACGCACTCCTATGGGCTCAGATGAGACCCCAGAGTTGAAACCCCTCGACTCCAGGGATCGGGATCGGAGACAGGTCCATTCTCTGGGTATTATCAGCCCCTCCCCCAGCAGCCGACAAACATCCTAAGGGACCAAGATTCCCATCAGCTCAGAGTCCCCGACTCCACTCCATATGGGGCCTCAAGAGGCCTGGGGGAGGGGAATCATGAGCACACCCCCGCCCCCAATCTCAGCAGAGAAAGAGCTAGGGAGGCCCCAGGGGTCTCACTGCGCCCCAGGACACTCAGTCCCGGAACCCCAGCCCCTGCCTGCTGCGCCGATCTTCACTAGCCAACTGCCTGCGGTCCCTGTTCCCGAAAGGCAAAGGACTAGGGTCGGGGGAGGCTTGGGTTCCGGCCTCTGCCTTTCCCTTCCAGGCTTCGCTATCGAGACTGAGCCTCCCAATCCGGCCACTTGTTGTCGCCACCGCCTCCCGGCCGCTTCGGCAGCGCACGGGTGGGGGGTCCCTCGCAGGGCCGCAGAAGGGGATGAGGGCAACCCCGCACGCGGCAGGAGCGGGGCAGGAGCGGGGCAGTCGCCCTCTCCCCTTCTGCCGCTGCCGAAGCAGATTGGATTCTGAACGCGACACGAGCGGAATGTCAATAGGAGCGCAGAGCCACGGGCGGGCGCCGTGGAAGGGATCAGGATGCGGGCGCTCCGGCGGCGGGCGCGGGGGGCACAGTTCGGACTCCCCACTTCAGCCCCCGCCGCCTTGCCGCACCGTCACCGCGGGCCACGCGGCCCAGTGACCCCGCTGCGGGGCCCCGCAAGTTTCCGCAGCGCCGGGGGCCACGCGGGCAGGGGCCGCGCTGTCCCCCGCGCCGCGGCGACCCCTACCGCGGAGCCCGGAGCTACCGGGCCGTCCCGCCTCCCGCGCAGCCGCTCATCCGAGTCGCGCAGCAGGGTCCCCGGCGCCCCCCGGCCAGCCAGCGCGGCACCTGGGCGCACAGGTAGGAGGGCGCGTGGCGGGGGTCCCGGCGGGGCACTCACCCTCCAGCTCGTCCTCAGGGATATCCACCGGGCGCTGCTCTGACAGCAGGTTGGGCACGGTGTAGATGCCCCGGTACATCAACGCCGCCGTCACCGGGTGGAACGGCATCTTGGAGGCTCCGCGCCCGCCCGCCCGCCGCAAACTTTGAGGCCGGGGCTCATGGGCCGCCGGCGGCCCCGGGGGCGGCTGGAGCGGGCGGGGCGCGCGGGGCGGCGCGCGGTGGCGGCGGCGAGGTACGGGACACCCGCCCGGGACCTAGCGCCCCCGCGCCCCGGGCCGCCGGGCCATGCCGCCAGCTCCCTCGTCGGGCTCCCGGCTGGGGCCTCGCAGGGACAGCGGGGGCGGCGTCGCTCCGGCCTCTTGGCTCCGACCGCCCCGCGCTGCGCTCCCTCCGCGCTGCCCCGCGCGCTCCGCGCTGCTCGCCCGCTTGCTGGTGCGGCCGCCCGGCCCGCCGCTCCGGCTCCCGCCGCCGCCGCCGCCGCCGCCGCCTGCACTCTCGCTCGCTCGCTCGCTCGCTCTGTGCGGCGCTCGCCGCGCTCCCTCCTCCCCCGCCCGCCCCTCCCGCCCCCGCCCCTTCCCGCCGCCGGCCCCTGAGCGGCCGCCCCGAGGCTGCCCCGGCGCCTTCTCTCCCGTTCGCCCCGATTCTGCTTTCCCCCCAGTCTGCTTCGGATTGCTGTCTCCCGCACCCCACGTTCTCAGCCAGCGGGACCAGGGTGGTGTGGACTGGGGGTGGAGCTGTTCCTTGTACCCACTGTCCCACCTGCCCCCTCTAACCCTCCCCCAGCCAGCGCCGAGAGATGAGAACTAACGGCTAGAGACCCAGAAAGGTGAGGTTGCCCCAGGCGCGGGGTCCTCAAAACCAGTAATCCTCATGTTGGTGCCGGGTGAGGCTCCAAGGTAGGGAAACTGAGGCTTAGAAAAGGACGTTGGCCAAGGTCACCAAGCAGGGCCAAGCACAGATCTGCAGGAGACTCTACCGGCCTGTGGCTGACACCAGCAGTTGACTGGATCCCACACAGGGCTCTAGTCCTGGATCCTTTCTGAGCCCTTGCCACTCAGCTTGCAGAGCAGAAGCCAAGGTCTATCTCATGTCCCCAGGGGCAGTGAGGAGGAGACAGACGACCCAGAGCCTGTTGGTCACATGGCTGCAGGTTAGACCATCCTCGGGACTTGAGCATGTGTGCTACGGGGGTGGGAGCAAGTGTCTGAGGGTAGCATGTGCATGTGTTTATCTTTATCCTTCGTCCAGGACACTGTGTACATGCATTTTCAAATCCACATGCAGATGAGTGTCTGAAGTACGCATGACCACCTACATGTGCCAGGACAGTGAGCTGGCAGGGAAGGGCATAAGCCTGGAGGCAGGTGTGTGCAGGTGTGAAGGCCCTTGAGCTGGGAGTGGCATGTATATATGAGCAGAGATGCGTGTGTACATGTACAATTATGGGAGATGGTGACCCTCTGGCCTGGGTGGGCCTCAGCTGGCCTCAGTCTTTCTTGGAACCCCCGTCTGAACTATCTCCCTGCCCCCTTGGGTCCAATCAGCCAAAGGCCCCAGCAGGGGAGCTGATTGCCACCGCCCAGCCCGGCCATGCCCTTCTCAAGCTGATTACATTTTTCTGCTTGTTTCTGCTTTTGTTGATGATTAATCATAGCCCTGTCTTGGGCCCGGAGAGAGGGGGTTCAGTGAGAGACACCAGCCCCAGGCACCCTAGGCCAAGGCAGGCTTGAGTCTTTCAGCACTTGGACACGCTCTGAATCTCTCAGAGGCATATGAAACCTGTAGAGAAGCCAGGCAAACCCCAGCTGTCACCTGAGTGTCCGCCCCAGGCCTCTGGACCAGCTTGCTGCCTGCTCAGACCTGGGGTTGGAGCTGTAAGTACGCCCAGAAAAGCCCCCACCCCCACCCCTTGTCCACTTGCCCACCCACCAGTCAGCTGAATCCTCGAGACCCTTTAGGATTTCTAACGGAGCAGAGCCGTGACGCAGGAAGTACCAGCCACAGACTCAGCAGACGCTGGGCTCCTACATCTAACACCTTCTTTCTGTGGGACTTCAGTCATGTCCCTTAACCTCCCAGGGCCTCAGTTTCCCCACATGTGAGGTAAACGTGGCAAGGCTACTTCTCAGGCAAGGGTAAAAATAAAATGATTTAATGTGAATCATTTTTGACGATGTTCCCCAAATCTCTTGAAGTTTTCCCATTAGCACAAAAATCCCCCCCATGGGAACACGAACTAATCATCATAGTGTGAAGGATTGATTGAGGGGTATTCTGTAAGCGCCTCACTTGCTAAGCTTTCCCAGACAGTTTGCTACTGGGCTAAGGGAGAGGGTTGGAGCCTGCTGACAGACTAGCAGGAAGCAGACCTCTTCGTGCTTTCTTGGGAGACTGCCACAGTGGGACAAGGCAGCTCCCTCCGGTTCCCTGAAGCCCCTGGCCTCGCTGTCCAGCCAGGGAAATCTCAAAAGAGGCAGAAAGGAATCAAGAAAAAAATCAAGTGGACATCCTCCATACAGCCGGGCCCTGCAAGTCTGTGCTGAAGGTGCAGGTGGCCATGGATACAGGGGCTGACCCCCAGACATTGACCTTGGTCTGCATCCAAGGGATCAAGCTGTCCAGTCATGTGACCAGGGTACTCCCCAGAACAAGCACCCTCCCTGTCTACGTGGCAGGCACTCTGAGATGATAGCTTTAGCATCATAGTGTACCACCCTCTCTTGGGCAATCTTTGACATTTCAGTCCCCTGGTGACTCAAGCTGGTCCCTCCAACTCTCCCCTGATGCAAAGCCACAGTCCAGGACCCTCTAGCTGCTGACTCAGTGGGCTGCCCCTTAGCACTACACTTTCTGGACTAGTAGCTGTACCTGTTCCCCTTTGCCTGCTGGCTGGGGACATAGGACATACCTGGGCTATGCATGCAAACTGCCTGGTCCCTCTCCTCAATCCCTTGCTCCCAATCATAGGCAGGGGCGTGCCTGCTGAGGGAGCTGTAGAGACCAAATCCAGCTGTAGAGCCATTTGAGGCCGAGGCAGGGGCTCCCGAGGCCAGGCTCTGGGATGTGCTGGCCTCCCTGCTCTTCTAGACTCTGGGAACTCCTGTCAACCTCCTCCCCCCTCCAGTGCTGTGTATGACATTCAATAGACAGACCCCATGTGCCCAGACCCTGCATTTGATGCCAGTATGACGGCAAGGAACTGCTCGTGCCAAGGGCCCACAGAGCAAGGGCCACAGGCTGCAGGGTGTGCCCGAGGCTGAAATCTGCTGTCTGATGTAGGTGGGTAAAGCTTTTACAGAGGGGCATGGAAGCAAGACTTCAAAAATCTCAGGGCATGGGGGCAGGAGCAGGATGTGTTGAATAGTCAGAATTCTAGGAGGCAGCGCTCACCAGCAGGGGTCCTCCTTGAGCCTCAGCTTCCTCATCTATTAAATGGGAGCACATCGAAGTGTAGAACGGCAAGATTCTCGTTTCATCAAGCCAGGAGAAGTCTGGTGTGGAGTGAGGAGGTTAGAGGTGTGAGGTTACTCTTAGCTTTAGAAGGCAGGCTCTGGGGGCTGGAGAGAAGGCTCAGCGGTTGAGAGCACTGTCTGCTCTTCCAGAGGATCCGGGTTCAATTCCCAGCACCCACATGGCAGCTCACGCCTGTCTGTAACTCCAGTTCCAGGGGACCTGACACCCTCACACAGACACACATGCAGGCAAAACACCAATGCACGTAAAATAAACACAAAAAAGGCAGGTTTGAGTCTGCATCCCTCAGGTTCCCCGTGTGTGGGCTGGGGCTGGGCTGGACTCGGGCAGAGGAACATGAACACCTGTGAAGTGAATAAGAGAGTGGATGGATGAACGACAGTCACCCAGCTGCCCTGTCCTCTCTTCACATCAAGGGAGCAGACGGTGCGGTGCGATCACAGGGTGTGAATTATGTCTGTCGCTCCCAGCTGGGGGAAGGAGTTACTGCCATCACACTGCGTTCCTTCAGGGCCCACTGGGAGATGCATGGGCCCCAGGCCTGCCCAAGGGGGTCTCCTGGACCTCAGGGCTTAGCCTCCGCCAAAGAGGCTGGGGAGTGCGGAAAGGTGATTCACTCACTGAAAGCTGAAACCAACCGTTGGTTTTCTCAACAGCCCTCCAGCGAGAGAGGAGGAGCCAGGGTTCACCAAGTCCAGACGCTGACCCCTTCCTCCCAAGGGCAGCAGAGTTCCTGCCCTGCCTAAGCCAGGGCCCTTCCTTCTGGGCAGTGGAGGCCTCTCTTTTCAAGATAACACACTCCCTGGCTGGACCTGCACTCTGCCGCCCGCTGCCGCTTGCCACCCACGTTCAGCACCAGGGAGAGCGCCCAGCAGAGCTTTGGCAGGCCCTGAGCTGAAAGGAAATGGTGTAGGACCCAGGAGAGCCTGCCAAGACAACCTGAACCAGTGACCAGAGGAAGCCAAACTTGAAGGAAGGTAAGCACCAAGGTCATGTCTGCACCATTGGCCACAGTCAAAGGCCTGACTGGAGAGAAGCTGTGGGATAGAGAGGCACAGGTTGGGGAAAGGGGGTGTCTAGGGACAGCAAAGGCTCTGGCCTCTGCTCCTTGGCTAGAGAACAACGTTGTTCCAAGAACCCAGTGGGGACAGTGTCTGGAGGTGACTAAAATATTCATTGTCCAGGCACTCACTTGATGAATAATGGCGTTTATAAGCTTGCAGACTCAGGCTGGGCCAGGAGAGGGTGCAGTCCGGAACCTGTGGGCCCCGTTTTCTCTGATCCCTGTCCTGTACGGAACACCCCTCTGAGCCTTCAGTCCAGCTCCTGAAGGTGATAGGATCAAACATGACCGCATGAGGGACACCAGAGAGGGCAGTCCTTAAATCTGTTGCTTTTCCAGAAGCAACTTGAGGATGGAAAAGCACCTGGAGGTGTGGGATTCAGGGTGACTGTGATGAACCCTGACTGCAGGTTGTCACTGGCTTTGTGCCCTGATGATGGCAACTGTCTTGGCCTCAGTTTCCTGTCCTGTGAAATGGGCTCATGCTGCTAGCACACAGAGTAATGAAGGTGAGGGTAGCTGATGCCCCATCCCTGGCTCTAGACTTCCTGAGCCTATTCTCTGGCTCCCATGATCCTTTGGGCCTAGGAGTGGCCTCACCTAGCTGTACTGAGACAAGCTAAATGACAGAAGAGATGTGATCACAGATGGAGAGACACTTACGACCCTCAGGGCGAGGTTGGCCCTCAGTAACCATAGAAACCTAGCCCACCAGACACACGTTCAGGCATTCAGCCCCTTAGCCTGAAAAACGCTGCTTGCACTGGGTGTACTTTTAAGGCTCAGTGGAGCCTCCCGGGGAATGGAAAGAAGACTGGAGGGGAAAACGGGAAAATGATTAGAGGTGGAAGAGTTTGGGGTGTCTTGCCCAGAAAGCAACAGGGACCCCAGGCCTCAGTATTCCCCTCAGGAAAGTGGGAGCCTCTGGTTGGGGACTGGTAGAACTACAGGCTGTGAGGCAGCATGGGAACCAGGACTTTGGAAGGAGGGGAGGGAACCATGGTGTCACCAGATGGGCCTTTGCTCTGAGTTCCCTTCCAAAGAGAAAGCTGTATCTAGGGGAGATGAGGCACAAGGTGGGTGCTAACAGCTCTGGGCCTCCCAGACTCCTGCTTCAGTCTGTTGCTTATAAGTGCAACCAACTGTCTGAGGTACCTGATGGGTCCATCTCAGGCCAATCTGGTGCCACAGCTGCACCCGGGTGACATGTCAGTGGAAGTTACCTCTTCTGGACAGCCCTCCTCTCCTCTTCCGGTTTTCATGTGACAATAAGGCTTATCTGGGTGCTGAGGTGTGCAGACCTATGAGGTGAGGATCTGCACCCTGGAGCTGTAGAGTTTGGCCTCATCCTCTGGGGGCATCTATAGAGCAAATCATTGGATCTCTAAGGGTCTGGGTACCTCCCCTGGGAAAAAGGGGGAGTCCAGAAAAAATAAGATATGAAGGGATTGATCCTAGGGTCCAGGACAGCATAAACATTTCCATGGCAGTCCTCGATGTCAGGGACCTCAGGTAGACCTGCCTTCACTGCCTGGCTGCATACCTCCAGGGACAGGGCTTTCTGCCCAGAGGAAGTGGCCAGCATGTGCCTATTCCTGGACTCTGCCTTTGTATGCAAAGACCTCTCCTGTTTCCACACAAAGCACTGAGGGCCCTAAAGGAAGACCTGTGTGTTCCCTGGGATAGGCACAGTGCTAAAGTGTGAACACCCATCAGAGTGGCGTTCTCTCCTCATGCGAGCCTGTGGGCAGAGAAAGAAGTCAAAAGGGCTCAGAGCAGACGCAGCGAGGCCAGAGTGGAGATGAGTTCCCTGTCCCTCATTCCATGGCTCGGTTACTGAGATTAGCCTGGCATCAACCCAGGGCACAGAAGAGAGAAATGCTTTGTTCACAGGGAGTGTGTGAGAGGTGAAGATGAGACATTGCCTCTGGAGGAGCTGGGCTCGGGAGTCCCTCAGCTTCTGCCGCCACCAGATCTGCGTGACACTAGGTTACAATCCTATGGAGTTCCCAGTGAAGGGAACTGGGGTAGCTGGAGGTGTTGGGGATGGTAGGTGGAAAAACTTCTTCCAGGGCCAAGCTAGGTCTCTGTCCCTCACGGCCCACAGCACCTCATCATGTTGAGCCTAAGTGATGATAAACCAGCTGCAGTTTAACTGGTAATTAATCCTGGACAGGGCAGCAATGGCGTTACTAATTGGATCGTTAGAGATTTCTGCTTTATGGCTGCGTAATTAGAGAAGCTGTAGGGGGCCAGGGTGAACTGGAGGGGGGCATGTGAGGTTGGGGGCAGGGCACAGCAGACAGCACCCCTTACCAGGCCATAGCTGGCTCACCGCAGGGCCTCTGGTCTGCTCACCTTCCATGGTGGGGCTCTAGGTGTCTGAGTAGGGGGGCTGGCAGTAGCCCTACATGCCACCTCTCTGAAGTCTCGACTCCATCACGTTGGCAGGTAAAGATTTTTGCAAAGTACAACTTAAGAGGAACTCCCTAATCTCATAGCCCAGTTCTGTAGGGGCAGAGGGACACTTCTTTATATCCTCCAGACTCACAGGGCTAGCTACAAAAGGTCCTCATCTGATTGCTTATTGTTACTTTTTGTACAGTGCTAGGAAGGGAGCCCAGGGCCTTTCACACACTGGACATGCTAGCTACCACACATTCCCAGTCCCCAAAGGAAGATTTTAGAATAGGGAGGGCTCTTATGTCCACTCTCTGGGTCAGTCCTCAGCAGAAGACATCCTTAGGTGTGCTCTATGATTAATTTCTCATACACGCGTGTGACACATGCTGACCAGCCCTGGATACCACCATGTGGTCAGTTTTCATGCACACATGTGAACCATGTGTGGGGGCCCTGGCTCCTGGCCCAGGCTGATGGGATAGACATTGTAAAATGCATTGTGGGAAATAGAAAAGGGGTGTTCCTTAGATTGAACTCACAAAAAAATCTAAAACAGTACCTGGCACTCAACAAATATTTGCTGGATTAACTGATGAAAAAAAGGAGAAAGAAGGGGAGCCTAGAAGACAGACCATTGGGCCCCTGTCCTCCAGGCCCTACCCCTTGGGCCCCTGTCCTCCAGGCCCTACCCCTTGGGCCCCTGTCCTCCAGGCCCCGCCCCTTGGGCCCCTGTCCTCCAGGCCCCGCCCCTTGGGCCCCTGTCCTCCAGGCCCCGCCCCTTGGGCCCCTGTCCTCCAGGCCCCGCCCCTTGGGCCCCTGTCCTCCAGGCCCCGCCCATTGCTCCTTCAAACTCCCACCTGTCCAAGTTGAAGTGCTCACAAGGCCAGCAGCGCCTCTTTCCTCACCCTCATCCTCTCACTGTCCTCTACAGACTCCCGACCCTTACCTGTTCATGACAGAATTCCAGGTACTCTCCTGCCTCAGGGCCTTTGCACGTATTGGGTCATCTGCTGGAAATGCTCTCTCTTTGGACCCTTTATGGCTCACTCTTTCAGGTCTTAACTCAAAAGTCAAGGTTCTTTCTTCCTTCCTTCCTTCCTTCCTTCCTTCCTTTCTTCCTTCCCTTTCTCTCCTCCTCTTCTTTTTCTTTAAAGATTTAAAAAATTTTGTATTTATGTGTGTGTTGGGGTATGTGCGTCACATGTGCGCAGTGCCTGCAGAGGTCAGAAGAGGGCATCAGATTTCATGGAGCTGGAGTTACAGGTGGTTGTGAGGTGCACAGTGTAGGTACTGGGAACCAGGCTCTGGTCTTCTGAGGAGTGATCTCAACTGCTGAGCCATCTCTCCAGGCCCCAAAGTCACCTTTCAGATGGTCCTTCTCTTTAAGCTAACCAAGCAACCAAACAGACAAGTGATGCTTGTCCTCATCCTGATCAGAGCACATCTATCAGTGTGACCCACAGCAGACACACGGACCTTTCTTGTCTGGTCTGATTTTGTTCACTGCTCTAATGATTGTTGAATAAAATGAAGGACTTGAGGCTGCTTACAGAAGTGTCCCGGGGAGGTGAAGTCGTGTTGTGGGGACTTGGGGGCTGAGCAAGGGCTAGAGTTTGACATGGGACAGGGTGGTTAGGATACCCCTGCCTGGGGTCTGTTCCCACTCCTCAACCCCCAACAGCACCGTGGCAGGAGACGGTGCCCCAGCACCCTATGTCAGCAAATTACTTGGGAGAAAGGGTTTGGGAGATAAAAATCCTGCCCTGCCAAATAGGGCAGCTGCCACCTTCAGCCAGGTCACCCTGTGGGATCCACCTGACTTTATTTTTCATTTATTTATTTATTTTTTCCTGAGACAAGGTTTCTCTATATAATAGTCCTGGCTGTCCTGGAACTCACTCTGTAGACCAGGCCCCCTCGAACTCCCAGAGATCCACCTGCCTCTGCCTCCTGAGTGCTGTACCCCCTCCACCTGACTCCTTTACCTCCTCCCATAAACAGCCGCATCTGGATTAGGCCTTGGGGCCCCAGGATGGCCCCTCCTTGGCAGACACTAGACCTTAGGTTGCAGGGAGGAACCGTAGTGGCTGAATACCCTCCTGAACACAGGTGAGTAGTGCTGAGCCCAGCAACACGCTGCCCACCTGCCTGGTCTGGCCGCCTCAGCGTGGCCAGGTGATGTACGACCCACTGCCCTGCCAGGAAGCGACAGCAGATGAATGGGCAGTGCTGGGGAGCAGGCTCAGAGCCAGGTGCTGTGAACAGTAGGAGGCAGGCGCCTGGCTCGGGAGAAATCATTCCGGGAACGTCACCTCCCTGACCCAGGGCAAGATGGGAGGCAGGGACTGTCTTGGGCATGATGCCCATTCACTCGTCTTTAATGTGGGCCAGTGCAGGGAGTGAGTGTTGCAGGGGGGTCTTGGCCCCAATTTCCTTGTCTATAAAATGGCCAACAAGGAACCACGAGGAGACGTGGACTGTCCACTGAGAGACAGCCCCCAGACTCAGGTCTGCTGCAATCCAACACTCCTGGCCCCTAAAAAACACTGCTTCTTCCTCTCTACACCTCCAAATCTGAATCCCTCCCTGGGCTTATGGAGAATCAGGCCTGGATATTCCCTAATCCCCTCCCTCCCATCTTTCAAATGGGAAACCTGAGAAGAGGACTTGGCAAGGTCAGGGCCAGACCTTAGGAGACTCCTCGAGGTGGGTTTTGAAAGGATCCCTCTCCACACTGTGGTCCCTGGGTGCTAAGTGCCAGCTGCCTTTGCTGCCCAGCAGGGGTAGGGAACAATCAGGGCATCACTGGGTACAGGGAAGGGGGCTGGGGGCCAGTGCAGCTGCTGTGACCGAGTTGTGATGCGCCAGACGCCTCTGTGAGCTCTGTCTGCATCCAAGGAGACCAGGACATCCAGCGGACGATGTGTCCTTGCAGGCAGGGCCTGGAAAGGGATGAGGAGGGGGGTCATTCTGGGGACCCAGGCTGCTTGTAGGGCCAGGCAGTGTCTCCTGCCATCTGTCCCTTACCTTGTTCCCCAGAGTATTCTGGACACTATGGAGCCTCCAGTGACTGTGGACATGTGACACAGGTGTACACAGATGGGCCTAGGTGGTACAGACACAACTTGGTGGCTGGGATTGCCCACAAACATGCAGCCACTGGACATTTGATGGGGGTGTATGCATGAAGAGTCTGACATCTGGATCCCAAGAACCAAGGTGTTGGCAGAACAGGTGTGGATATGTGCACCAGGGTGAGTGTGCATGCTCCATTCACACCTGGATGGGTCATGTTTGTTGCACACATATGTGTGAGTACACACTCAACATGCACTAACGGGCTGCTGAAACAGCCCCAGGCGAGATAAAGAAGGCCAGCCCCCATTGTCAGATAGGGAAACTGAGGGCAGAGGCCTGGCTCAGGTTGCTGGGATTCTGCGTAGATGTCTAGGTAAGTGAGCCCTGCTCTGTCCTTTGCACAAGGTGGCAGTCAGGCTAGAAAGTGTCCCTCCCGTGAGGGCTGGGGAGATGACTCATCGCTAAAGAGCACTGGCTGCTTTTCCAGAGGACCCAGGTTCAATGCCCCGACCCCACATGGTGGCTCACAACCATGTGTAACTCTGGTTCCAGGGGATCTGACATCCTCTCCTGGCCTCCATGGGTACCAGGCAGACATGTGGTGCACACACATACATGTAGGCACCAAGGTAGGAAGACAGGTCCTACAGGAAGGCTTTGGCATTAGAGTTGGGCAGGGTTGCTTGAGTCCCCTGCCTGAGACCACCTTTGAAAAGGGGACAGCTCACTCGGTCCCCAGTCTCTTCATTTGTGGAATGGAGTCCCCATCCCTCCCAGCCTCTTGATGGACAGAATTGGTGAGGTCTTAAATACCACATCCTTCCGTGAGTCAGGGCTGGGGACCGAAGGTCACCTTAGGGACAAGGCGATGGTCCAGAGCCGTATCCTAGGCTGCACCCTGCACAGGCTCTCCTGCTGGACTGACATCTGGGAGAGGAGAGGAGCTTGAGGCGGGGGATGAGGACACTAAAGGGATGTGAGGCTGGGCGGCAGGCCTTCTGGTTCAGTTAGTGAAAGGATTTGTCATTTTAATGATGTGATATTTCTTGCCTGGCTCCTGTCAGTGGTAGCAAGAGGGGGGACAGCTGCCTCTACAAGTGAGAAGGTGCTGGACTGGTGGGGGCAGGCTTGATACCCACGTCTGTCCAGGCGGAGGTGGATGAGGCTGGAACTGAGGGGGTGGAAGGACCAAGAGCTTTAACTTCCAGCCCAACTCTGCATGTTGCTGTGCGACCTTGGGCGAGTCCTTCTCCATCTCCAAGCCTGCTTCATCTAGACCGGGACTGGTACCCCAGCTCCCGGCACAACCACTGTTGATTCCAGGCAGATCCCCCATCTCCTGATCCCTGCTCCATCTCACTACCATGGTCTGGCATTCGTCATGTCCTTCCTCATTTCTAGGACTTCGTAAGATCTGCTCATCTACCTGGTCTCCTGTCAGATCCGAGGAGGTGTTCAGTCAGCCCGTCTCCTGGTCACTTGGTGACTGCTAATGTCCTACTCTGTTGGGCTTAGCACTGTGTTCCAGCACACAGTAGGGCCTGGATAAGTATGTTCCTTGAATGATTGAATGAGCAGCCCCAGACCTGCCCTCCCGATCCGCTAGTGCGGCTTCATGAATGCAGGTGGCAGTGAGGGTGGCCTGGTGGGCGGCCTATCCATCAGCCTGGCAGTGTGCCTGACCAGATGGAGCTGAGCCCCTGGGGGGAGGGAGAGGAGAGGATTCATCACCCACAGTAGGTGGCAGGCGTGTGGGCGTGCCTATCCAGCCTCTGGTGGGATCCCCATCCATCATGCTGTACCAGGGACTCTCTGCGGAGGTGAACAGGCTAAAGAAGGCTTCTTAGGGTGGGTCCTCCAGTGGATTTCAGCTCTGTGGTACAAGGGGAAACTGAGACCTAGAAGGTAACAGAACTTCACAACAGGGGCTCTAGGGTGAGACCAATGAACATGTGAGTGACATCTCCGAGACTCATTTGTTTGACCCTTGGGGAGTTTCTGAGAGTTGGGGGCCCCCCTCTCTGTGGGAAGCAGTTTTATGGAGAAAAATGTAGCGCCTGGCACACAGTGTTCAGGCCAGGTCATGCCCCCGGGCTAGAGGAGGAAGAGGTAGGTGACTTCAGTGGTGGGGCCAGTGGATCCAGGCAGGGCCACCACCAAGGGGAAGGAGACTTTGATGGATGCTCTTCCTGCCAGTGAGGCTGGGGGAGGGTCAGCTAGTGCTGACCAGGCCCTCAGTGACCACAGCTCAGCTGGCTGACCAGCTGGCCTTGCCCAGCCCCCATGCCCATTTTCTGGGAACTCACTGTCTCCTCCTCAGCCTTTCGGAGCCACTGTTTCCCGTGCTGCTCAACGACCCTCCAGCCTGAGATCCTCATTCCGCCGGCCAGGACTTACCAGCCAATAGGTACCAGACACTCCCATGTGCGGGACTTTGTGCTGGGCCAGGGGGCTCAACAAGGCAGCAGGCCTGGGCCGCTTGCTTGCCCTGAGCACTGGGGCGGTTACAGGTGGGTCTGAGCTGTGCATCAAGCATAGGCCCGACAGATTAAGGAGAGTGTTAGGAGACATTAACCCTTTGGTGAGACAAGCTCCCTGGCAGTTACGGGCATTGCTCAACACCAGGCGCCATGCATGCACTTTGTGGGCATTATTTCATTTACTCATCCATGACAGACTTTGATGGTTCTGGTTTCCAGCTGAGCAAACCCAACTTCAAGGAGATAACATGACTTTTGGGGGACCCTGCAGCTGGAGGGGAGCAACATTTGAGCTTACACCTTGTGTTCTTTTCTTCCTACCAGGGCGTCCCGAGACCACTGCTGCTGAGAGCAGGGCAGGCCTGGGACTGTCCCTCCAGAACCCGATGCTCCCTGGACAGTGCGGGTCGTCCTGGACCTGTCCCCGGCTGCTGAGTCCCCAAGAGGATTGTTGTCCACATCTGGGTAACTCAGAGAAAGAACTCCTGCCCTGTGGGGATAGAGTGGTTTTCCTCTGAGGCTGAGTGCAGGATGAACCCAGGCATGGGAGGTAATGGGGCTCAAAACAGCTGTGAGAAGTCACATGGGCCCCGAGCCTATTCCCTCCCATAATACAAATGAGCAGAACACACAGGACCCTTCGGGGTCTCCCATGATGCCTCAGAGGATCGAAGCAGGTGCTGCTGCAGCCTTTGGGCTACCGTGTACACAGTGTCCAGGCCTCTCCTGGGACTGCCACAAGGATTAAAGCTTGATGAAGAATGCAAAGGCTGCTGGACACAGTGGTGCGTGCCTGTAACCCTAGTATTGAGATCAATCCATGTGCGTCTATTTAATAGGTGATAGGGATTTATTAAGACATAAATTGAGGAAATACACTCACGAATACAGAACGGAGTAGACAGCTGAAGTTGCCCTCTAGTCTGACCAGGAGCGAATCCACCTCGCAGGCAGGTAACATTCCCCTTCTCCCTCTCCTTTTAAGAAATCCCATACAATGGCAGGAAGCACTGTCTCCCATATAGTCCAAGATCATGGGCAGAGCAAATACCACTACACCTTAGCACTAGGGAGGCAGAGGCTCTGCGTGTTCGAGGCCAGCCTGGTCTACATGGTGAGTTCCAGGACAGCCAGGGCTGCCTAGTGAGACCTTGTCTTAGTGCAGAGGCTGGCCATCAAGGTAACTCAGTGGGCAAAAATGCTTGCCAAGCATGCTTAATGACATGAGTTTGATTCCTGGAACCCACATAAAAATAGAACTAACTCCACAAAGCATACTGTGGCATGGGCAGCCCCCTCAGCCACACATACACTAATGATAGTAATAATAATTCATAATGACAAATTAAAATATTATAATACAGAGTCTAGGTATGTGTGATGCACACCTATAATCTGAACACTTGGGAGGGCATTTGAGTCTGAGGCAGTCTCGCTACATACTGAGTTCTGGGCCAGCTGGGGCTACATGGGGACACCCTATCTCAAACAAGCAAGCAAGCAAACAAACTGTATTACGCTGAATGAATGATATGAATTTGTAATCCCAGCACTGTGGAGGCAGAGACAAGAGATCAGGAGTCTGAGGTCATCCTGTCCATTGCAAGTTTGAGGCCAGCCTGGGATATATGAAATACTCCCTAAAAATAAAACTTAAAAAATGCCAAGGGAAGCCGGGCGGTGGTGGCACACGCCTTTAATCCTAGCACTCGGGAGGCAGAGGCAGGCGGATCTCTGTGAGTTCGAGGCCAGCCTGGTCTACAAAGCGAGTTCCAGGAAAGGCACAAAGCTACACAGAGAAACCCTGTCTCGAAAAACCAAAAACAAAACAAAACAAAAAAAAAAAAGCTAAGGGCAACACAGGCTACTATTGTCATTAATTACTCTTACATTTCTCAGGCCTGACCAGAGCGGGTGTTTAGGAGACAATGGTCTTGATCGCATGAACACAGGGTCTGTGCTAGGATGCGGAGGAGGCTTGGGTGGTGTCTGGATGGGCTGTGAGGAACTGGGGGAGCCTGAGGAGGGGCTTTGCTGTCCAGCTAGTGGAGCAGGGAGACTCTAATGAAGTGAGTTAGCTCCGGGCCACACTGATTTCACGTCTCGATGGCCACTTCTCAGCTGGTAAATGTCACTGGAGAGCAGCAGACACTCCTGGCTGCAGATGGGGGTGGGTCGGCTGCCAGAGGGGTTGAGGATGCCCTGGGAATGCTGATGCAGAACCAGGGTCCCCGTCCCTGTGGCTTCCAGGACGGCTGCACCCTCTAGGCTGTAGTTCTGTCACCAACTCGGGGATGCTTGTAACTGCGGTACTGATTCTGACCCTCCACAGCGCGAACGAACTCCAGGCTGCTTCTTGGCTGGCCAGATTTACCGCTTTCTTTGCCTTGCAGAGGTTCCAAAAGGGGGGCCCAGCTGCCTTGGGCTTCTGAGTGGGAAGGAGAAGCATGCGGAGCTCTCTGGGCCCATGCTCCGTCTTGAGCTGTCACCCTCGATGACTGATCCAGGACACGCAAACAGTACACAGCCATAACCACACAGCAGCCAGCTTCACTTAATACACTCTCGCTGCAGCAGGCGTTGGCTCAGAACCAAGGCTCCCTGATCTAATGTAGCCCCAGGAAGAGCCTGTAGTGGGCTCAGAAGTGACTCCTGTTGGAAAGGGATGTGTAGCTGAGGGGCCAAACAGCAATATGGGCCAGAGCATCCTCACACGGTCCTTGTGGGCCCCAGCCTTCCATCCAGCCCCTACTCAGTATATCTCAAAACAGCCTCCTGGGGTGGGAGTTTGCTCTGGAGGTCGGGTTGTTGTTTCTTCATGGCTCATTGGCCTATCCTGGATAGGGAAGCTGCAGGGGAAAATGGGGTTCCCTGAAGATTTGGAGGCACAAGACCACCCATCTCAGATAAAAGCAGAGGGGAGGCATTCACTTGCCACTGTACCCCTTTTCTCTTCTTCCAGAAACCCAGTCTCCAGGTCTAAAACCTGCAAAGTTCAGCCCAACTCATACCTGTCCCAGACCCAACATTTCCTATGCACATGCCTGGGTTTCTCCCAGAGGAGCTGGGAGCAGTGGCCTTGGGACTGACATGAGGCAGCCAGCCAGGTCCCCCCAGAAAGCTGTGATTTCCACATGGAGAGCTCACTGGGGGTTCAGCCAGTGAGCACCCTCCCTGAGTTAGTGGTAGGCAGTTCCTACCTCCTGGCATCCCCCACCCCAACTCTCTTCCTTTCCCTTCTAAACTTGCTCTTTAAGGGGCTGGGCCCCAACTATGGATGAACCAGCCACAGCAAGGCCCACTGAACATTGCTGGTAAAGTTGCACCAAGACCCCAGAGAGACAGCAGCATGCAGCTGTTTTCCCCAGGAAAACGCAGTTCCCTTGGGAGCTGCTCCCGGGCCCCTCATTCTTGGCATCCCCACGTGGAGAGGGGAGCCCTGGAATCCCCTGCCACTCTTCCCCTTCCTTGGGAAAAGAAGGAGGAGGAGAGAAAAGCCGTATTAATAAAAGAATAGAATGCTGCAACTAACTCCTTGCTGGTGTGTGCAGCCCAGAATAGCAATGGGCTTTCTCAAGGCAAACAGAACTCCCCAGGTGTTAATGCAAATTCACTCGCTTAAGATGAAAGAGGGTTGTTTCCCCCTTCGCTGGTTAATATGAAGGACTTAATAGATTCAGCCTAGGGAACTGGGGATCTCAGCCTGGGAGCTGAAGGCAGGGAGGAGGGAGGGAGGGGAGGGATCGGGCGTGGTCCCCCGTGGGTTTCAAAGCAGAGCAACTGTCATAGCAGGGCAGGCTGAGGACTCAGCGCCTGCCACCCCCATCCTCCATCCTGACTGACAGGAAGGACCTGGGACTCGAGAGGCAGAGCACTGGGAAAGTCTGGAGTGGCCATGCCAACCTTCTGTCTCCATTAATCTGGGGGCCTCTAAGGCCCCTTCCCAAGCGGTGCCAAGAGAGTGTAGGGCTAGGAGAGAAAACGGGGTGAGGTGAGTATTCTTAACACAGGCCAAGCTGGCTGGGTCTAGTCCAGCTCTATCGTTCTTTTATTTCCCCAATGGTGACACTCTTGACAGAGCTGAGGAAAACCAGGCTGTGAAACTGAAACTTAGGGGATCCCAGAGTTCATGACCTTGTACAGCTAAGGCTCAGGAGCCCAGACAGGAGACAAGACTTCCTCAAGTCTATACAGCTAAAGCAGCGAGCTGGAGGGATCAGAGCCCAGCCTGCAGCAGCTCCCTGGGGCTTTCTCTGTCAATCTCTCCTCCCAGCCTGGAGACCCTCAGGCCTGGACTAAGCCACACAGCCCAGAGCATTCGAGCTTTTCCTGCAGCCTTCCCAGGGCATCACTCTCCACGAAAACTACTCACTCACTCAGGACCTCCAGAGAGGAAAGAGTGAAGCGGCGCCGAGCGATGCTTGGCTCCCATAGGTGAGTGCCCGGAGCCCTAGAGGGGTGTCACTTGGACTCAGCTGGGGATACAGAGAAACTTGGAGAGAGCCCAGCTGTGCTGACCCAGTGTCGGTTAGAACCTGACTCTGGTCTCTCGGGTAAATGGCACAGCAGGTACCTGTCACAAGACACCACAGCCCGCTCTTGCTTTTGTTTACTGACTTAATTCCTTCAGATCAAAGGCTGCCCCCTTCCTCCTCAATGGGGGGTGGAGGGGGCGAATTACATTATTTATATTGGAAATGGGCAAGGCTCTGTGGGGACTACTCCCTTATGCCTGATAAGAGAAAATTAGGTCACTGCCACTTCTCTCCAGTGTCTGCGGCAAGATTCTTTCAACCTAGGTGCCTTGGAGAGGAGTGAGATCCATATGCAGAGCCGATCCTGGTCCATCCAGAGCCTCCTATCCTGAACCTCCAGTAAATTATTGACCCAAGTGGAGAGTATTAATGTGGCACAATAACGTCCTTCCCGGGCAGCTCAAGCCAGGCTATCTATCATTCCGTGGGCTCTGCAGCTGGCACTGGGCAAACACTGAGGACAAATAGGCCAGATGCAAGGTCATTAAGCTCCAGGTGCAGGGGGTGGGATGGGGCCCACATGGGGCAGTGGGTAGGCCTGGTGCCTCTGGGCTGTGACTTCCTCTGGGTCACCCTGGTCCTTTTCTCTGCTTCCTCCTGCCTCAGCCCTCCAGAAGGCACTATTCTGAGAAAGCCAGCACCCTGGAGTGACCACATGTCTAGGTCCTAGGCTTCGGGCCTTCTAGGCATCATTAATCTCTATAAAACCCTTGAAAGTCCCATTGACAGTACTAAAAAGTGAAACCACCTGCGGAGGTTAGAATGGCTAGTAAGTGGCTGAGCAGGTGTGGGACCCTAGGCTTATTGGGCCAAGTCAAGAAGGGCTTAAGTCCCTCTGCTAGGACAAGACTTGTCCCCAGCGCCCCAAGGCTGGTGATAAAGAAGATTCCAGATGCCAATGATGGCCCATACCTGCTATCTCAGCACTTGGGAGGTGAGGTGGGAGGATTTTCTTGAGTTCAAGGCCACCCTGGAATAGAGGAAGAGCCTGTCTAAAAACAAAAACATTGTTTCTTCATGCTGTTCCTGATGTTACATGCCCATACCACATTTTTCTGAGAAATTGGAATACCTTATTTATCTAGGTTTTTCAACACTCTGTAGACCAGGTTGGCCCCAAACTCACAGAGATCTGCCTGCCTGAGTGCTGGGATTAAAGGCGTGTGCCACCACTGCCTGGCATTTAAATTTTTATTAGTGTCTTGGAATATTTAAATTTTTTATTACAAATGTTTATTGGGGGGTGGCATGCACGTGGCATGGCTGTGGTGCTTGGGTAGAGGTCAGAGAACAACTTGTGGGAGTCAATACCTCGTGGGTCCTGGGATTGACTTTAACAGCAGGTGTCTACCCACTGAGCCCTCTCGTGGCTGTGGAGTACTTTTTGTTTCCATTCTTCATCTGCCCGAGGCCCCTAGAGGTATCACGTCAATCACTTTTACAGAAGTGACAGACGACCCTGCCCAGAGGATGAGGACAGTGCTATGGCTAGCCAGAGGTGGTAAGTGACGGCTGGAGTTTCCGGTTTTTGTGGCTCCCACCTCAGGGTTCTCAGGCGGCCCTGAAGTCTACCTGGCAGCAGCAGGCAAGGTGCTATTCTGGGGTCACCACTCCAGTGAGAACAGGAGAGCGAGCAGCGGGGCTCCTCTCTGAGCCAAATAAGAGACCTTGCTGTGCTGATAAACGGTCCCATAATTTGCTAGCACTGCCCTGCCACCGCGCTGATGGCTGAAGGAGCTTTCTCCCTACAGGGCTGGAACTGCAGCCTCGGGATCCTGCCATAATGCAGTAATGACAGACTGCCAGGGAGCCCCGCACGGCAGGGGGGCGGGGGAGAGCCCTCTTGCTGGAGAGGATGTCTGGGCTGTCTGCAGGGAGACACAGAGGTGAAGGCAGTGACTTTATCTTCTCCAGACTGCAAGGGATTGGACCAGACAAGGTTGCAGCAATATTCTGTCAGAACCTTCTGCCCTTCTAGACCTGGGCTCCCAGCTCTTCATTACACGTGGGTGACTCCTAATCTGATCCCCCCCATGAAGGCTTCTGGGACACACAGCCCTGGGGGACAGCTGCCAGGCACTCCCCACTCAAGAAGCATAAGGCACAGGAAGAAGTGCTGGCAGGGAGGCCACAATGAAGCACCAAGGTCCAAGCTACCTGAAGACACCAGAACTCACGCAGTCTGTTCACACTCCGATGCCAGACAGAGCCTGGCGTCCCAGCATTCAGTGAGTGAGGCAGGACAGGGAGATGGGGGCCAGCCTGGACTACATAATGTTTCAAAATAATGAAACTATTAGCCAATACTGTCAGTTCCAGCTCCGCTTGACGAAGATGTTAGGTTGTCACTTTGGGCTATTGGGGTGTCTTTAAAAAGTCAGGTAAGCTGGGCGGTGGTGGCACACGCCTTTAATCCCAGCACTCGGGAGGCAGAGGCAGGAGGATCTCTGTGAGTTCGAGGCCAGCCTGGGCTACAAAGTGAGTTCCAGGAAAGGCACAAAACTACAGAGAAACCCTGTCTCGAAAAACCAAAAAGAAAAGTCAGGTAAAAATACGACTTAAAACGACCAGTATATACAGAGCAGTATCTCTGCTTTGACTGTCCAGGAAGTCAGGCTCCTCCAGTTATTAGGATGCTGTGGGATGCTCTGTATGGCAAATGTGTTGCTCTGATTGGTTAGTAAATAAAACACTGATTGGCCAGTAGTCAGGCAGGAGGAAGTATAGGTGGGACAAGGAGGAAAATAAAGCTGGGAAGTGGAAGGCTGAGTCAGAGACACCGCCAGCCGCCACGATGACAAACAGCATGTGAAGATGCCGGTAAGCCACGAGCCATGTGGCAAGGTATAGATTAATGGAAATGGATTAATTTAAGCTGTAAGAACAGTTAGCAAGAAGCCTGCCACGGCCATACAGTTTGTAACCAATATAAGTCTCTGTGTTTATTTGGTCGGATCTGAGTGGCTGTGGGACTGGCGGGTGAGAGAGATTTGTCCTGACTGTAGGCCAGGCAGGAAAACTCGAGCTACATTAGGACTAACAGTCTATATGTAGAAGCTTGTATTTAAGTTGATCCAATACAAAATAGCATGCCTGACGCCCTGGGTATGACCCCAGCAGCACGTACATCAAGAGTGGTGCTGCATGACTGCAGTCCCAGCACGGGGCTGGGGGTGGAGACAGGGGAGACAGGAGTTCAAGGTCATCTTCAGCTGTGCAGTGAGACTGAGAGTAGCTTGGGCTACATGAGACAATATCTTAAAAAACAAACTGTCTGCCAGGCATAGTGGGCGCACGCCTTTAATCCCAGCATCCAGGAAGCAGAGGCAGGGGGATCTCTGTGAGTTTGAGGACAGCCAAGGCTACACAAGGAAACCGTCTTGAAAAGTCAAAACAAAACAAAACAACACCCCCCAAAACAGCGTGATTTAATCAGTTATGGACTCTATATTCAAAGCTAACAAAACATTGCCAAAACTTTTATAAGCGTTACAACATCATTCCAAAATATATAAAACAGTATTTAACTCAAACCCTGGGAAATATGTATCCAACTATGCACACTCAGTGACGGGGACAGATTCTGAAATACACTGTTATGTGATTTCATTGTCTCACAAATGCCATAGCGTACTCACACAGACCGCCAGTCACTAGGCTGCGCGGCCTACAGAACCACTGCATAGAACGGTAGCATCACGAGGGAGCATAACTTAGTTTCTATTTTTGGAGACAGGCTGGCCTCAAACTCGAAATCCTCTTGCCTCTGCCTCCTGAGAGCTACATAGGTGTATGCCATGGAGTATTTTAATTTATTTGTGTATGGGTGTCCTGCCTGCATGCATGTGGCTCAGAAGTTAAGAGCATTTGTTGTTCCAGAAGACCCAGGTTCAGTTCCCAGCAACCACATAGTGACACACAACCATCCCTAACTCCAGTTCCAGGGGTTCTGATGTCTTCTGACCTCCGTGGGCAACAGACATCCATGTGGTACACATATTTACATGCAGGCAAAATATACAGTAAAGAAAAACAAATCTAAAAAAGTTAAGACAATAATGACAGACTCTAGCAGCTTAGAATTTTTATTAAAACAATCACTTAAATTACAATCCCCCCACCCCAAACAGAAAACAGCTTCATGTTCTGGGCCCAACAGGAAGAGCTGTTTAATAAGAGAACAGAGGAATGGAAGCCCATGAGCGCTGGCTTGGTCTCAGGCCCCTGGGGGAGGCTGGATCCTCCCAACACACGCACACACACACCATGAAGGCTGCTTGCACCGGGGCTTTGAGGCTCTGGCCCTGTTGGCAAGGGCAGTTAGTCACTGCTGCTGGCTGTCAGCCTCTGGACTTTTTTGAAAGTGAGGAAACAAGAGAAACCTGTCTACAAGATGATAAAACAGTAACTCAAGTAGTGTTATATACATCCACGGGTGTTATTTAGCAAGGCCTGACAGGTAAACCAATAACTGACCCCAATAACTTGGGTCAGAGTGCTGCTGTGGCCGAGGTATGACCTCAGTCAGGATGTATGACCGGCCACAGGCCAACAGCAAGGCCTCAGTGTCCTGCACTGAGCAGTGACTGTCTGAGTAGCATGGTACCTCTGCACAAGAGCTGTTGCAGCTAGAAAGGCAATAGCCAGGGCTGGAGCCCACTTCCCCTGGACTTCAGAGATGTCCATCTCTCCCACAAAGACCTCAGTCCTCCTACTTCTGGGACTGAAGACACCCTGGGGACCCCAGCCTCTCTTCAGAGGAGCTGATGTACTCCTGACTGAGTGGGTTTGGGCCCCACCTACCAGGCAATGGTTATACCTGCCACTGCTCAAATACCAGGGCTCCCACGTCGTTATGCAGCTTGGCATTCCCCAAACTTGAGATACAAACAGTAGTTAAATTAAAAAACAAGGCCTGACATCACTTTTAGAAGCCAGCTTCATGCTCCTGTGCCCCACAGCCATTGTCAAAGATTAAATTTACAGAGGAAGAAACTCAATCCTGGAAGAAATTCAGGGATGGGTTTCAGGCCCAAGGAGACAGCTCAACATCAGAGCCAGGGCAGACTTGGCAAACGCCAGTGTGTCAATTCTGGAGGACTTTCCCGCAGCCTTAGGTTCCAGACTAGAGTCCTAACCTAGGTGCCCAGGGAGGCCGGGTGACACTCAGGGGTGGCTAACGATGGCAAAGTGGCCAAATGGGCAGCCAGCCAGTGGGAACAAGGTAGAGTACCACCTCAGTTTCTCAAAACCAAACTGTTTTGTGGAGTGTACCTTCGTTCCCAGCCCCTCAGCTCAGCTGTCTTCAGTTAATATACGTCTTTTCATGGATTGAGACATATCACCTGTTCTGCTAGGACCTGAAGGGCCACAGTAGTGACACCCAATACAGAGAAGGTAGACCCAACCATGGAGTGTGTGAGCCACATGGTATGCATCTGCTGCCCTGCACAGAGGCAACCCATAGGGTTAACCTGTGAGTGGATACCTCTGTCAGGCTCAGGAACGGAGGGACAAGAGGGACACTGCTGGGCCCTCAGGGAGGACAAGGGCAACGAGGCCTAGGTATTAGACAGAGCTGGGGAGAGGATGATGGGATGGGCAGCAGGGCTCTGGAGTTCCATGTGCCGAATGGGATGATGAAGGGAGGCCCTGGTCACAGCTGGGTCCCAGGCACTGATGGGACTGTGACCAGGAAACCCCTGGCATACCACAGGCAAGTGACTGAGCCTGAAGGGAGTCGTGTACACACTATACTATCAGATCCCCGCATGGGCTCCACTCGCCTCCCAGACCTTCAGCTAGCCACCAGCCTTTCATCACAACTTCTATCTTAAGCCCGCTTCCTGCCATCAGACAGCTACAACACTGTCTCAGAGGAGCCTGGCCATGCTTCTGCACTGTGTCAGGTTCTCACTGTGGAGGGGAGGCACAGCTCAGAACCCTGGTGGGGAGCGGGTAGCACCAGCATGGTCGAATTTAGGCAGCCTCCACACTGGACTCCTAAAGTCACTTCCCAAACCAGGTTCTGGAGTCAGCAGCAGGCACTGGGACACTTACACCACAGTGCCTAGAACGTAGGAAGGATGGCATCCATGCACAACAACAAATACTTCTCAAAGGAAAAAGAAAAAAGAAAAGAAAGAGAAGGCCAGGTGAACTAGAACACCTTGAGAGATCTCTACAAGGCCAGAGTTCAAAACCAACTGCACACGAAGGGGATTGGGCCCTCTACTCAGAGTTCCCAAACAAGCCAGCCCTCTACTGATGGTTCCCATGGGGTCAGGCCCATCCTGTCGCTGTCAGGAACAGAAGTAGCAGATCCTGAGGTGGCCGGTCACTGCTAGAGTTCTTCAAAGAAGGCCACTCGGGACTTGGCGCTCTGCAGAGTGAGCTGTAAGAAAGAAGAGAGAAGCTGAAGGGACTTGGGCTTCACTGCATAGCCCATGGTACTGCAGGGAACGACCTCAAAGATAATAGAGCAACGGAGAAGCACGTCCAAATAGATGTTCAAGATACTGGTGGTCAAGCCCAGATAAGGGTCTAGATATACCCCAGGATTCAAACGTAGAATGACACATGCATGCCAGAAAGGATGGTGTGGGCAGACGCATCACAGCAGGTGCATGTCTATCATATAACCTTTTCCCAGAGGAGAGAGTCTAGTTTGTGACTCTCATGTTTCTTCTGGCTCCGAAACACCAACTCTCATCCTGTGCTATCTGTAGTACACCAGCCTTTCTGGGCTGAGGCCCAGGTTGGCACTACAAGCCTTTCTTACACCTAAGGCAAGGCGCATGGCTTCGGGCAAGGAGGGCCCGTGTCAGATCAAAGAGTGCTCTCTCTGCTCCCTGTTCAGGGTGACTTCAAAGCACACTTGCCCATGGCCTGGAAGCCAAGAGGCAACAGATTCTCCTTCTCTGCAGGACAGGTGTACTGGGCAGTGCCTGAGCAGTCACCCCAATACGTTCCAGGAAGATACCACCAAAGAAAACGGAGAAAAGGAGCAGAGGCAGACATGCCTCCCCACTCCGACTCTGGGGCTGCCTCCCAGCCTCTCTGTAGACACAAGCATCTGGCATAGGCACCTATTTCAAGCTATTTCTGAAATGGAGCCCTTGGGGGCTAGATTATATGCTCTAGGTGCAGCCCAGGGTTTCCCAGAAAGGAGTGTGTCAGCAACTTCACACTGTCTTTATCCCCCAAAATGTCTACCTTAGAGCTTGGCTCCAAGTGGGAGAATAGATTGTTTACTGAGTGGATGGAATGGGATATGGGCCACAGTTGTAACTAAATGGGAGACACAAGGCTGACTGTTTCCATTCCAGCTCACTGTGTGGCCTTAGTAAACACCCTTGACAACTCTGAACCTCACTCCTCTGGAGGTAAGCCATGGGGAAGGCTAGCTGGTCTGGTCCTTCCCTGGGCCTTGGGTAGTCTGAGTCTGAAGACTCTGCAGTACTCCCCAAAGCTCTACAAAGGGCAGGAGAGGGAGACTGTGACCCACCTTACCATCAAAAGACAGGCAGCATTAGTGTGCTCAAAACGAGACAGCTTGAGAGCCGCCTCTTTAAATCCTGCCAAATCTTTTGGCCTTGAAGTTCCCGACTAACAAGCTGAATGCAAGGAGGCATCCGAGCTGTTTTCTGAGCGGAACCAATCCCAGAAGCTCTATGGAAGCCCAGTCTGCCAGGAATGGAGAGGGCTTTTCTTTGCTGAGGCAAACACCCTCCAGACGGGAACTGCATTTGGCTGGGTTTCTCCCATAGCGCCAGCAGAGAGGGGACAGTGTGTGTGTGCCCTGTGATAATGGGGACCAGGGCGGTAAAGGAGCCGATGGTGCCAGAGATCTCGGACGAAAATCCTCCCCGGGGAGGGCTTAAATCAAAAGGTATCCCTACACTTCTGGGGCAACCTCAGGAGGTTTCTTGGGAATGAGGAGCCTGTAGGCAGGGACAGGACATACTCACAACCACTTCCAGTGAAATCTAAGCATAGTGAGACCCAAGAATCTGTCCGTGTAGTAACCAGGTCCCAAACCCACTGGCCTCAGTTCCCCACAGTGACACAGAGTAATGCAGCCCCTTCTCAGGGTGGCAGAGAAAACACTCAGCACCCACCTGGTTCATACTAAGAACTCATCAGCTGTCATTCCTAATTGTGGTGTGAAACCCTTCTAGGTTAGCAGAGCCCTGGTTAGATGAGCTGCAGGCAGAAGGGCCACAAACTGTGCCAGCCTCTGAGCCAGGACAGACACTGTCCTGAGAGGCCTGGCTACTTCCCCAGGCAGGACGCCCAGGCTGTGGGGGCCTCTGAAAGTCTCTTGCCTGTTTCCACAATGTTGGCTCCAAGAATTCCTGGATCCACTATCCAAGTATGCTGGCTGTCCCCTCAAGGTGCTTGGGGAGGGTTCTGGCAGCATCCGATTCCAGGTACTCAAGCATGTACTCGTTAGGATGCAAAGCTCTCTTTTCGGGAAGCTGTCCCTACCAGACCCCCACCAGTGCTGCACTGCAGGGTGAAATGACCTCCTCCCTGGCCAGGAGGGTCTGTCCTTAGTACACAGGAAAGTACAGGCGGAGAGTACAGTCAACACTGCAATGTCATGCAGATGAGTGGCCTTTCAGGAGCCCTAGGGCTGAAAAGTCCACAGTAAGGGTAGCTGAGCGCCTCCTGTGGTCACCGCCCAGTACCAAGGGAGGCCTGACTGTACTGCCCCACCCTCTACCCTTACCCTACAGTTCCTGGCACTTGTAATTCCATCAGGAAACCCAAAGTCTGAAGAATTTACAGTGTGTGCTCACTCCCGCTGCTGGAATGCTTCCAGTGGCCACCTCTGCCTGCTTCTCCCTCAGCAGTATCCTTTATCTTAAGACATCAAATGCCCTCCTCCTGGCAGGACCGGAGGGCAGAGCTCATGCAGGAAGGAGGCAGTGGTTCAAGGGTATTTGGAGAGAAGCCTTGAGCTTCCTTCTTTAGTCTGCACTCAAGGGACCCATGAAGGAGCCATTCCAGAGCCCAAGAAGCCCTTGTTTGGGGGCACTGCCACCTGTTTCTGCCGACTGTGCTCCTGGCTAGGCACTCTGTGGGCAAGCTACCCCGTGGGATCTGCTGTTAGCTGCTCTCTCTGACACAGGCAGAGCTCACCTAGAAAGCTGGTCACCACACTACAAGCAGGAGGTCCTCATGAAAGGAAAAGCTCAGGCTCAGAGGAAGTGGAACATGGTCTAAGTCCTTCATAATACCAGCCAACCAATTTCCTGGGGTTCTTGTGAGACTTTCTTCACATCCCAAAGTCCATGAACCCACAGCAACACTTGGGCTGTCTTGTCGCTCAGTGATAGGATTGGATCTCTATGCACAGCACAGCAACATCTCTGCTTGTAAGATCCAGAGAGTGCCCACTAAGATTCCAGCCTCAGCAGGGCATGGTGGCGCAGAGGCAGGTGGATCTCTGAGTTCCAGGCTGGCCTGGATTACAGAGAGAATTCCAGGACAGCCAGGGCCACACAGAGAAACCCTGTCTTGAAAAAACCAAACCAAAGATTCCAGCCTTACTTCCTTTCACAAGAGCCTGATACCATGTCACACTGAGCTGAGAACTGAACCCAGCCAAGTCCCAGCCACCAGCAGAATCCCAGCCACAATGTTCACATACACGCTTTGGCTGTGGAGGTGGGGGTGCAGAATCCCAGCTATAGAGTTTAATATGTACCCTTTGGCTGTGGAGGCAGACCCCTTGAATATGGGGTACAGGCTCTGCTTGGACCACTCAGATACCTGGGAGACTGGGCACAGAGAGTTCTCTATTTCATCAGGCAGTGAAGCTGAGATGCTCAAGACATGGATATGCCACTAGGTCCAATGCTCCAGGCTGGGACCTGCCTTCTGTGAACAAGCTAGCTGAGCTTGTCCTGACCAGTGACCATTCTGCTATGCATAGTCCTTCAAAACTCACACTGGATGCAGACAAGGTCAACCACAGGCATCTGGACAATCAGACCTTGCTCCTCTGGGAAGGCTGGAAACCACGAGGAACCAGCTCCCTGAAGATGACTAAAGACATGCAGCCTCCTCACCAGGCACTAGGCTGACCTGCTGCTCTATAGCTGTCTTCACATCTGATTGGAATCAGCCCTGTGAATAACACAGAAGGAATTAAGTTCTCTCCTGACGGAACTGGGTCTTAGTCTGTCACTAATCCAATTCCAATCTGAAGAGACCAACTTCCTTTCCCTTCTCTGTGGCAGATCTATGTGGCTTTGTTTTTATCATATGGGTCCCTGGTCTTCCTTCCTACCTCAGTACACACAGACAGGCCCTGGAAGAAGCAGTTTTCCTCCTGCCCACCAAATGACCAGGCTGTGGAAAGGAAGGAGAGGAAGCCACTTAGCAAAGCAAGGTCCCTTTGTGTTGCGTGACAAAAATGGACATATCATCAACTCTAAACAAGTCTGGATTTGGGAGATACAGTTGTCTCTTTAAAAAGACAGGAGTGTCCAGCACAGTATGCCCGCCTGTGATCCCAGCACTTGGAAGGTAGAGACAGGATTATTATAGCAGGTTTGAGGCCAGACCAGCCAGAACTACACAGCAAACAAATGAACAAAAGACAAGAAGCACACTGGCACATGCCTGTAATCCCAGGATTCAGGAGGTTGAGACAGGAGCACTCTAAATAGTAAGTTCAAGGCTAGCCTGCACAACAAAGACCCTGTCCTGGGGGGGAAAAAAAAGAAAAACTGGCCAGATATGCTGGTGTTAATCTTTAAATATCAGCACTAGAGAGGCAGAGGGTGGAGAACCTCTGAGTTTGAGGCCACCCTGGATTAGAGAGTGAGTTCCAGACCAGCCAAGGCTACAGAGAGACCCTGTCTAAAAAAAAACAACAACAAAAGAAGACTGGTTTTTCCCACCTTCAAAAATGACCTGCTACCCAGCTGGTTTCCTCTAATCCATGCATGGATCTGCAGACACAGCTGTCTCCTGCTCACCGTATGTATGACATGGACTTCATCAAGGTGCTCTGGAGAAACAGCTCTGCTCCAGGGCTGGCAGACACCAAGCCTGGAGGTACCTGTAACCAGTGTTGCCCTGCTGAGGAGGGAGGAGACTAACCAATGTTCTTCTAACATTGACCCAAAGAGCGCCCCCTGCTGGAAACCCACTGTGAGAAGGCAGACTGCCAACTCTGCCCATCTCTCCTCTAAAAGTCCTTTTGGGGGACCATTTCCCAGAGTGACAGGGGGGTAACTAAATGTATTCCAGCATGAAACCCGCAGCAGCAAGGCTGCTTGATTAAGAATGAATTACACTTTCATCAGCACAGAAAGAAAATTGATTCACAAGGCTGCATTGTGACAATCTTGTCCTAATACAAAAGGGAGCAGAGAGGCAGACAGGACAGAGGCACTCTGGCTATCAGTGGGTGGAAAGGAAGCTCCACAATTAAGCGGAAAGAAGAAAACTAATCAGGGCACCAGGATTCCTTAAACTAGTCTCTGGGGGCCTTGCCTCAATCCACTTACCCCCAGGGAGAAGAGGAAGGTGGGAGGGGGCTGTCTAATTCATTTTAAATAATAAGACCCACAGTGCCGAACTCATTTTAGATACTAACCTAATAACTCCCAGTGCTGAGACTCAGCTCGTCCCATAAAAATGCAAGCCCTAAAATCATGTTAGACTTCCTCTCTGCCACTACATATTGAAAATGAAGGAGCGGGGGAGGGCGGAGATAGAAAAGGACATGCAGATTCTCTGGCATGAGGATGCACAGGGAACAAGCAGACTCGAGCAGAAAGGTGACAGTCAGAGCCAGCACCAGCAGATTCAACATGATCTTCGTTTGGGTAAGATAAACATTCCCCTTTCAAAACTGGAGCCAAGGTGGGAGGGGGCACTGCTATAAACTGGGTACACTAAACTCTTTTGCAGTCTTGCTCATGACAGCTCACACTCAAATGCCTTCTTCACCATGTCTGCATGGAGAGAGCTGTCCACATGCTTACGCTAAACAGAGGTGGAACGAGAGGCCACATCCATCCCGATAAACAAATCCAATTCCTTTACAGAGAAATCTGCCCAGGAAATCCCTGGGGAATCTGCTCTGTACTAATCCGTAGGGACATAAAGCAGCAGCAACGTCTGGAAATGCCTGCCTGTGTCTCTGCTGCCCTGTGATGCTGGAAGGGCCTTTTGCTACTCTGTTCTTCCACCTAACAAATGAACTCATCGGCCTGATTCACCTCACTGGGCAGGTGGAGGCTAAATGCGCTCTACCAAGCACTCTGGGCAAAAACCTTAGGAAAGAGGTCCAGATATACTGATGTCACTTTTAAATTGCCAATCTCCAAAGAGAAATCATGGCAAGGCTCATAAGAACAGAACCCCGAGCCTGCAGAATGAGTTTGCATCCCGGTTTTTCCCTCCCACCGTTGCAGCAACAAATCAGGTGCCCTGGGAGCGCTGTGCTGAAACGAAACACATCTTCAGAGCCAAGGGGCCAAATGGAATGTTTTACTGCATCAAATAAGGCCCAATAATGGCCACAGGCACTTTCATATAGTCATAAAACATTCTAGGCCACAAGGCAGGGTTTGTAGGCTCAACGCTTCCCGAAGGAAACTCCTTTACAGGGTAAAGCTTCCCAACCAAAACCAGGATCAGGCTATAGCCTGAGATAGAGGCTGGCTGACTCTTCTATGTGGACCTACCAGAAACAAACAAGAAAACCACAGCCCTCAGCAGCCACAGGACTCTTGGAAACCGTGTGTTGAGTGGCTTTCAGGAGTGAGCCCACAGGGTGACAACCAAGAAGAGCACGCTTTTTAAAAATCTTATTTTATATGTATAAGTGTCTATCCTGTATGTGTGCCTGTACTTGGGGCCCAAGAAGGTCAGAAGAGGATGTCAGATCCTTGAGCTGGAGTTACAGATGGTTGTGAGCGTGGGGTGCTGGGAACTCAACCTGGGTCCTCTGTAACTAACAGCAGTCAGTACTCTGAAATGCTGAGCCATCACTACGGCCCCAGAAAGAGCTCTTTCACGACCAGCCCTCAAGCCAGGATGGGTGATGTATGCCTTTAATCCCAGCACTCAGGAAATAAGAGGCAGGCAGATCTCTTTGAGTTTGAAGCCAGCTGGTCTATATAGTGAGCTCCAGGACAGCCAGGCTATGCAGGAAGAGCCTGTCTCAAAAAACAAAAACAAAATCAAGAAGACTGGCTCTTAAGGCCTTCTGTGTGCAGGTTCTTCTGGGTCTTCTGGGGTCACATCTAGCCTTGCTGCTGTTCCCACCCCACTTTTCTTTCCCTTCTTCCATGAATACAAAAATAAAGGAAGATTCTGGAGCCCGAGGAGCCAGTATGCTGGCTTTATGTCATGACTGAGGATGTTCTACCAGACAATGCCCCATTTCTAAAGCAATTAGGGTCACTCAGCCCACAGGTTTACAGTGAAGGATAAACGTATGAACCGTGCATTAAACTTCTCAGCAGCAATCTTTGAGGATATCCATGCATACCAGAGGTAACCAGGGAGGCCCTGGTTGCTTGTTTTAATTGTGGGAGATGCCTTTCACGCATATTCAATTTCTCCATGTGATTTATCACTTCTCCAGGTGCCTGAAGTGTTCTACTTCATTTCCCAAACCCTGCATCTCCAAGGAGACTTTGCAAAAATTGAAGATGACATTGGACTTTTTTGTCTTCCTGATCCAGGAGAGGCAGCTGGGCTTCCCACAAATGTCAAAGCTTTTCCTGCTCCTCCTCCACAGTGGGAAATACAGTCCGACACTGACAATATAACCATCTACAAATAAAGCAAGCTTTTTCAGCTCCACGACCCCCATAATTCCTCATCTGTCGACTTCCTTTGAAACCCTCTGCTCTATTGGAGGTTATGGGCATGAACGATGATTTGTTTGCTGGCTCTTGGAACAACTCCAGAGCAGAAGACGGAAATAAGAGTCTTGAGAGAATGACAGGATGGCCCTGAATGGTACCTGCTTCAAGATGTTTTCACCTCCAGAGTATGGTGGCTGAGCTAGCCCACACCTGGCTACCTCTGTCATCAGCACTGGAGCTCTGAAGCCCGAACACTCAGGCCTAAGGTGGCCTGTGTACCCACTCAGCTGGATTGCTAGGTTCACTCTGTAACTCAGGGCTCAGATGCCAGGAACATGTGTCTCTCCCTCTGAGAGTGAAATGAATCCTGGTCCCGCAGGGCAGCTTGCTGACTCAGATGCAAATGCCACACCAGTTGCATTGATCATCAATCGAGAAAAGTGGAAGATGTAGGGACATAAGATTAGGAGGAGGAGAAAAACTCGTAACCTTGCAGACCCAAAACAAACTGGAAAAGGAGCCAGAAAAGCCAACGCTGGCTCTGGGAGTTTTTCATCTTCATCACATGTCAGTTAACACACCTAGTGCTCCCCACCAGTGTAGATGTAAATGTGGCAGTACAACCCATGGTTCCTCCTTCCTCCGTCATCGCTGGTCCACAAGCAGATGTCCCTTTTCCCGCTGTTAAACCCTCACTGTGCACTAAGTACCTCATGTGACTTCTCTCATTTAACCTGAAAACAATCCTGGGGATCGGGGGAAGGAGGATGATGATGAGGAGGATGAGGAGGATGAGGATGATGAGGATGATGATTTGAGGCAGGGTCTCACTGTGGAGTCCTGCTTGGCTCTCACTTACTATGAAACTTACTATGTAGACCAGCTAGCCTTAAACTAAGATCTGCCTACCTGGGATGAAAGGTGTTTTAGACCTGGCAGATTGTTTTTGAGATCTCTCTGCTACTGGGATCTAAAACAGGGCCTCCTGCATGCTACCAAGTGCTCTTCCATTGGCCCTTATCTTTGAGACAATATCTTCTTTGTTACTGACTGAAGCTGTCCTTGAACTTGTGATTCTCCTGCTTCAGTCTCCTAAGAAGCTGGTTTATAGGTGTGAACCACTGCCAGGCTTCATTTGTCTTTTACAGATAAGGATTCTATCTCTTAAAAAAGCAAATGTGGCCGGGCGGTGGTGGCGCACGCCTTTAATCCCAGCACTCGGGAGGCAGAGCCAGGCGGATCTCTGTGAGTTCGAGGCCAGCCTGGGCTACCAAGCGAGTCCCAGGAAAGGCGCAAAGCTACAAGAGAAACCCTGTCTCGAAAAACCAAAAAAAAAAAAAAAAAAAAAGCAAATGTGGGCTGGTGGTGGTGGTGGTACATGCCTTTAATCCCAGCACTCAGGAGGCAGAGGCAGGCGGATCTCTGTGAGTTCGAGGCCAGCCTGGACTATCAAGTGAGTTCCAGGAAAGGCGCAAAGCTACACAGAGAAACCCTGTCTCGAAAAAAACAAACAAACAAAACAAAACAAAACAAAAGCAAATGTGGGGGCTAGAGAGATGGCTCAGTGGTTAAGAGCACTGGCTGCTCTTCCAGAGGACCTGGATTCAATTCCCAGCAACCACATGGTGGCTCACAACCACCTGCAACTCCAGTTCCAGAGAATCTGAATGTCTTCTTCTGGCCTCCGTGGACACCAGGCTTGCACATACTATACAGACATACATGCAGGCAAAATATTTATACACATAGAAAAATTTAAAAAGAATGCAAAAGTTACTGAGAAAGGATGAGAGCCCACTTCTGGACATTCTAATGGCTAACTGTGGTGACTATTAGCACAACAAAGCACAAGCTGGCCTGCAGGACCGCTTAGTACCTGTGGCTCTTCTCAGCTTTTCTCATCCACCTCCCTACCCTAAACCTCTCCAGCTCATGGGCTTCCCTTCCCCCAACTTCTGGTTCCTAGAGACCCCTGACATTTCAGCCATGTGCTCTCTTGGTCTCCTTTACCTGCACTCCCTTCCTTCCTCTCTTGCTCTCCCCCCACCTCCTCTCATGGCCCAGTCTAGTCTGCTGGCCATGTTCAGTCTCCTGCTTTCTTTCCCTGCTCTGGACCCTTCCAGATGCCCTGGCTGCACTCTCCCTCACGTCTACAATACAAACCTCCTCAACTATACCTTGGAGTAGTCATGTCCTCACTGTATACAATGAGAATCCAAGCCCTTGCGTCAGCCACTATGGAACCTGCTGAGACCTGCTGAGACCATGTCCACACAGCTTCTTGGTGAGGTAGAGCAGTGAAAGGAAGAACAGGACCCCTGGATTCCAGTGAGAGACCTGTTCCTTGAAGAACCTATGACCAAACCTCATGAAAGCAGAACAAAAGCTAATGTTGACTAGTTTGGACACAGGGTAATAGGCTCTCCTAGTCACTATCAGCCTTTATATCTCTGTGGTGATTTGAATGGGAACAGCTTCCATAGGCTCATATATTTGGATGCTTGGTCATTTGGGAGTGGCACTACTTGACAGGGATTAGGAGGTGTGGCCTTGTTGGAGGAAGTGTGGCCTTGTTGGAGGAAATCCGGCCTTGTTAAAGGAAGTGTGTCACTGAGGGTGGGCTTTGGGGTTTCAAATGCTCAAGCAAAGCCGGTCTCTCTCTCTTCTACTGCCTGTCAAGATGTAGAACTCTCAGCTACCTGTCCAGCACCATGTCTGCCTATATGCTGCCATGCTTCTGCTACGATAATGGACTGAACGAAACCTCTAAAGGTAAAAGCCAGCTCCAATTAAATGCTTTCTAAGAGTTGCCATGGTCACGGCATCTCTTCACAGCAATAGAAATCCTCACTAAGACAGTCTCTCAACCCCAGTGTCAAAACAGAGCTCTTCCCTTGACATGTAGGTACTCACACGTCCAAAGCAAGAAGGCTCGCTTTTCTGTTAGGCTAGCGTTGGTTCAGACACTGATGGGAATGACTTGTGAGTCACCTCTACACAAGGTGACCATCATGAGCCCTGGCCACTAGCCGCAGGGACTGCCAATACCTAGTAAATGAAACATTCCTCAGACTTCCTGTACAGTGAAACCCACCAGCATTTAGTCTAGAATTACTCAAAGAACTTATATAATATTGGAAGTCAAGTTCTTGCTTTTAGGAGCCCCTGGTTAATCAGAATTCTCAATTAAATAGAGCCTAGTGAATTGTTTTGAAAACAACTTCATATTAAGACATTCGTGTGAATGAATGAATGAATGTTCCCATATACAGTCGCTTGCTGCTTGATGACTGGGTCATGCTGTGAGAAATGTGCCATTAGATGATCTTATCACTAAGGGAAAAATCATAGAATGTGCTTTTTACACAGTCCAAAATGGCTGCAACGTCACTGGGTAATACAAACTTACAGAATCACCACTGTGTACTCGGTCTGTCATTGGCCAAATGTCATTTTGGGGCCATGGCTATATGTTTAAAATTAATACAAGCTGACTAAAAAGGAAACTTCCTTTGTCTATAACAACTCAGTGAGAACTGATGCACAAAATTAGGACCCTGAAGAATGTAAATATTCTGTATCACACACAGAAAGATGACCCCACATTCACATGAAACTGTCTAATTATATCCAGGGAACATCTGATGCTCCGGGTAAAACAAATCAGGATTTTCTGCTCACCCTGTGTTAACCAGAGTTCATGAACCACCACAGATCCACTTGGGTACCCGGTGCCATGGGGTCACCACTTGGGCAGAGATCCACCTGCCGGCCTGTTCTGATGGCCTGCTCAAAGCACACACTGTGGAGTCAGGGTAACACCACCAAAGTGGCGATGAAGCTGAAAAAATAGAAGTCCATGCACTGTCAGGCTCCAGAGTTTCCTCCACTTGACTACAGTGAGGATGGTAAGGGACATGGCCTCTACTCCTGTCAGAAAGTGTCAGAGGTACAGTGGCAAAGGTATGACCAGGATGACTGGGGATTAGGCAGTAACAGAGGTAGGGTGGCATTTTAATACTGGGCAAAATAAATTCCTTCTATTGCCTGGGCATGTTGAAAGAATAATCTGCCATGCTTTAATTAATTGACTCGTCTCCTGGGCATCTGCAATGGGACTGCTGCAGATGAGACTGTCCATGCACAGCTCCCTCCCTCCATGCTGTAGGGTGGAAACCAAAGTGGCCTTTAGAGTGGCCATGGGACAGCCAGCTCACTGCAACTGGGCTCAAAGATGCACCAGTGCTCTGGGTTTGCTGCCCTAGAGAAGAAAAGGGGTGTGCAGAGGATGGGAAGCTTGAGAGGAAGATGAGAAGGGGTGACCCACACCCAGAAGCCACCAGCTGTGATAAGTCTGCAGAGTGCACCACCACAGGGTAGGAGCCATCTTGTACAGACATCAGTCTTAAAAGCATCAGAACTGACCCCATTTCCATGCTAGAGTTATCTGTCAAAGGAGTACACCACCAAGAAGACAAAGGACTTGGAGACAGATCTGACCGGACAGGAAGCCATGACCTTCCGCAGCCCAACAGTGACATGAGATAGGCACAGCAACCGGTCCTGCAGCCCCGTGACATGCTCTTCAGAATGAGGCAGCCTTCTGGGCCCTGGAGGTGGGTCTGGGCCCCCCAGGGTGGACACCTGCTCTCACCCTTAAAGCATGCTGTGGCCAGGCCCCAGGCTTCACCTGCCCTTGGGAGGGCTCCATGTGGCCCGAGGACAGAGACAGGCAAGCTCATGCATGGGTTAGTATCACAGACGGCAGGACCATCACCACAGACAGAATACCTGGGAATAACCTACTTTGAGGACTCAAATGCAGATAGGTCTTCTGCCTTGGGCTTGAGGCTAAACCAGCAAAATAAAATGAAAAAACAAAGACATACCCTGTGAAATCAAAATGCCACATGTGCCATTTACAAACCTCAGAAATTGAGACAAGTGACTTCATGTACTTTCATGGCTTGAACACTGGCCTCTCCGGTTTTCAGCACTCCAGGCTTTTGTGGCTCAGAGCCCAGTTCACCACAGAGCAGCAGCATAGGCTCAGGGTGTCCAGATGACAAGGAGGCAGGATGAGGGGTCTGAAGTTGCTCCCTCTGGGCTGTTTTGGCTTAAGGGTAGAGACCCCCTTTTATCCCCCTCCCTTTATGAGACAGGGTCTTATATAGCACAGGCTGGACATGAATTTTCTATGTAGCCAAAAATGACCTTCAATCTTCCTGCCTCCGTCTCCTGAGTTCTGTGGGCCACCATGCCTGGTTTTAACTCCCCTTTGACGTTTAATAATTTTGTTTGAAAGGAAAAACCCAGAAAACAGCAGGAGCTGGAGAAAAGGTGTAGAGCATGGCGATGCCTCCCCTGGTAGGTTATGCTACTGGGAGCAGTTCTCCACTGGGTGTCCACTGCAACATGGTAAGAAGAAGCAGTGCTCCCGACTATGTATGTATGTACACACACACACACACACACACACACACACACACACACACACACACACGCATGCACCCCAGTGATGGTGGGGAGACATAGGTTTCTCTGGACTTTCAGTGACAACTTAATCATTGAAAACAGAGACAGTCCTTAAACTGGAGACTACTTTACTGACTGAAATAAAGAATGAAACTTAGCCACATCAGTTATCATCCAAACTCAAGGATAAGGAGACAGGGTCTTATTCTGTAGCCCAGGCTGGCCTTGAACTTACAGTTCTCCTGTCTCTCCCTCCTAAATACTAGGGCTACAATTGTGTGTTTTACAGGGGCAAATAGGTAAAAGCAGAGCATTAACTTCCCAGAGAACCTTTCTGCTTTGCCCAAATAAGAGATCTGTACACTCTTGGGCTGATAGCGGGGACTGAGTAACTTCTAAATCCCTAAAATGATGAGCACTCTGAATATCAGGAGAGACAGACGGGACTCTGTGAGCCTCATAAGTGAAGTCTCATCCTCTTAAACATTAAGGCTCTCCTATACACTTCCTTTTAAGTATGAAAAAAGTTGGAGATTCAGAACATGGTCTTACACAAAGACTAGGGGGACTCCATTCAACAGCCTTTAATTCATTGTGCTTTCTCATTAAGTAAGGCAGCTCCTTGGGCATAAGTCCCACTGGCTTTAAAGACAGAATCACTTTAGTGCTCAGTGACAGATCAAAACCCATCCTCAAACAGGGACTCATCTCATCAGAGCTTTTAACACAAGCTCTACTTCCATCAAGCCAATGGGCTCCATGGGTTCATGGTCATTGGCAGATTAAATTCTCTTTCTGTCAGGAGCTGAAAAATTCCCTCAACTAAGTACATGTTTAAAAAGAAAGAAAGAAAGAAAAAAGAAAGAAAGAAAGAAAGAAAGAAAGAAAGAAAGAAAGAAAGAAAGAAAGAAAGAAAGAAAGAAAGAAAAGAAAGAAGGCAACAGTCTAATGACTGGGCTCCTGAGGAAACTAGATGCCAACCTCCCATTTCATTAATAAGTATCCTGTTCATTAATAAGTAACCCAGGAGACTCCGGTACCTTCTTAATGGTATTGTGCTTGCTACTGGTGCCGCCCCTGTCTGAGTTCTCGTTGTGCAGGATGTCCAAGGCTGTCTCCCGCTCTTTGAGTTTCAAGGCCTCGATTTCCGTCTTGAGTTCATTGAGCTGCTCTTGCAGATGCTTGCTCTTCTCCATGTACTCTACTCTGTGGCAGGAGGAAACCAAGCTTCAGAACTGGGGAGACACTGAGGCATGGAGGAGGTGCGCCATGACTTACAAGCTGTTCAATATGGCAGCCAGGAGCAGCCTGGGGTTCACATCTGAACCTGGCCACTCAGCAGCCAAGGGAGCTTGGGCTACCCATTTAGCTGCTATTAATCTCCTCCACATCAGTGCAGCTGGGATACTAATCACAGGGCCTCTGGTCAGGAAGAAATAAAGTGTAGGAAGAAAGCCCTGTATAAACTTTCGGAGTGCTCTGCAAATAACCCCTGCCACAGACAGTTTTCACTTCTGTGAGAACTCACATCAAACAAGCCTCCTGAACCCCAAACCCTCTTCTGCTTCCGCCCTTCCTGAAGCAGTCAGCCAAGCGACCTTGTCCAGTAGGCCACATCTACTCTCCCACTCATCCTCAGACCTTGAGAAAAAGATGGCAGACATTCACTCAGCCAACACCGAGAAGAAACAGATCTCCACTTTCGTTAAAGTGTTTCAGTACAAGAGCATGAACAGAAAACTATGTAACACAAACATAGGGAAACATTCTGAATGGATTACTGCAGCCAGTCAATGGGCTCTGCCAGCCTGGGTAGGAAATAAGTGCTACGGGCTGAATGTAGTGTTGTCCTATTCATATGCTGTGGCCAGCTCACCAATGTGTTAGGAGGTGAGGCCCTGGGAAGTGATTAGCTCATCAGGCTCATGATGGCATTTATGTCCCGATCCTGACACATATGAGCACACAGGAAGGTACCACCTAGGAACCAGGAAGAGACTCTCACTGAACTCTGATTCGACAACACCTTCATCTTGGATTTCTAAGCCTCCAGAACTATGAGAAGTAAATTTCTGTTGTTTATATGCTTTCTAGCCTCTGGTATTTTGTTATAACAGCCAAACACACTAAGACAGTAAGAAAATACAAACTATAAAAAACCAAGGCACAGGACAGGATGTGGCCTTATGCTAATCACAACCACATAAACACGTACATCTGGACAATAAGAAAGGGACTCAGTCTGATGCTAACAGCAGCAGCTCTGGATCATAGCTCCTTAGCTGTTCTCAGTAGAGGGATTGAGGGAGGATAGCCTGGTTCATGATGGTTCATGCTGGACTGCAGAGCGCTCCTCTGAGAGCACCACAGTGAGGAAGGGGTTTCAATTCTTGTCCTGTTCCTCATCAGCTATGTGATGCTGGGTGACTCATTAAACTAAGTCTATTCTCTTTTATACAAGTGGAACACTAACACTGTTTTTTGGAGATAGGGTCTCATGTAGCCCAGACCAGACTTGAATTTGCTATGTAGCCAAAGACAATCTTACAGTTCTGATCCTCCTATCTCTACTTCCTGAGTACTAAGATTACTGGTGTGGGCCACCATGCCTGACTTGTACTGTGTTGGAGACTGAACTCAGGTCTTTGTGTGTGTTAGGCAAGCACTCTACCAACTAAACCATACACCCCGTCCCTAAATCCTTTTGGCCTTTGATGTCAGTGGGATGTTCGTTAATTAGTGTGAATTAAATGAGACCAACACTAAAAAGCCCAGACTCACAGGTGCTCAATCCATAGGGCCTCTGTGACCGTCCTCTGCCAGCTGTGGCACTATTAACCAACTAACTTCTGGCTCAAGGACTGCGAGGAATCTTATCTAGATTTCGTCTACACTGGGACTCCTCTCCATCTCTGCTCTACTTCCACTGACCACAGAGGAGGTGGAGGACACCTGACAGAAGTGGCCGTGATCTGGTGGGTTACCAGCACAGGGGTACTGGTTCCACCTGGGCCCAGGCTTTGCTCAGCCGAGAAACATGTTTTGTTTCGTTTTCTTCACCTTTGTTCCTGACACAGGGCCTCCGCTGAAGAACAGGACTGGTAGAAACCGAGTTCAGTACTATGTGAACAACAGTCTGACGCAGGACTCACCAGGGCCCAGTCCTAGTCTTCAGTCAAGGTTTGAACCACTATAATTCCAGGCCCCCGTCAAGTGTTATTTTATCCTGGTACACTGACTGCTGTCCTGATCTTCTGTCTTTAATTTCTAATTAGGAAATTTGTTCTCTAGTGGGTGCAGGGGTAAATGACTGGCTGCGGGTGACCGCTGTGTCCCCAGGCCAAATCCACTCTCTCATGTTCATGACTGCCCCAAGCAGGCCACAGAGGGCACATCATACTTTTCCTTCTCTATCTCCATGGAGAGTCGCTTCATGTCAGTGTCCTTGAAGTCGAATGACAGGCCGTCACCACCGACGTTGAAGCTTGGTATATCAGGAGGCAGTGGCGCTGGGACTGGGTTCATGGGCTGCCCGAAAGAAAGTCAGATTAGGAGTTGAAATCACACAGGATAAAGCCCTCTGTACTCAGTACTGCCAGGTAAGTGGTCCCAAAGCACCCACATTCAGACAAGCTACTCTCTTCTCCTCAAACCTCATCATTTCCACGATCACTTGAATCAAATACAAACTTACACTCAGCTTGTCATGTAGGAAACCCCCAGGGATGGGGCTACGAGCTGGACACAGAGAAGACAGGCTCCCTGGCTCTAAGCACATGAAAGTCTTGTTCAGGAAGCAGATGTCTGCAAATCCTCACAGTTTAGTAAGGTGAACACTAGCCAGGGCAGGAACAGAGGCTTAGGAGGCTGGAGGGGGTCGCTAGGGTACTGCTTCCATGGGGATCAGTGAATAAGCCAAAGAAAGGTACCAGGCAAGAGGCAGAGTGGTAGGTGGAGTGGGTCCAACAAGAGCACTGGGCATCTGTAGTGCCCTGTGGGGAGGCTGGTAAGAGACTGGCTTTGGACCAGAAAGGCTTTGCTTGGATGTTAGGGGCTTAGATTCAGAAGACAGAGCCAGAGGAAGGCTTGAAATAAAGTAAGGAGAAGTCATTAGACTTGTTTTCAGGACCTTTTCATCCCAGAACAAAAGGTCACCTCTCATACATACAGCCCCTATCTACCTCTCCAGTGTCCCCCATTATCTGTCCTGCTAAATCATAAAGAGTACAGCTTTGTCCCTGGGGCCATGCCAATTTCCCATTTGTGTACTTCTGCATGTGTCCTCCTTTCTTTCCCTGCCTGCTGCTCTCCTCTCTCTTCCTCCTTCCGTGTCATTTTCCGTGGCCCTAGGGACGCACGCGCGTGTTAGGTAAACACTCTACACTAAGCCACAGCCCCGGCCTTCTGTTGTTGTTTCTGAGATAGGACCTCACCACACAGCCCAAGCTGGTCTCAAACCGGTGAGCCTTCTGTCCCAGCCTCCTGAGCACTAGGATTACAGGTGTATGTCATCATGTCTAGCAAGTTCTCCATTCCTCGTTCAAGGCTCTCAACTCCTTCAGTCTCTCACCAAAGCCCTTCAAGACTCGTCTTGGCAAAATGGCTGCTCTTTCCCTTTGCAGTTCTTTAGTGTGGTGTGCACAGTGCTGCAACAGGTCTGTCCCTCAATCCCATACTGCAAAGCTCCCTCGTGGTTATGTTTTTTCTTTCTACGTCTACAAACTTCCTGAAGGCACTCTGTCTTTTTCATCCTTGGATCTTTTACCGGGTCTGGAATAGTGTTTGGGAAGGAACAGAATCTCGGAACTTTCATTTATGGTGATGAGGTCGAAGGCAGGACATGTGGAGGGTGTCAAATGTAGCTCTGAGCAGGGACATCTGGGCCCTACATATACTCTGTTTTCAGGGCCAAATGCTGGGTATATGAGAGTCTGGTCTGTGAAAATTCATCAGGCTGGATAGTTATAATTTAGGCACATCTACTTATCTTATACTTCAAAAAAATTCCCAGAAAGGAAGAACACTAGCTGTTACCCTTCTGGGGAGAGCAGAAACTAGCATAACCTCTTTGGCGAGTATCACAATTGAACATCTGACCTCAGGGTTCTACTTACGAGAACTGATTCTACCAATATTGTCACATATGTGTGCAAAGATGTGTGTTCAGGGATGTTCAGTGCAGTTGTGTTCAAAATTGCTACAGAAAGCATACTAAATACCTATCTACAGGGACTGGCTAGCTGCATTACAATCCACCCACAGGGCGTGATGTGATTAAGGAACTGGTGTGTTCTCCTGCAGGACACACTAAAGGAAAGAGCAAAGGGAGAGCAATTTATAGTTTCCTCCAATAGATGTTTTAAACACATGTACTTCAGGTACACAGCCCAGCTGAGCCCTCAGACTATCACAGTCCCAGCTGTCACCTGAATGTGACCATCTGAGAGATCTTGAGAGAAGACATGAGCCTGGTTAACACATCATGCCCCAGAGACAAATAAATGGTTGGTTGGGGTTATCTGTTACTCAGGAATAGATAACAAGGACACATGGCAATAACAAACTGCTCGAGGGCTGGAGAGGTGGCTCAGCGGTTAAGAGCACTGGCTGCTCTTCCAGAGGTCCTCAGTTCAATTCCCAGCACCCACCTGGTGGCTCACAACCACCTGTAATGAGATCTGGTGCCCTCTTCTGGCCTGCAGGCAAAACATGCAGGCAGAATATTGTATACATAATAAATAAATCTTTAAACAAAACAAAACAAAAAACTGCTCGAATTTCCCCAGCTCAAACCCTGGGCACTTATGTCTCTGTGTCCTGAATGCATCTGTGCAATATGTGAATGTGCCACGTGCACAAATGTACAGTGTTTGTCATGCACACAACTGTGCAGTGTGTGTTGTTGCGCATGTGTGAATGGATTATATGTTTGTGCTGTGAATACACTGTGTCCTTGCCTAGAATATCCCATCGTCTCTTCCCTGCTCAGCAGGGAATCTGGCTCCTCTGCTAAATGCGGCCACACTGAGCCCTTCCTGTCTCCAGAGCTGAGTTGTGATCTGGGCACCAGTGCATATCTGTCAGATAGAGATTTCCAATTGATGATATTCTATGGGTAGAGAACAAAATCTTTGCAGAGGAGAATGAGCAGAGGAAGGAAGAGAAGTGATGTTTACTTATCTTGTGACCCCGTTTAGGACAAGTCACTCTCCCAGTCCCCAAACTGAGGTGGGCGGCTGGTTCTGGCACAGCAGTGTTTCATTCTGAGGTACAGAGTTAGTCCCTTCACAGAACTATGTTATGGCACATAGCATATACTGACAGCTGAAGATTACATTTAGCTTGACATTAGGGATCTAGACAGCAAGTTCTCTTGAGCGTAGAGACTATAATAGTCATAAACATTGCAGAGCTGGAAACAGCTCTATGGTCTGTTATCTAAGAACAAGAGAGGCAACTGACTAGTCAGTCCAAGGCTAAATGGCAGACTAGGAGGGTCCTATCCAGGCTATTTGCTTTGCTCTGTCACCCTGAAGGCACTGTGAGGTGAACTAAAGGGCTGGGAGGCTTGGGGAAGTTGCTAGACCAAGCAGCCAAAGGCTGCTAGACAGAGCCCAGGCTCACTGGATATGTGGGCTTGGTGGCGATTTCCAAGAGCTTCTGCTTGGCTCTTCGCTCTGCTTCTCGGGCTTCCTGAAGGTCTTGCTTTAGCTGATCGGCCTCTTTGGCCCTGCAAAGAAAGACAGAGATGTCAGCTCCACAGAAGGGGACAGAGAGAGTGAGTAGACAATTACCTTACCTCCAGAGCGATGATCTGAATTAACCCTGTACATGGCACCTAACAAAGCAAACAAGGACAATGTGACAGGGACATTTACAGGAAGCCAGCACTTCTAAAGTAAGAATAGTATTCCTGGGTACTGTTCATCTCAATGGTAAAGTCAGACTGGAATATTGGGTAGCTGGTGGGAAACAACCAAAGCGCAGCTCTGCAAGTCAGCAAAATGCAGCGGTTTGTGCCTGTGGTGCCAGCTACCCCAGAGGCTGAGGCAGGGGAAATGTGTTAAGTCCAGGAGCTGGAGGCCAGCCTGGGCAACACAGGCAGATGCATTCTCAAAATAAGAAAAACATCTAGTATGGTAGCCCATGCTTTAAACTCCAGCACTATGAGGCAGAGGCACACAGATCTCTGAGTTTGAGGCTAGCCTAGTCTATATAGTAAGTTCCAGAACAGCCAGGGCTACATAGTGACACCCTGTCTCAAAGAAACAAACAAACAACAATAACCAACCCACCTCTGAAGCAGGTTGAGAGGAGGGAGGGGAGGGAGGACCCAGAGACACTATGCTTGTTTCTGGGTGAAGAGTGGGCTGGGCCAAGGAGAGCATCACAAGCCTTACACTGGGCCACAGAGGGCAGAACATGGAAGAACTGTTTCTTCATGTCCCCATAAAACACTTGTAGATCAACTGTCCACTTCTCTTGGGCAGGAAGAAGTCCCACCACTGAAGGCATTTGTGTCTTGGTGCAGAACTCTGCTCTGAGTTAGGTATAGCATGGAAGGCTTGTACAGGAGTCCAGCCCCAGAGATATGATCCATACACAGAAAGGGGCCAGGGGTGGACAGGCATCAAGGGACCATACACTCAGAATGACATGCGAAAAGTGGTGAAAAGGACCGGAGAGATGGATCAGTGGTTAAGAGCACTGGCTGCTCTTCCAGAGGACCCGGGTTCAATTCCCAGCAACCACATGGCGGCTCACAACTCTAACTCCAAGATCTGATACCCTCACACAGACATACATGTAGGCAAAACACCAATTCACATTAAAAAAAAGAAAAAGTGGTGAGAAAAAACTGTAGTGAATGTACCTTAGTAGCTAAGAGTCAAATTCAAGTGCTCTAAATCAATAGAGCCAGATGCTGTGGGGAATGTGCCAGTGTTTATCTGAAGGCTACAGGACTAGAACAATCCAGAGCCTAGAATAGTCTAAAGAGTACAGACAACAGTTCTATTCTTCAACCTGGTCACAACCTGGGGCAATCTGGTCAAAAAACACAAGCTGCACTGCTCCCCTAACTACCTGAAAAACTTCTGAAGTAAATAATTGCCATCGATCTGCATCAAAAGGGAAAGAAGCAGGTTGATTTTGTGGATGTGCGTGGGTGAGCAGGTGCAGAGGTCAATGTGGGGTATAATCCTCTATTGCTCTCCACCTTAGTGGAGGGCCTCTCACTAAATGAGTAGATCATGAATTCAACTAGACTGGCGGTCAGTGAGTTCCATGGACTTGCTTTGACCCCCAACTCCTGAGTGAAGGCTATAATACACACCACTGTGCTTAGGTCTTACATGGGTGCCAGGGATACGAACCCAGGTCTCCTCATGCTTGTGCAGCAGGCACTTTACTGATTAGGCCATCTCCCTGGTCCTACTTCCCCTTTAAGAAAGTTATTTTATTGTATGTATGGGTGTTCTGCCTGCATGTATGTTTCTGTACCATGTGCATGCCTGGTGCTTATGGAGGCCACAGAGGGGGTTGCATCCCCCTGGAACTGGAATTATAAGTGGTTTTAAGTCACCATGTGGGTGCTGGCTGGGAATCAAATCCAGGTTCTCTGGAGAGTAGCCAGTGCTCTTAACCTGTAAGCCATCTCTCCAGCACACTGCTTCCCCGTCTCTTAAATACAAAAAGGCCTCTTCTCCTTTCTTTGGCTGAAAGCAGTCTATGTATACCCTGAAGTGTTCTTCTCCTGCAAACTTCACTGTTAGAAGAATGGGATGTGCTGTGGAGGAGGCATGACAGAAAGGTTCCCTGGGCAAGAGAACTAAGTTCTACGCCTTCCCAGTACCTCCCATCCCACCAGCCTGTCCAGGAAGGAGGAGTCTGACAGTCCTGTTCCCACAACAGAGAAGAAGTTTGAGGATGCTGCAACCAGCTCTGGAAGGGCTGGAACCAAACAAGCAACGCTTTACCAGGCTCCAGTGCCCAGGACAGCCGCTCACCTCCTCTCCGACTCCTCGGCCATCTTCAGCGCCAGCACTTCAGCCTCCAGCACCTTCTGCTCCATCAGGCGCTTCTCCTCCTCTGTCCGAATGGCTGTGGCCTTGATTCGCTGCATCTCTTGCTCAGCCTCTGCAGCCTTTTGTGCCAGAAGCTTGGCCTCCTCCTCCGTGATCTGTGCCTTTTCAGCCAGCAGGTCAGCTGTTTCCTCAGACCGCATCTGGGATGGAAAGTACCCTCGGATAGTGTTCGTGCCTATCTCCCCACATCTGGCCTCCCCAACATGGCAGTAAGAACCAGTCTTTTTTTTAACTTTCGTTTTTATGTGTATAGGTGTTTTGCCTGCATCTGTGCACCTGTACCTGTGCCTTCAGAAGCCAGAAGAGGGCATTGGATTCTCTGGGGCTAGAGTTACAGAAGGTTGTGAGCTGCCGTGTGGGTACTGGGAATCAAACCCAGGTCCAATGGAAGAGCAGCCAGTGCTGCTAACCACTGAGCCATCTCTCTAGCCTCCAGGCCAGTCTTAATCTCTCTGTGCCTTCCCACTGAGAGACTCCCAGTCTGTCTGACAACAGATGACATGCTATACACTAACTATTCAGCCCTGCAGATGCCACCATAGGAAAAAGAAAAAAACATTTTACATAGAGAATGCATTTCAGCAGAAGCTTATGTTTGTGGGGGAATAAGCAATTTAAACTCTGTTCTGTCCCTTTAAGTCAGTGATTCAAAAGCAGGAGTCATGCCCACTGCCCACTCCTGTACAAATGTCTGGAGACTATTTTCCTGCAGTGCTGGAGAATCAAATGCAAGGTAGGCTGGGCATGATGGGTATGCCTCTCCTCCAATCAGGATCAAGAGTACACGGTTTTCCTTGCCTATATAATAAATTCAAATTCAGGACACCTGAAACCTGTCTTCCCACTCACCACGCCCCCAAACTGAATACGTAAAAATGAATAAAAACATAGAGCCTTGGGCATGCTAGAAAAGAGCTCTGTCCCTGAGCCACATCCCAGTCCTAGGATATTTTTGAGGTTGGAGTAACATTACTGGCAGCTAGTAGGTAGAGGTAAAGACATTACAAGCATCCTTCAATGCAGAGAACTACTCCCTTAGTAGTACCAGATCATGGCTTGTACTACTTCCCAAGAGTTGATAGGGCCAAGGCCAAGACCCCTGATTCAAAGACAACTCAGTTATGAAAGTGGAGTTTGGCTTCAAATGAATTGAACCTAAATGTTCCAAAAAGAAAAGGTACTGGTGTTTCAAAAAGTGAAAAAAGTTCATGGGCCACAGGAGGCCTAACTCCACAAGTCCCCACGTCACCTCCAAGAGCCCTAACCCTCAGAAATCACCAGAGCTTCGTTGGCCATCGTTGCCTCTTCTTTCATCTGCAGGAGCCTCCTCTCCAACTCGTCCCTCGTGCGCTCGGCCTCCTCCCGCATCTGCTTCTCTCGAGCCAGCCGCTGACGCTCCATCTGGGGAAAGAACAGCTCAAGTCACGGTGCCGCAGAAACCAACCGGCCAGCTTCTGGAGCCCCGCGCTCCTCTGGGGATCTTTCCAGTGTCTGCTGCACTCTGTCCTAAACTAACTGCAGAATGAAAAGCTGTACTCCTTGAAACCAATTCCAGTAGGGAATACAAATTACAAGACCAAATTCAGTCTCCACGTGCAGAGAAAAGAACATTCTTGCACACAATGTGATCGGACCGTACAGATCTCTGTTATCTGGGAAACCTCACAGGGCTCTGCTCTGTGACTGGCAGTTCTCCACATAGGTTTCCCCTCTCCAAAACAGTGGCCCAGAAAAAAACAGCTCTCTTATCTGTTCAGACGAGCCACCTTGACATTTTCAGTCCCTACGGCCCCTTCACACAATTTCATCCACAATCGCGCCTCTCCTCCCTCTGCTTACAGAGGAGGAGAGTTCCTACTCAGAATTTCACAGCAGGAAGCTGCAGTGGCCTTGCACAGTCTTGTACAGCCCCATGTGGAGGCAACTCCGAGCCAGGCAGGAACACAGACCTCACCCTTACAGAAACAGAACAAAGCCTCTCTGCCACCCCCTAGCCTTCTGGATCACAGTGTTAATTGGGCCACCTGCCAAGCTTAACAAGGGGACCGAGACTAAAGACAGCACAGTTCTCTATGACTCCAAGGCAGAGTTCAGAAAGCAGAAGCCAAAAGTGACCAATGTACTATTTTCTGCCTTAGATAAAATCATGTTTAATTACTCCTTCTAGCTTCAACCTCACCCAAACTCTAGTGCTACAAGGCCATCCTTTCTAAACATGAAGTCCCCTAATCGCCCTGTAATTGAAAGAATCATGCAAACAGATAAGCAATAGGGTAAGTTTTTTGATTTTCCTCTTGACCTCAGTGAACAGTTGGCAATCTGTTCTTCAATTTCCACTAAAACACAATTTCTATTTCCATTATTCTCCTTTTGAGAAAAAAAAAAAAAGGACCAGGCCGTCCCCAGTTCCCAGTCCTTGTACTTTTCATGAGACCTTCACCCTAAATAAAAAAGGACTTCATGTTTTCAAAGCAGGTCATGACTTATGTAGATTTTCAGGTTCAATCTGAAACAGGCATCCCCAGCTAGCACTTGACAGATGAGAAAACTGAGCCACATAGACAAGATTTGGCTGCAAGGCTGCCATGTCCCATTGGGCGGCATTTGCACTATTCCCTTCCAGGGCCCAAGGGCCTTCACTCTCCTTGATGCTTTCAGATCTCTAACTTCTAAACTTCCCTTTGCTGAAAGTGAGGTCAAAGAGTGCGCGCGCGCGCGCTTCTTCCTTTCTTTCTTTTTTCTTTTTTTTTTTTTGGTTTTTCGAGACAGGGTTTCTCTGTAGCTTTGGAACCTGTCCTGGACTAGCTCTGTAGACCAGGCTGGCCTCAAACTCACAGAGATCCACCTGCCTCTGCCTCCCGAGTGCTGGGATTACAGGTGTGCGCCGCCACCACCACCCGGCAAGAGCGCGCTTCTTAAAGTCATCACTACACCTCCACGCAAGCTTAGTAGCACTTTTTTGTTCAACAGAACCTATACCATCATCCCTAAAACATCCAAAAGAAGACACTGATGGTCCACTGTCCCAGGAAGCAAACAGAGGGCAAGCTCACAGCTCACTGGCTCAAACTGGGCATTTCTCTCTAAAGTCTGGGGCCAGGAGCCAGCCTCTCTGGGCTTCCCAAATCAGAGAACCCCACACAGACTAATTATTACACCTCTGAGCTTGCAAGTCCTGAGGGGAGCCAACTGCAGCTGTAGCTACTCTATCAAACAGTTCATCCCAAACCACAATTGATATTCTCAGCAGCAAGGCTCAAATTAGCTGTGGGTTTCAGTGAGCAGAGAAGGTCTGTGAGTAGAAAGCATCGATGCAGCTAGTCCAGTCTGCTGATAGGTGCTGCCAGTACCTCCTGCAGAGGGCTAGCCATGTGTGCCCAGGCTGACCTGCAGTGAGGAAGTGCAGCGGGAGCCTAATTAACATTCCACAACAGGCACTGAAATGCCGTCTTGTATTCTGTCACCATCTAATTAGAAAGGGCACTGACCTGGCAGAGGAGACAGACATAAAGGACAGCTAGATAGACAGAGAGACAAAACCACTCCTGGCTACCTTGTCCCAAGTCTGTGATAAGGATAAAAATGACTAAAGATCTTGGTGGGTGGGTGGGTGTGTGTGTTTTAAAGATAGGCTATCAGAACTTACTATGAATTTCCTTTAAAATTTTTATGTTTATTTATTTGTGTATGTAAGTGTGCATGTGGCAGTTAGAGGACAACTTGTAGAAGTCAAGTTTTCTCCTTCTATCATGTGACTCCTGGGTATCAAACCCAGGTCGTCAGGTTTACCCACTGAGCCATCTTGCCAGCCCAAGTGCTAATTTCTATAGCTGACACCCCATTATCTGGGCATTACCGAAAAAAAGATCCAACAGGAAGGAAGGAAGAGCAGGTACATCTATAACCAGACTGGTAACAGTCACCCCTTATCTCGTAGGCCAAGACTGACCAAAAGCAGTATCATCAATTAAAACAAGGTTTTTAGGCCGAGTGTGGTGGCACACACCTTTAATCCCAGCTCTCAGGAGGCAGAGGCAGGTGGACCTCTGTGAGTTTGAGGCCAGTTGGGTCTACAGAGCAAGTTCTGGACAGCCAGAGCTGTTACACAGAGAAACCCTGTCTGGAAAAAACAAAACAAAACAAAAAACTAAAGCAAACCAAACAACCCACGATCTTTAATTATTACTACTCATTATTGTGTGTATGAGTGAGTGCATGAAATGTGTGGCACGTGTCCTGTGGTACCAGTGTGGCTGTCAGAGGGCAACTCTGTGGAGTCCGTTCTCTTTCCATCTTTCCATGGGTTTCAGGTATTACATGAACAATGGTAGGCATGCACATCAAGAGCCTTTCCCTGATGAGTCACCTTGCTAGCCCTAAACCACATCTTAGCTGGGCATGGTGGTACACGTCTGTGATCCCAGGGTTAGGGAGGCTGAGGCAAGAAAACTGTTTTGAGTTTGAGGCTGACTTGGCTCCACAGAGTGTACCAGGCCAGGCAGGACTACATAGTAAGAGTGTTCCTCAAACAAACAAACTAGGGACTGGAGGGATAACTCAGTTAATAAAGGGCTGGCTATGCAAACACGAGTACCTGAGTTTGATCCTAGCACCTACAAAAAAGGCTGGGCATGGTAGCATACTAGGGAGGTGGAGACAGCCAGAGCCCAAGGGCTTGCTGTTTTAGCTTTATCAGTGAGTCCCTGGCCACTGAGAGTCCCTGCCTCAAAAGACAAAGTAGATGTCCTTGAGGAATGATACCCAAGGTTGACCTGTGGCCTCCAAAATCAAGTGCACAAATACATATATACACAAACCAAATGCAAGGAACAAAACCTGAAATCTTACTCACCTGCTTTCTAGCCTTCTCCTCCCTAGCCTGGGCTTTCATCTGCTGAACTTCTAAAGAGTCAGCCTTCCTTCTCCTCATAAATAGGTCATGGTTCCCAATACACAGCTGGAGAATCTGTGGCCACACAAACAGAAAACATGTTAAGTGTATAAATTCACTTTGCTGCCTACCAGCCTGCCATGCCACAGCCTCTTGGGCTCTGTGGGCAGCAGTAAACCTGAGGAAGAAAGAATGGAATAAAACACAAAAGCCTTGCTAAGGTCTTCTAATGTTCTCAGTTCTAGAAACATGTACAAGGAAGGTACCTCAGATAATCCAGGAGATAAAAATCACAAGTGAACAGAGGACACTCCATTAGTCACCCAAATGTATCAGTCTCCTAAATCAAGATGTGGCAAGACAGATAGGGGGACAGGAAGACCAACCAGGAAGTTGGGTTGGGTCAAAGGTTATTCATGTGGAAAGAAATAAGCTGGCTCTCTCCCTCATACCAAAAAGCTGATTCCAGTCTCAAAGGTAACTTTTATTTGAAAATACAGAGTGTTTTTTAAATCAGGAAAAGGAGAGCTGTCAAGTAAGAAGACACAGAAGAACAAATGGTTGGGGATGTTTTTGGGAGGTAGGGGTGGGGTCTGAGACAGGGTTTCTCTGTGTAGCCCTGGCTGTCCTGGAACTTGCTCTGTAGACTAGGCTGACCTCAAACTCAGAGAGATCCGCCTGCCTCTGCCTCCCGAGTGCTGAGACTAAAGGCGTGCGCCACCACCACCCACCCGGCTATGACAGAGAATTTTATGTGTTGACATGCAAGGTGAAGATTTTTATTTGTCATAGCATCATAAGAAGGAAAATGAGCCTTAGGAGGATAATAATTAATAAAGAAAACAAACAACCCAAGAGGAATGTGGCCAAAAGACATGAAACAAATTTAACTGAACAGGAAATTAGATTTGGTCAAACAAATATAAAGATGTAACTTCATTAGTAATTATAAAATGCAAATCAATATGGCAAGTGAAGGGCTGAGATATACCTCAGATAGAGTGTTCCTGACATGCACAAAGCCCTAGATCTTATCTCCACTCCCCACCCGACCCCCCTCAAAAAGGTTAACTGTATAGGTTAAACTAAAGAGAAAAGTATCTACCAAATCAAATATTATTTTATACCTCTTAGCAAGAGAAACTAGGGCTAGATTCCTGGCAGAGAAGCTAATAATATATAAAATCATTAAATTCCTCAGAAACGTTAGTTCTCTGTCAGAAAAGCAGGATCTCAACTTACCAGCTTATTAACACGAAGCTTTGAGGAGTTAAATTTGAAGACATCAATTTTCTTATCCAGTGGCTTAATAGTAAACTGAAAGAAAGGAGTACAGTTTCATGACACCAACTGGGAATCCACTAAAGTAGCAACCACACTGCCCCTCGTCCTGTCCTCCCAGTGCCCAGGAATAAAGCCGTGGTGAGTTGGAGGCATACAGGGACCAAGATTGGGCTGTAGAAGTTCATGACCCTAACCATCTGTGAAGAACTGACAGTGGCAGCCTGAAGTTGGAACCCATGATGGGCCTGCTCCAGAGGTCACACTGGCATAGCTCTTTGCCTTCATAAAGCCCAGTCTAGTAGGACTTAGTCCAACAACAGCCAAATACTCAAAAGATAACACCATATATCCCAGTGTAGGGAGGACATGTCACAGATATCCTAGAGGTTTAGAGCAGATCTGGCACAAATGGGAGGTATGATAGCTGGTCTTAGAAATAAATGACAGAATAGCTAAAAGATAGGTGGAGGGGCATTCCAGACAAGTCAAGTAATAAGAATAAATTCAATATCCATCACTGAAAATTAAGAAGAGGAGGAGATGGTGAATAGGGATATTGACCATATTAGCTCCTTAGTAACTGCAATGATACAGTAGGCTTGGACAGATAGGAAGGCTGATGGGTGGTGAAGAATAAAAAGTCAGGGGGTGATTGTTGTGGAATATTACTTTAACTAGGCAAAGACCTGTTACATTTGTTTATGCTGTGGAATATTACTTTAACTGTAAAGATGTGTTGTTACATTTGTTTATGCTGTGGACTATTACTTTAACTGTAAAGGTGTGTTACATTTGTTTATGCTGTATTTGCTTAATTACCAAAAGATGTGTTGCTGTTTCACATTGCCTGCCTAAGACATCTGATTGGTCTAATAAAAAGCTGAATGGCCAATAGCTAGGCAAGAGAGGTATAGACGAGGCTGGCAGGCATAGAGAATAAAAAGGAGGAGAAATCTAGGTTGAGAAGAAAAGAAGAGGAGAGAATGAAGGAGAAAGAGAGGAAGACGCCAGCCAGTAGACACAGAGTAGAACATACATAAGGGTAAAAATCTGTGAGATTAAAAGGTAGATAAACAGGTTAATTTAAGTTAAAAGAGCTAGCCAGGGGTTGGGGATTTAGCTCAGTGGTAGAGCACTTGCCTAACAAGCGCAAGGCCCTGGGTTCGGTCCTCAGCTCCAGAAAAAAAAAAAAAAAAAAAAAAAGAGTTAGCCAGAAATAAGCCTAAGCTAGGCCAAGCATTCATGACTAATAATAAGTCTCTGTGTCATGATTTGGGAGCTGGTTGGTGGCCCAAAAAAGACAGCCTGGTACAGGTGATATTTGATGTGGTAAGATACAGCAAGCTACTATGGGTTTCTGAACATGGTCAGTAGGTAAAAGATGCTAAGAGAAGAAATACAGTGTGAAGAAAAATGGATTGCTGTAAAAGAGAAAAATACAGTTCCTGAAATCAAAAAGGATAGGTGACAACTTAAAAAGAGATATTTAAATCACACACACACAGACAACTATTACTATGAACCACTGAGGAGACCAGAGAGCTCCCAGATGTCAAGGATGCCCCTGGAAATGTGTCTCTCAGCTGGACATGATAACACACACCTGTCATGCTGGCACTCAAGCAGAAGGAGGAAGATCACAAGTTCGAAGCCAGCCTGTTCCATATAAAGAGTTCCAGGCCAGCCAGGACAACATAGCAATACTCACTTCAAAACCAAAACAAGCCAGGCAGTGGTGGTGCAAGCCTTTAATCCCAGCACTCGGGAGGCAGAGGCAGGCGGATCTCTGTGAGTTCGAGGCCAACCTGGGCTACAGAGTGAGTTCCAGGAAAGGCACAAAGCTACACAGAGAAATCCTGTCTTGAAAAACAAAAATAAACAAACAAACAAACAAAAAACCCCAAACCAAAAGCATATTTAGATCAAAGCATTTTATATGCATATATGAAAATATCTTCCTGACACCCATTACTCTGTACAATTAACATATGCTAAGAAATACTGTAAAAGTGCATACGCATTCCCAAGAGAAACTTGTACAGCCACTCCCCAGAAAAGCAGGAAAAGATAAATGACTGAGCCAGGGGGCAGCTCTTGCCTGCATGGGTTTCCTTCCTCAGGACCACTAAATATGAAACAGAAAAGAAAACAAGAAGAACGAGTTGCTCAGCAAATAAACTTACTGGGAAGGCAAATTCTTGGGTATTTCTTTTCTTCTTTTCAAATTTTATTTAAATAACATTTTTTTCATTTATTTTACATAGCAACCACAATTTCCCCCCTCCTCTCCTCCACACCCTGATATTTCTTTACATGTTTATATTGTCCAATGAGAAATGAGCATACACAGAACAACAACAAAATTCTTTGTTTAAAGTTCAGCCAAGTTAATTTGTCATAGTATGCTCTGGTATAGAATATTATTTATGAACTTCATAAGCTTATTTCTAGCCTTGCTAATGAACCCTAGAGCATGAGTGGGAAGTCACAAAAAGTATGGAAACCACAGGCTCTGTGTCACGCCAGGCCATACACAAAGAATCAACCTGAATCAAATCAACTGTTTTAGCAGGATGACTGCCATACATAACTCTCAAAAGTACTTCCCATTATGGCATGCCAAAGTATTGGGGTCTGCTTGCTGTGTAAGGTACTGATATGATGGAATATGATGGTACCTTGCCCCTAGAGAAGGTACATTAGAGTTGGTTGTGTCAGGATAGACTAGGGGACCTTAATCCTTGAGCTCTCTGAAAAACAAGTATCTGAGGAACCTTTAGTGTACAAACTAAAGATTTAGTGATGTGTAGTGAACAGCCTCTGTGAAATTGGGAGGTGAAGGACTATTTACACAGTGGAACATTCACTACTTTAAGTCACATGGTGCTTCCAATTTAAGGACCTGAAAAAAAAGAACTGCCTACTGCTCACTTCTCAGGATAATTAGCTACAAAACCAACCGTCAGAATGTCTAGATTAAGAAATGCAATTGGCCTGGCAAATGGCTCAGCAGGTAAAGGTGATTGTCACCAAACCTTAAGAACGGAGTGTGATCCCTGGTACCAACATGGTTAAGTGCTGTGGGATGGTCTCTATGTCAAGTGTGTTGTTGATTGGTCAATAAATAAATCACTGATTGGCCAGTGGCCAGGCAGGAAGTATAGGCGGGACAAGGAGGAGAATAAAGCTGGGAAGTGGAAGGCGGAGTCAGAGAGACACTGCCAGCCGCCATGATGACAAACAGCATGTGAAGATGCCGGTAAGCCACGAGCCACGTGGCAAGCTATAGATTTACAGAAATGGATTAATTTAAGCTGTAAGAACAGTTAGCAAGAAGCCTGCCACGGCCATACAGTTTGTAACCAATATAAGTCTCTGTGTTTACTTGGTTGGATCTGAGCGGGTGTGGGACTGGCAGGTGAGAGAGATTTGTCCTGACTGTGGGCCAGGCAGGAAAACTCTAGCTACAGTTAAGAAGAGAAAAGACTCCTACAAGTTGTTCCCTGAGCTCTCCACATGCTGGCACAAGCCACACCCCTTTCTCCAGTAAATAAATAGATCAATGTAAAACAAGCAGCTCATTTTGAGTTTGGTATGACGATGCACACCTGTAACCCCAGCATTTAGGAAGAAAAGACAAGAGGACTGTAAGTTCTAGCCATGTAGAAGGACCCTGTCAGGGAGACAGAGATAGAGGGAGAGGAGGAGGAAGAAGAAGAGGAAGGAGAGAGGCAAGTTTAATTTGCCTCAGCAAGCATGGTTGAGTAATTTAAACCACAGATTGGAAACAAGGGCCTAGTATTCCTTTACTTGAGTTGCAGAAAAGAAAGGGAAAGGGAAAGAGAAAGGGAAAAGGAAAGGGAAAAAAGGGAAAAAGGGAAAGGGAAAAGGAAAGGAAAGAAAAGAAAAGCAAACAGGAAATTTGCTCCAAGACCTGCAGACAACATAAGCTATCACTGTTACTCACTGCCTGCCTACTCTGCCTCGGATGTGCACAGGTCTAGCCTCTGGACCTCCCTGATAAGCAGGGAGCACTCTAGCTACTAGTCCTGGCCACTCCACTCATCAGACACCAGGTCTCAATGTATCGGTTTTCTGGTGACATGGACACCAAACATGTCCCTGCCTTTACAGTAAGTTTCTTCTGAGGACTCATCCAGCCAGGGCTCATGCACTTGTAATTAGAGGCCCTTCACAACAAAAAGAATGAACACATAAATCATAGGACTGCTGCATTTGGAGAAAGCCATCATCTTATAGAAATACATGAATCAACTCTGGGCATAGTGGCTCATGCCTGTAATCTCAGAATTTAGGAGGTTGAGGCAGGAGCACTGCTGTCAGTGCAAGCCATCTTGGGCTACAGAGAAATATTTGAACCCAATGAACGTCATCTAAGTTCCTCAAACTATATCCTCTAAATATGGCAGCCTGCTATCTTCACTCATGTCATTGCTGAAATGACATGAGACCCACTGATGGCTAATCTTGGCTGTCATTTTGAGACTGCACCTAGAATCAAGTAAAACACAAGATGCCAGACACTCCTGTGAGGGATTTTCTTTCTTTCTTTTTTTGTTTTTGTTTTTCTAGACAGGGTTTCTCTCTGTAACAGTTCTAACTGTCCTAAAACTCACTTTGTAGACCAGGCTGGCCTCAAACTCATAGAGATCCGCCTGCCTCTGCCTCCTGAGTGTTGGGATTAAAGGTGTGAGGGGTTTTCTTTTTTTTTTTCTTTTTTTTTTCTTTTTTTTTTTTTCAAGACAGGGTTTCTCTGTGTAGCTTTGCGCCTTTCCTGGAACTCACTTGGTAGACCAGGCTGGCCTCGAACTCACAGAGATCCACCTGCCTCTGCCTCCCGAGTGCTGGGATTAAAGGCGTGCGCCACCACCGCCCGGCAATGAGGGGTTTTCTTAATCAGATTATGAAGCAGGAAGACCCACCCTAAATCTGGGCCATGTTTTCTGGCGGTAGCCCACATAAAAGGACACAGAAGAAGGAACTTTGCTCTTGCTAGCAAGCTCGTATGTCCTGTTGCGGCAGCACTCCTTTAGCAGCATTAGAACTGACTTCACTGGGGTTACAACACAGACTAAAGACCAGAAGCTCTTCAGGAATCCCCAGGCCTTCAACACAGACCGAGACTGCAGAGACATCCAGCCTTGTGGAAGGAACAACTACTCGACTCTCAGTCCCTCCAATGGGAGACAGCCACTGTTGGACTACTTGGACTGTGTGCTGTAAGCCAATCCAATGAATACCTTTTTAATAGACATATTCATCCTATCAGTTCTGTTTCTTTAGAGAATCTTGACTAATACACCTCCTACAGACTATGTAACTATCAACCTGGCATGGTGGTTCATGCCTTTAATCCCAACATTCAGGAAACAAAGGCAGATCTCTGAGAGTTGAAGGAGGCCTGGTCTACATAGCAAATTCAAGGTCAGCCAGGACTACACAATGAGACCTTGTTAAAAATAATAATAATAATAATAAAGCACCCTCCCAAAAAGTCACCTACACATACACACTTTTCCACTACACGTATCAAACACAGTACATAGGGGGAAGCATAACATAGACCACACTTAAAATACAAAGAAACAGCCGGGCGGTGGTGGCGCATGCCTTTAATCTCAGCACTTGGGAGGCAGAGCCAGGCGGATCTCTGTGAGTTCAAGGCCAGCCTGGGCTACCAATTGAGTTCCAGGAAAGACACAAAGCTACACAGAGAAACCCTGTCTCGAAAAAACAAAAAACAACAACAACAACAAAAAAGAAACAGAAAGCCAAGTAATCAGAAATGTTCCTTTTTCCTTCTTCTGTTCTTTGGGGTTTAGTCCTGACAGGCTAAGCTGCTCACTCTCTTGTTAGTCAATAGTAGGTTTTAGCCATGCCCTTTGAAGAAAGGATGCCAAAACTGTTCCGTAAGTACTTTAAAAATCAACAAAATGGGAAAGGACCTTTGGCAGGACCACTGCACCACAAGTGGCACCTCCAGGACAGACACGTCCTACCTCCTTGTCGCTGTAGGAGATGTTTCGGATTTCATTCCATGGGAAGGAGATCTTGGGGGTCAGCCTGTTCTCAGGGTCATAGATATGAAGTCCCAGAGCATCCACTCCAAGCAGCAACTCTGTACCCTTTTTATTCTGCAGAGCCAATAAAGAGCAGCCGTTGTCAGCTTCCGGCTGGGGATTATGTCTAACATTCTAAAGAATCTGGCACACACTGTTACATTTGACAAGTTTCAACAAGTCTCAACAGAAATCACAGCTCTCTTGTAACCCAGGAGGTTTCCAGCTTCTGGATTTAGGGAAGCAGAGGCAAAACAATACTATTTTTGTGACTGGTGTGTCCTCTGGGTCACTGTGGACTCAGGCTCCTGTTACTGGCTTGGCAGCTGAAGAGACGGTAATTTAAATGTTGTGAGTACTAGTTAGCTAACCAGATGATCAGAGGGAGAGCCTGATCCCCGCGTTTGAACACTTCTCCCATCACAGGAAACGGCGGCTTCATGGGGTCACTGTTGCTCTGTGGTAGTGTTCTCATCGGCACGTACAAGGCCCTAGATCTGATCTTCATCTCACACACACATACAAGTTGTTGGACTGCTAGAAGGAAAACTTTAGGTCTAGGAGCTAGATGATCTTATTTTAGGTTAAATGCAGTTTCAATGTAGTTTTACTATACCATACCCCAATATGGTAAAATGTTATTTGTATTTTAGGAGTAGCTAGGTGGTTGGTATATATGGCATTCATCGAAAACTTAATTTTCCTATGTTTCAAATGCTTGATAATTAAATGATGGAAGAAATATATACAAATTATATTTCAATGAAGCTGTTTAAAATACCAGTTAACTATATGAATGTTATACTCATTCCCCGAGGGGAGTCCTGGTCAGCAGTTAGTACAACCAGAGGCCTAGTGCCTTGTGCCCCAAGTTACTGACCCAGCTGTGAAGCCACTGGCTCCAACCTCACAGGCAGACCAACTTGCCAGTGCTGTAGTTTAGCCTTTGTTGTGGAAAGAAACTCCCCCCTACCACACGAGGACACTCCAGCTCCTGACCCCTTGCTGACAACAAGGAAATTGAGCCAAGACTCAAGGGTAGACCAGCAGATCTGCACACTGAGAAGGTGCCTGGGCTGTGACAAGAAGTACCAATCTAACAGCAGGTGTTAGATGTGTGCTCTAAGACGATCTCTCTACTCTTTCTAACACCTGAAACCAGGTGCTGCCACCCAGGCGTTAAGAGTGTTGTCCTTGTCTGAAAGCTTTTAAAAGGGATGTGCTGACAGAAGTGAGGCTTGTGTTATTACATCTGTACCCTATCTTGGAAAATAAGGTATTTCCTTATGTTTCTGATGATTTAAATAAAAAAGAAAGGATTCTACCGTCTGCTATCATTATGACTATGACACTTCTAGAGACCAGAGAGGGTAGCACAAATAACTCCTCTGAAACTGTTTTAATCACCTAGTACCCCATTAATACATGCAAGTGTATATTTATCAGTTAAAATCAAATGTTTTAAGCATTTATCTTCCCTAATTAATGACAGAATTTAAGATCTCTAACATAAAATTACTCAAATGTCTTTAACTTTGTCTATTGCTCAACATAAAAAAACATACAAGAAGTAGTTCATGCTCATCTGATTCATGTAGAAATATTCCTATGAAGAAGAGAAGGAGGAGGAGGAAGAAGAGGAAGAGGAGGAGGCTGGGTTTTGGGACTGCTGAATAACTTAGTGAGTCAAAATGCCTACTGCCACACCTGATGACTGAGTTTGACCCCAGGACGCACATGGTAGAAGAGAACTCTATAGCATACTGTCCTCTGCATACCACCAGGAATAAATAAATAAACAAGTAAATGTAATATATTATATATACATAATTTTTCTCTTCTAAGTAAAACAAATTTGTAAGAACACTAGTGGTGTTTTTGTTTTTGTTTGTTTGTTTTGTTTTCTTGAGACAGGGTTTCTCTGTGTAGCCTGGCTATCCTGGAACTCACTCTGTAGACCAGGCTGGCCTCAAACTAAGGAGATCTACCTGCTTCTGCCTCCCGAATGCTGGGATTAAAGGTGTTCACTACCACCACCCAAGCTAAAAGTTTTTTGTTTGTTTGTTTATTTTTAAGATTTATTTATTTATTATGTATACAGTGTTCTGTCTGCATGTATGCTTGCAGGCCAGAAGAGGGCACCAGATCACATTACATATGGTTGTAAGCCACCATGAGGTTGCTGGGAATTGAACTCAGGACCTCTAGAAGAACAGCCAGTGCTCTTAACCACTGAGCCATCTCTCCAGCCCCCTAACAGGTTTTTTGTTGTTGTTTGTTTTTTTGAGACAGGGTTTCTCTGTGTAGTTTTGGTGCCTGTCCTGGATCTCGCTCTGTAGACCAGGCTGGCCTTGAACTCCCAGAGATCCACCTGGCTCTACCTCCAGAGTGCTGGGATTAAAGGCGTGCACCACCACTGCCCAGCCCCTAACAGGTTTTTTAAGGATTGCAAAATGCTTTCTTTCTTTTTCTTTTTTTTATTTAATACAATTAATGTTGGTGGTGGGCAAGAGAAGTCAGTTGGGTTGACAAAACCACAGAAGCTCACTAAATTGGTCTAACCTCAAAGAAATGGATGTTAGATACAAATTAATGAAACTTTTAATTATTTAATATTTACTTATGTGTGTTGTGTCTGTGCATGCATGTTTATGCCACAGCACACATGTGAAGGTCATAGGACAATGTGTGGGAATCAGCTCTCTGCTTTCACCACGTGGATTTCATGGACTGAACTCAGGATGTCAGGCCAGGCAGCAAGTGCCTCATCTACTATTCCATCTCACCAGTCCTCATGAAACATTACAAACTACCTTCTACATTTTTTTAAAGAGTTTTTTTTATTATTTTTTATTATTATTATTTTTAGTTATATATGCCCTTGGAGGCCAGAGGCATCAGATCCCTCTGGAGCTGGAGTTTCAGGCAGTATGAGCCTCCCAAGCTGGGGGCTGGTAACTGAACTCAGTACGTGCTCTCTCTCAACTGCTGAGCCATCCATCGTTCCAGCCCTACAACTTTCTGCACTCCTATAAAATACATTTTGAGGCACCTGCTTATTAGAGCTGAACATTTCAATGTGCCCTGTTTTTTATGCAAAGAAATCCACAAAAACCTGTATTTAGAAAACAAATTAAGCAGAAAGCTATCCTAGAATACTGGAGATGTACTTAATTCAATTTACTCAAAGTTAACACAAAGATGTAGGAACCTACAGAAAGGCAGAGAGTAACTGGAATCACAAAGGTAGATGACTGCAGCTGATCTACTCATCTGTGGCCAAGCATCCTAACAACCCCTCATCTACCAGTGAAGAAAAGCATGGGTACATCACATGGACTCCTTTGGAAGAAGCCATGGACAGACACACTGCAAACAGCAGCCAAATCCCCAACAGGAGAAATGAACGCTCTAGGGCCAGACCTGAGCAGAACACAAATGCCTTTCTCTGCAGAAACCCTGGTTCCCAGAGGCCTGGGGACCATTAATGGTCTGAATAGAAAACTAATTAGCCTCACAGTGAGAATAAGAGTTCTACCCAAACAAATTAGAAATCTATAAGAGCAGCCTTACTTTCAGTGGGCCCCAGGGAAAGATACTATTTCCAGGTGCTCCCTGGATCTCACAAGAGGCCAGAATAATCAAACATCAAATGGCCAGCATTCCAACAGGTTTCTGCTGAGAAGAGAACCAGGCCTACATCCCTGAAGGTACCACTGACAATTTCCTCTGATCTAGTTTGAAGTCCCCAAATAAAAGACCAGGCTCTAGATTCCTATCTTCCTCTTTTCTTCTTTACCACCAAACCATAAAAGACTCTAACTGCCCTGGGATGAGGAAGTAACCCATCTGGCTGTGTGGTCCTAGTCAGTCTATCTGGTAGCCAGGGAACTTGGGGAGGAGTCAACACACCCGGATTGCAAAGTAGTTCACACCATACATCTCCAGGTCCTGAGCTATCTTCAAATATTCCATTTCAGCTTCATCCCTGTAAGGAGAATGGAAGAACACCGTCACTGGGGCTAAGTGACAAGGGTGGAGGAAGACACTTGCCAAGCCAAGTATTCTGAGCATGCCTATCCTATGGTCTTATGACACCTGCAGAAGATATGACACAGACCAGACACCAGCAAAGCTTCTCCCAATCCAGAGTCTATTAAACAGAAGCAGAATTGCCCATCCCCGTGAAAATAAGAAAACAGATTCATTACACTGTCTCTTGGCTTCAATTTCACACTCTGCCCTTGGTAAATAGTGACATCTGTCTCAAGTGATTAAAAAAAAAAAGAATGTGGGGGCTGGGAGTGTAGCTTAGTGGTACAGCACTCACTTAGCACGTGCAAAGCTCTGGGTCCCATCCCTAGCAATAGCAAAAAGAAAAACCCAAACCATACTGTGTTATTTTCAACCTCCAATGAATTAAGTTGTTGCCTTATTTCTGTGCACTTTCTTAACCTAGAGGCTTTAGTAGTGAACAAGATTTTCTACACACTATGACAGCATCTACTTTCCTGATTTTTGTCTCTTGGGGCACTGTTGAAGGTTAAGGCAAGAACTATCTGAGCCATAAAACCCAGGCTAGTGGGTGAATATTTGTGTGTTGTAACTCAAACTTAAAGCAAGCTCTGGAAGCAGCAGTGACTTGCAGAAAACTCCCCAATAAGTAAATGTATTGAAGTAATTCAACTCAAGCTTCCCTATGACCTTGTCCTTGTCCTCTCTCTCATCTCAAAATGCTCAGATGGATTTTAAAAATTCACCCTGAGAGAATGCCAAGTGTTGGCAAGCAGGTGGAAGAACCAGAAATCACACATACTGCTGATGTAAATGGATTCAATTACTTTGGGAAACTGTTCAACATTACCTATAACAGCAAAAACCAAGAAACAACCCAACAACCCAAGAGTCCTTCAATGGTAGAATGGATAATAATAATCTGTTATACTAATATACTGGAATTCTGCACAGCCATGAAAATGAGAAAATTATTGCTACATGCCAAATCTGACAAATGATCTTCAGAAAAAGAAAGCACTTTGGGATACCATCTTACAAGGACTCCAATTTGCAGTAAGGCTTGTTAAGGAAGGGAATGGCTCAGTTTCCTTTAGCCTATTGGCTATGGGTGGGATAGGACCTCTGTTGGTCTTTTCTGTGTCAAACACACAGACTGTAAGCCCAGTGCCACTTTGAGATCTTTGGCAGCAGTTAACTCTGCAACTCACACACGATTGAGCATGTATGATAATGAGTATTCAGAGACGGGTAATGCCTGGGGGGCGCTCACCAACCTAAGACAGAGCGCCTGTGTGTCCTGGGCAGGAGTCTCCATGACGGGTAAGGTGACTTGCTGACTTCCCACACAACCTAAGTCAGAAGCTCATTTTTTAGTAAAAGGGGGACCTGTGGGTTCCTAGCCCCCGTTTTGGGTAACTGTTGCCTTGCTTGCTGACCTTGACCTTGACATCCTCCCTATGCTAATTCCCTGCCGGGTTCTACCCTCACTAAATGCTTAAGGAAGTTCCTTGTCTGTGTATCCTGCATAATGGGCGTTAACAGCTTAGATGCATCTGCCCTCCGGGGTTCTCCCATTGTGCTGTAAGCCTGTATTTAAGACCTCTTCCCTCCTTCAATAAACAGCATTCGGCATTTAAAAAAAAAAAAAAGAATAATGAGTGACCACTATTCTGGGCTGAGTAGCAAGACTCCACCTCAAAAAAAGAAAATCTGTGCATCAGTGCCCAACTCCTATCACAACATCAAATCTGAAGCATGTAAGTATAAAAGGTGGGCTACACACTGGCTTCCATTGAGCCTCAGCTACAGAGTCAGAAAAAAAAAAAAAGAATCACAAAGAGGGGCAATAATTGTTAACTGTCATTTGCAACCCAAAAGGGAGGTGACTAACGGGGAAATGAATTAACTAAAGGCTAAATTCAGGTAATATCTAAGAAGATATTATATGCTCAACTATAATCTTAAATGTGATTGGTGGAAAATGTTAAGAATCTATAAATTGCTAGGTCAATGACAGAAAGTAAAACTGCCTTTTTTCCTGTGGCTCCTAAAAAAAAAGAAAAGAAAAGAAAAAGAAAGCACTTAATATAGAATTTAGTTGCATTTATCTAAAGTTTAAAATGGGTGATAGTGGGCTAGGGATGTAGTTCAGTGATATAATAGTTGCTTAGCATATGAGAAACCTTGTATTTGATCCTCAGCACTACAAACTAGTAATATAATAATGGTAAACAAAAATCAGTGGGCAACACTAGCCTATGGGAACACAATTAGAAGTTGGGAAACTGGATTGGGCAGGATGGCATAAGCCTTTAATCCTAATACTGAGCAGAGGCAGGCAGATTTCTATGAGCATAGGCCAGCTGGGAATACATAGGAAGTTCCAGGACTCTAGGAGCTACATCGTGAGACTTTGACCCAAAAAATAAAAAGAAAGAAACTGGAAAACTAGTTATCTTTGGGAAAAAGGAAGCTGAGAAGTCATGGGCTTATCTTTTTGTGGTAAATGATAGAGCAGTGTACTTATGATCTGTCCATTTTGTGGGTATAAACAAAAAAGAAAAAAGATACAGAAGCTGGAGAAATGCCTCAGTGGTTAAGAGCATTGACTGCTCTTCCAGGGGATCTGGGTTTAAATCCTAGTACCCACATAGTGCCCCACAACCATCTGTAACTCTAGTTCTGATGCCTTCTTCTATGTCCTCAGGCACCAGACAAGCACATGGTACACGGACACGCATATAGGAAAAACATCCACATACATAAAACAAACAACAAAGATATAGTAGGAAGCTGATATGAAGGATTGGGGTGAGGGGCCGAGTTCAAAGATGATCAACATCTAAAGCTACCAAGGGAATACTTACAACAAACTATAAATTTTTGTGTGTGTGTGTTTTTTGTTTTTTTTTTTAAGATTTAGCTATTTATTATAAGCGCCAGATCTCATTACAGATGGTTGAGAGCCACCATGTGGTTGCTGGGAGTTGAACTCAGGACCTCTGGAAGAACAGTCAGTGCTCTTAACCACTGAGCCATCTCTCCAGCCCCAAATTTTTGTGTTTTAATTTTAATTTAGTAAAACTGTAGACTGATTAAAAACAAATGTTGAAAGAAACCTAGGGTGGTAGGAACATTCTACTAACACTGGTGATGGACATGTGCCAAAAGGCACAGATTTTTATTTATTTATTTATATTATGATTTTGTTGTTTGTTTGTTTTTTGAGACAGGGTTTCTCCGTTGTAATAGCACTGTCCATCCTGGAACTAGCTCTGTAGACCAGGCTGGCTGGACTCAGAGATCCGCCTGCCTCTGCCTTCAGAGTGCTGGGATTAAAGGTGTGCACCACCACCACCGCCTGGCTACAAATTATTTCAGAGAGCAATTTAGTTTCACCTGTCAAAACACAAAATGTTCATGTCCTTTGACCACTAACTCTCTTCCTAGAATCTACCCTCTAGTCTTGTGCAACTATGTAACAACACGAAATTGTACACTGCAGAGCTTTCTGTAAAAGTGAAAAGCATTCAGATATTCTAGATGCCATCAATATAGGCCTGAATGTAAAAACAAAGGGCCTTCGGACAGAATTTAAACTGCCACCAGGTTTGTGTATCTTGATAGGCAGAATACAAGACCACTTTTAATTAATTAATTTATGAATTTGGTTTTCAACCCAGAGTCTTACACATTCTAGGCAAGCGCTGTACCACTGAGCTACATGCCCAGATTGTCACATGCTCCTTTTATAACAACACACTACAATAAGGATGCACATGAAACTGGAGACCAACATTATTCCCAGTTCTCACTTTTCCTTTTGTATACTTCAGGACTGCATTTTGTCTACAAGCATGCCCTAGTTTTATAGTTCTTTAAGGGCGGGGGAGGGACATAAAGAAACGTAAACAAGGATGGAGCAGCCTCACCTGGCTCTGCCCCGGTGCTCCGCGTACCAAGCAGTAATTCTCTCCTCCCACATTTCCGGAGTCATCTGATAGAGATTTATCACCTACCAAAAAGACAGCAAAAGAAAATCCACATGCAAAGCAAGTCTGAGTATTGTTTGCCATTTTTATAATTATGGTTCATTTTTACAAAACAGCAAAGCTATTTTTATAAAGCTGCATGCAGGGAGAGTCACACACAAAGGTGGGTGTGTAAACAAGTCCCATGCCACTAGAGGATCGACCTGCAAGCTGCAGCATTCCTCAATCCTAACTACACTCCTGGGCTGGGAGGATCCACCTCTGCTGCTAGGGCTGCTCATCTCAGGGACCACCTCTGACAGAAAAGCGGTGCTTGCTTACTCGAAGCCATCAAAGCACAGGTAAAGGCAGGAAAGGGTTGAAGAAAGTCTTTATTACCCAGTGACAGATGATAAGTGGGGCTGTAAGAAGGGAAACAGCCAAAGGCTGCTTCTGTGTCTAATAAGTAAGATGAACAAGAGTGAGGACTAAAAGCCTCCCCCACCTCATCTTCTCCACCCCAAACAGCTCAATTCTGCACAGTGAACACAAGATCTCATGGCTCCCTTAAGTCAATGCCACTCAACCATCTTTAGAGATTGCCACACCAGAAAAATATCTACGGGCCACACACTTCCTAGCATTTGGCATCAATTCCACAAATCTTACATTTTGTTGTTTTGAGACCGAATCTCACTCTGTAGCCCAGGCTAGCCTTAACCTCATGATCCACTTGCCTCTGCCTCTTGACTACTGGGAGTTCAGACACAAACCACTATGTGCGGCATCTTTGCTTTTCAGGTGCTTGACCAAGAAAACTGGGTGCAGTGGTATACACCTGTAATTCCAGCACTCGGGAGACTGAGGCAAGAGGATAGGGAGTTCAAGGCCAGCCTAGACCGCAGAGCAAGAGTCTGTCTCAGAAATTAATAACCGGCGCTAGAAAGAAGCTCAGTAGGTAAAAGCACTTGCTCCACAAACATGAGGACTTGAGTTTGAACCCCAGTAGTGACAGGCATGAGGAGACACAGGAGGGATTTTCTTCAAATGGTGACCACAGTTACGTCAGGTACACCCCAGGCAGCACACTCAGGAGTAGTTGGCCAACACAAATGCCTCCATTACTGTTGGTGGTTTTGTTGTTGTTTAAGAGAGAGAAAGAACATAAAGCTGGGTGGACAGTGAGGTAGAGGGGGATCTGGGAGGAGGTGGGGAAGGTGAAAGAACATGATCAAAATATACTGCATAAAATGTTCAAGAAATAATCTGGGTGGTGGTGGCGCACACCTTTAGTCCCAGCACTGGGGAGGCAGAGGTAGGCGGATCTCTGTGAGTTCAAGGCCAACTTGGTCGACAGAGCGAGTTCCAGGACAGCCAGAACTATTGCACAGAGAAACCCTGTCTTGAAACAAACACACAAACAAACAAACAAACACCCTCAAAGAATAAATAAAAACATAAAAATAAGGCAAGCATGACTGTACATACATGCCTGTAACCACAGCATTGAGGGGTACAGACAGGCAGATCTGGAGTGCTCACTGGCTGGCCAGCCTAGCCCAAATGGAAGCTTCCAGCTGAGAGACCCTGTCTCATGGCATAAGGAAGAAAGAATACAGTCTCTGCATGTGTGAAAGGGCACACATACCTGCACACTCACAGGCACGTACAACACAACACACACAGTACAAGTAAGTAAATGTGCTTAACCAAGATTCCATACTCTTCTCAAGGTTATGAACTATGCAAATGTGCCTGCTCTGTACTTCCAACACTCCTTCAGATCAGTCAGTGGCTTTCCTTCAGCCATATTACTGTTTTCCCAAATAGAGAATTTGATTTCTTACCCTTTTTGGAAGTAATTCTTCTTGGGCTAAAAATCCCCGCTTGTGCACAGAGGGGTCATAGTCACCATACTGGAAGAAAAAGAAAAGAGATCGGGTGATTGAGATTCTAAAGACTACTGTCATTTCTGAACAAGGCTCAGCTCAGTTGGTCCCTCCTCCCAGTTCCAGCAATTCAATTCTGATGACAAGATTTCAACCTTGCCAGTTTGTTATCCTTGAATGAAAATACAAAGCTGATTACATCTATGAGCAGAGTTGTAAAATCCCATAAGGGATGGATGGGTGATGTGCTAATAAGAATGTGACATGTGTATGGAAATGTGGTCTGTTTCCTAACCCTCAAAGAAAGCAGTCATTTCCAAACATTAGCTTTGGAATGGAAACAACAAAACACAACTGTGGAAGTTGTGATTAGCAAAGTGTGATAAGAGCTTTACCTACAAATGCCTCTAAGTGGCTGGTAATTGGAGCCAATTGCTAGGTGGGACCAGGGAATAATGCAGGCAATATTTTTAGTACCTTTTGCTCAAGGCTCTGAAAATTGCTTTTGGAAGATCTGATATCAATACTCTGTCATTCCTACTGCACAAAGAAACAAATAAAAGGTTAACGGATAGAGCCGGAGCTGTAGAACCGAGCACTAGTGGGGCCTGCAATCTAAGTTTGCAGGGGCAACAACTCAGATATTTATTCTCTTATTCTTAAAAACAATACTCCTTTCTTTCCTAGAAAACTTAGGTCAGACCAGAGAATTACCCCACATCAAAGAACGGGGCAGATGACGCTTGGTGGCATAGCACTTGCCTAGCGTACATAAAGCCCTAGGTTCAAGCCTCAGCCCTAGGTATAAAAAGAGACTGTTGGCTAAGCATGGTGGTGCATACCTTTAGTCCCAGTCCTTGGGAGGCAGAGGCAGCTATGATTTGAGGTCAGTCAGAGTTACATAGTGAGACTTTGTCTCAAAGTAAAATAAAAATAAATAGGTGAGAGAGACAGAAAAAAGAATATAAGCACAAAACCTATCTCTTGGCAGTCAGCAGTCAATGGTTTTTCTCTCTTTTACATTTACTTATTTGGGGGGAGGGGTGCAATGCCACAGTGCTTATGTGGACTCAGTTCTTCCCTTCTATCATGTGGCTTCCAGGGATCCAGCTTAGGTTGGAAGGCTTGGCAGCAAGTGCCTTTACCCACTGAGCCATCTAAGCAGCCCAGGGGTTTATCTCTCCCTTTTCTTTTTTTTTTTTTTTTTTTGGTTTTTCGAGACAGAGTTTCTCTATGTAGCTTTGTGCCTCTCCTGGAACTCACTTGGTAGCCCAGGCTGGCCTCGAACTCACAGAGATCCGCCTGCCTCTGCCTCCCGAGTGCTGGGATTAAAGGCGTGCGCCACCACCGCCCGGCTTTCCTTTTCTTTAATTGAAAGTTTTATTTCATTTTATGTATATGAGTGTTTTACCTGCATGTTGTATGTCTATGTCCCATGTGTGTGCCTGCTGCCCTTGGAGGCCAGAAGAAGACATCAGTTCCCTGGGAACTGGAGTTACAGATGATTGTGAGCCACCACATGGGTGCAGAGACTCAAGCCTGGTCCATCTGTAACTACAGTTCCAGGGAAGCCAGCTCCCTATTCTGGCCTCTGTGGGCAACAGGCATGCACAAAATGCACACACATACACAAGGTAAAATATTCATACACATAAAATAAGATCAAATAATTTTTTAAAAATTTAAAAGAAGATTAAATTTCTCCAAGTCTAAGTTCTCTTAAATGAGAGCACTGGCCCTAGAGGATGCTGAAGGGACCTCTAGAGTGCTGCTGTGGAGGTCTTTAAATAAGGTACCCCCTCTTAAGCCACAGTGTCCTCACCTGTAAAACAAGGAACAAACTGTAAAGAAATTCAGGCAAGCATTTTGGGGTGGTGCTGGTGAAAGTCAGGCATGACCGTTACGGTGTCCTTTGCATTACTGAGGACTTCACAGGACATGACGAAAAGCCATGTTAGTTGCATTTGCAAGCCTTTCAACACTTGCCAACCAGATTTTAATGCAAAAGTAAGCAGATATGCAAAGTTAAAGTTGTAAATTCAGGTCTCAAAAGCTTGCAAGATTAACGAGCCCCATTATTAAATTATTCCGAGCTCCCAGCTCCTACACTGATCAAATACATTACATCTAAGCCATGCAGAAGTGAAGATTCTGCTGAAAGAGCTTCTTCACTGAACTAACTCCACTCAACATTAAAGCTACCTTGATGTCTACTTAAATGTCTATTAAAAACAAAGGGAAAAAAGCTGGTGTTGTGGCAGTAAATAAAAAGAAAGCCATACCACACTATAGATGGAAATGACTAGTCCTCATCTTTTTATATAACAGAAGCATTCTGAGAAGATCAAGGTGAATTTACTGTGAAGGTAAGAAAGCTGGAGTCTCAAAGCTCTGCAGCTTTCTGGGCCTATGCTTAATCTTATAGTCATCATTTTGGTATTCCTGTATTAAAGAAAAACCTGTAAATTGCCTAAATTTCAGAGCCCACAAGACCTGATCTTATACTGCCCTACAAACATCTTGAATTTAAATTCAAGAAGGGGAAGACCGGGGATGCAGACCAGTGATGTAGCTTAGCATGCAAGAGATCCATGTGCAATTTTTAGAATTAAAACCAAGTAAATATCATTATCACTTTGAGGAACTGACAATTAATATAAAATTCTTGGGGGTGGTGGGGTAGGCTGGAGACATGGCTTAGCAGTTAAGAGCACTTGCTGGGAGCCCCCATGGTACTGTACCAGGCCTCTGAATAAATGAGACAGTTCTTTAGCTTGAACTGTTTAGGGGGCCCAGGCAGTGGGATCGGGACCTGTCCTAGTGCATGAGCCTGCTTTTTGAATCCTAGTGCCTATGCTGAGACACTTTGCACAGAGGCTGTGCCGGGAGGAGGGGCTTGGACCTGCCTCAGTTGAATGTACCAGGCTCTGCTGACTCCTCAGGGGAGACCTTGCCTTGGAGGAGGGAGGACAGGGGAATCTGTGGTTGATATGTAAAATGAATAGAAAATCTCTTAATAAAAAATAAAATAAAATAAAATACAAGGAAAAAAAAAGCACTTGCTGTTCTTACAGAAGACCTGGGTTTGATTCCTAGCACCCACATGACAGATCACAATCATCTGTAACTCCAGTTCCAGGATAGCTGATGCCCTCTTCTGCCTCCTTGGACATTGCATGCACATGGTACACAGGCATACATGCAAGCAAAACACTAATACACATAAAAAATCATTTAAAAAAACTTTTTGTGGGGGCTTGTGATATAGCTCAGCAGTTAAAGGTCCTTGCTGCCAAGTCTAATGACCTGAGTTCTATCCCAGGAACTCATGATGGAAGGAGAGAACTAACTCATGGAAGTTGTCCTCTGACCTCTACATCCCATCCCACCCCACCCTACCCCTGCCAAACAAAATACATAAATGTAATTTTTAAATATTAAAAAACCAAACAGACAAAAAACAAAACCCATGATGCTTCTGTGAGATGCCTCAGCAGGTAAACATGCCAGTTGTTAAGTCAAGTCTAATGATCTGAGTTCAATCCCCAGGACCCACATGGCCCAGGGGAGAGAACTGACTCCTTTAAGTAGTCCTCTGACCGTCACATGCGTGCTATGGCAGGCACACACACAATATAAATAAATATGTAATTAATTTTTTTAAAGATCAACTTCTGCCAGGCAGTAGTTAGCACTCACCTTTAATCCCAGGACTCAGGAGGCAGGGACAGGCGGATTTCTAAGTTTAAGGCCAGCCCAGTCTACAGAGCAAGTCCAGGACAGTCAGGGCTACACAGAGAAACTGTGTCTCAAAAAACAAAAACAAAAACAAAAAAATTGCTCTTTGCTGCTCTGGGGCTGGGGGTAGAGCTCAGTGGCAGAGTGCTTATGGACCTGAGTCTGACCTCCAGTACTACAAAATCAAAAGCTCAGCATTTATTTATACAACTCTGTCTTTCTGTCTGTCTGTCTTCCTATTTTCAGGAGGACAGATGTGTGGATATCTCCTATGTTGCCCAGGCTAGTCTCAAACTCCTAGGCTTGAGTAATTCTCCTGCCTCAGACTCCCAAGGAGCAAGGCCTAGCCACTTGAAATGTGTAAGCTAAAAAGGAGTCTCTTTCTGGGAATTAAGTTCCTCTCTGTATATGCAATGGAAAAATCAGACCAAATGTTCTAAATGAGTTCTAATAAACCAAAGTTTGTCTGTCTGTCTGTCTTTCCTTTTCTTTTCTATTTTGGTTTTTCGAGACATGGTTTCTCTGTGTAGCCCTGGCTGACCTGGAACTCACTCTGTGGACCAGGCTGACCTCAAACTCACAGAGATCTACCTACCTCTGCCTTCCGAGTGCTGGGATTAAGGGTATGCACCCCCACCACCTGGCTGATCTGTTCTTTACAGAGCCACCAAAGGTTCTGTGCAAAACATAAAACCTTCACTGGCTCAGCAGCACCCGTAGACTAATGGTAAGACCTTTCATGACCTGCTCCCTAAAGGGCTTTCACCTTCAGCTCTTGCCACTGTGCCTGTTTTTATATGTACTCAATTTCTTACTGAATTACATTTAGCCACTGTCCCTGACACTTTAGAGTACTAAGAAACACTAAGCTTCTCCCACTCTTTTTGTGTTTGTTTTGTTTTTGAGACAAGGTCTCTGTATGTAGTCCTGGCTGTCCTGAAACTAGGCAAGTGGACCAGGCTGGCCTCAACACTCAGATCCTCCTGCCTCTGCTTCCCAAGTGCTGGGATTAAAGGCATGCACCATAAAGCCTGGACAGACTCATTCATTTTTAATTTATGTGTGTGTGTGTGATCCTTTGTGAGTGAGTGTGTATTGCACACGTGTGCAGGAGCCCTCAGAGACCAGAAGAGGGCACTGAATCCCCAAAACTGGAGTGACAGGCAGTTGTAAGCTGCCATGTAGGTGCTCAGATTCAAGAACAGTAAACACTCTCAGTGGCTGACCATCTCTGTAGCCCCATCTTCCACTATCCTTTTCTTCCTTCTGAAAGAGCCTACAGGCAGCACCAAGATTCATGAATGACATCCTATTCTCTCCTATTAATTTTCAGTACAAACACATTTAAGAAAGAAAGAAAAACACGTTTGAAACACCAAATTGTCCATACAAAATCCAACAGGTGGCTTAAAAATTGCAAGATGGTTTCATTTGTCATGTGACTGATCTGTTCTTTTGATTCTAGCATAACTCAAACAAGAACCAAGAAATATGGTTCATGTTGACTGAACCATGTGATTAATATTTGTATTTATACTTTGAAGTTAACTGTTTCTTTATGCTTTGGAATTAAGTGTGTCTGTATCATTCCAACAGCTGAAATACTGTAATGAATACATTTGCACATAATTTTGTTCCATGTGTTAATGAGCTCGATTCCACTTCCCCTCCATGTTTTTACAGTTCCTTTCTGTTTTAGAAAGGCTAGGAAGAAAACAAACTGCACATAATGGAAGGAGCCAGTATGGCTTATTGAAAAGTTCAGGTTGTCTTTATTTGTTTATTTATACTTTATGTGCACTGGTACTTTGCCGTCATGCATGTCTGTGGTAAGGTGTAAGACCCCTGGAGCTGGAGCTACAGACAGTAGTGAGCTGTATGCAATTGTGGAAATTGAACCTTGGTCCTCTGGAAGAGCAGCCAGTGCTTTTTAACTACTGAGCTATCTCTCCAGCCCGAGGTTGTTTCATCTTGTAAATGAAACTAGAATTTAGTGAAAATTAATGCCTGACCTCCACACATCTCACTAGACAGTATGGGGCAGGAACAAGGTGCTGGGGCAGGAACAAGGTGCTGGGTCAGGTGGCCCAGACAGCGGCGGGGTTTCCAGTCTGGCTCCACCCTCCCTCCACTGCTTCAATCCTCATGGAGAGGCAGGTAACTATATGGTAGAGCACTTGCCTCACATGTGCAGGGCTTTGGGTTCCAACCCCGATACCATGAAAACAAAACACAACAAAACAAGTAGCTTGTACATTTCACAAGTACAGAAATAACATATAAGTATTGTGATTTTGAACAAACTTTTAACTTTTTTTTTTTTTTGAGATAGGGTTTCTCTGTGTAGGCCTGGCTGTCCTGGAACTCACTCTACAGACCAGGCTAGCCTCAAACTCACAGAGATCCGCCTGCTTCCACCTCCCAAATGATGGGATTAAAGGCGTGCACCACTACGCCCAGCTCATTCATCTTCTCTAACCTTTAATTTTGTCATCAGGAAAACAAACACAAGCCTTGGCTTCCAAACTATACTACATGGACTATCTTGTGAACAGTCTGTTGAGCACTTTGTAAACATCATGGATATAGCTCATCCTAAATATCTTCTCACTAATAACCAGTAGTTATTAAACTGGTAACATTGTTAAGAGTAAGCCCTGTTTTCCTGAATGCAAACAGGGCCTCACTTTACAACCCTTGCTAGCCTGGAACTCACAGGGATCTGACTGCCCTGCCTAGTATTAAAGGTGTGCACTACCATGCCCGGCCTGAATACAGACTTTAAAAGTTAGAGATTACCTACCTTTATTTGTAAGATTCCTAAATTTAACACCAGAAAAAATAGTTAAGAGCACCCACCCCCATATGAACCACATATGTCGTCTGTGAATCACTTTCATCTCCAAATTGGCAGAAGCCAAATAAGTAGGGTTTTCCTGCAGTGGAATCTGTTCAAGCAAACATCTGCTGGTCCCTTGAAAAATGACCCCCACCCTCTGCCCCCACAGGTAGCCTGTGAATCTGTGACCCCAAACCCATAGCCTCTGAGACTGAGATAATATCCTTGAGTGCTTGGGTCTCAAGCAGGAGAAAGCACGCACAAAGGAACTCAGTCTGAGCCCAAAGTGCATGGGTTTAATGAGAGTAATGATGACAGCTTTGTCCTGTTAGGACGGAAAGGATACATTTTCCCATTACTAATATTCTTGATCAAAGCATCAAAGGAGCATATGCTTTACATGAACCACAGCCCATTTTCTCTTTTCTCAATTACTCCTTTTTCAAGGAAGGCACAAAATACCTTTCTAAAACCATAGACTCTGTCTCTACCTTTACTCATGAAGGTACCAACGACCTGGGAGAACCACTGAGGGCAGAGCTTGCTCTAGTGCCTGCATCTGACAGTTAACAAGCCTCACATCCCATGCCTTGTGACTACTCAGCAGACACTAATGCGTCATCAAATGATTAAACTGACTCTGTGCTTCTACTAGCCTGACCAGCATACATACTTCGAAGCCCTTTTCCCAACTCAAATGGCAAACAAGTCATTCCTGGCTTTGAACTGAAGTTGTATTGAAAATGTGATTGAGGTGGGAAATCCAAGGGTCATGAAACACTCTAGATGGCCTTACACAATGGGACAAAAACCTAATACTCAATGATGTTCCTCTCCCACCACCCCTGGTCTGCCGTCTAAATAAGAGTGAATGACTTTAGGCTAATGAGATAGCACTAATGGATGAAGCAGGCTCAACAGACCCAGCTCCTAGCCACACGCACAAAGTATGCCCACTGGGACCTCACCAGGAGTGCAGCTTCTAAGCATGTAGTCTCTGGAAAGATAGGTTTGGATGGAGAATCTGGGTCTTACTGACCTAAAGGCCTCATTTGATCATAATTAGAGACCATAAACGCACTTTTCCTGACTAATAAAACAAAGCTGATGTGATGAATGTAATGAACCACATGTGCATAATGAGATTACACAGAAAATTCATCTTTTTGAATGAATTCACTTAGAATGAATTGTAAGTCATTAGAATGATATGCTTGTCACTTGTATACACAACACATACATACACACACACACACACACACACACACACACACACACACACACACACACACACATCCAAAATACAACTCTCATGACATCTCATTTTGGAGGGTAAGTTGTTCTGAAGTCCTTAAAATCCAAAGAAATGGAAGATTGGAGCCAGGCTGTGATAAGTTAATGTTGAGGAAGAATTCATTTTTCTTTCTTTGCACCCACCTTGGCCTGGACAGCGTAGGAAGCCAAGAGCACTGAAGCCTCAGGAGGGCAGTAGATCTTTTCATCCAAAATCTGTTTCTTCACCTGAAAGGGCAGTGAACGAGAGAGATGAGACGGCACGTGGGGAAGACAGCAGTGCCGCCTGGTCACAGCAGATGGCTGCAGGGTACCCTAAATGAGGGTTGCCAGAGCAGCCTGTTAATGATTTTCGGACAAAGGGGACTTTTTAAAAAAAGTGTTGCAGACCAGTTGAGAGTTCAGCCACTGAGAAGTTATCGGTAAGATAGCTGCACAAAAGCCCTCATCTCTTCTCCTCAGAGTCACGGCTGAAGAGTAAAATAGGATCTGCTTGATTACAGCAGGCACTGACGGGGGCTCTGACTCAGTCTTGGCCCCTGTGGAGCACTCACAGCACTAGAGGAGATGGAGTCTACTTTCAAATCTTCATACAAGACAAAAGTCTTCAAGGCCACTGAATTATGACTGGAGAAAAAGTCATTACTTCCAATGTGCTGCTCTAAGGAAAAAGGAAGTAATAAAATTTGATCGATTCAACTTTTAAGTACACATGAGGTTCAGGAAATACAATTCCTAAGCCATAATGTTGAATTAACATATCTCATTGCACCTAATTCCATACAGTGGTGCAGTGTATGATGTTCCAGACACAAGGACAAGAGAACCACATGAAGTGGGGGTACATTAAGCAAATCTAACTCTTTTCACAGATTCCTATTAGTAAATGTTGCCTTGCTTACTCACAAAAACAATCTAACATCTCAGTATGAAGGAAGATCAAGCAAAGTCACAGTGGGACAGGTGCTGCCTCAAGTCCTCACAGGAAAGCCATTTCTATAGTACTAAAATATTCTGGCCTCATGTAGCTTGAGGTGGTCTTGAACTCTCTACGTAACTAAAGATGACTCTGAACTTCTGATCCTCCTGTGGATTACAAAAGTACACTATGCTCTATTTATACAGCACTGGGGTTGGAACCCAAGGCTTCATAAATACAAGGCAAGCATTCTATAGACAGCTACATCCCCAAGCCCCAAAGACTCTTCATGTGGCTTCATTCACACATACACTATCCCCCCCCCAGCCCCCCGCCCCCAGGTTTTAAAACTAAGAGAAAATGAAAGCTGAGATGTTCTGAAGCAATGAAACCTTCACATCTCCTAGTTTCTTTACAAAGAGAAAAGAAGTCATAACACAAAAAATCTGAAAGGGTTACCTTTTGACCTAAAACACGTACACACGCACACATGTGTGGAACTCCTTTGTAAAAGAAACTATTTAGCCAGGCATGGGGCACACATCCCAGCATTCCAGAGGCTGAGGCAAAAAGATCTCAAGTTCAAGGTCAGCCTTATCTATGGAGTGAGAGCCTCTTAACAACACAACACAACACAGCATTATATGGAGAGTAATATCATATTTCACGTACTATATCATGAACACAATACACAGAAGCTTCATATTACAAGGATTGTGTGAAAAATCACAGATGTACTTCTGGGAAATCAATGTATTCAATGCCCTGTTACAGTCTTTTACATCATGGACAAAGGGGCACTCTGGGACACATAAGCAGCTTCAGCATCAGTCACACCACAGATAGCCATGAAACTGGGAAGGCTCTCTGACAATGACAAAACAAGGTTTCCATCCTTAAAGGAAGCAGCTCCCTGTGCTCCTAGATGGTCAACCTGTAATTCTGGAATGCCTAACTTCTTCAGTTTGGTTAAGAATGACTTAAGAACACCATCTGCATATTCAACGAGCCTGTCTCTAAGGAGCTTGCACTCCAGTGAAGGGGGAAATGACAATATACACCCAGAGTAGTGCAGAACGGGCTGTCTGAAATACCTTCGGCATGGGTCAGACCAAGAGTCACTGCCATTCCGAAGAACTGCCTTGATGATGGCAGATCTTGAACTTTAAAGAAACTTCCTGCTAACCCTCTGAAGCTTTTCTTTATAACCTCAGAGAACTTTCAAGTTAGCTAGAGGAAACTGGGATGTATGTTCACAGAGGTTTATATATTGGGTAACCGCTTCTACTGTTCTTCATCATCACACCTCTGCAATTTCATCTGACATCAATTCTCACCACATGGGCAAAGTTCTATTCTCAAGATTTTTTTTCCCCATTACTGAACTAAAAGGACTGACTATTTGGAGGCAAAACATTTTCTGCAGTGTAGAAGCCTTTGCGACCAACTCTAAGGGGTTCACCTGGGCTGCTTTTGCAACCAAACTCAGATTGGTCCTCTTAGAACTGGGGGAGATAGCATGGGCCGGTGTACCTGTAAAAAAAATAAGTGCTGCGTGATCTCTTGAACTAGTTCCTCCTCAGCATTCTCAGGATAAAATTTGGCCAGGAAGTGAAAGGTAACCGGTTCTTCTTTCGAAACATCATGATCCAACACCTGCAGAATTTCAGAGCAAACAAAAGACATGCTGTGCTGGTTCCTCTTCATGGACTACTATCAAAGCACGCTGTGCAGGGAAGGTATAAATCCCTTCCCTGGTTGCATTCATCCCATTTCCCAAAGGCTGTGTTTCTACAATTGGAAGCATTCACAAAGCCATCCATAGCAGGAGATAATATCCACTTTGCACAGGGGGTTCTGAACTAAACCAATCAATAAACCCAAGGGGTGAGCAGAGCTACGGTGACAGCATCAGTGTTCTCAAAGCCATGGAAAATAGTTACAAACCAGAATGTATAACTCAAAGATCTTGGGCATTATCCTTTATGGAAGACTGAAGATTTAAAAAGGTTTGTTTTTTTGTTTTGTTTTTCTGAAATAGTAACATCTTCCTTTATTCTTTTTTCTTACTGCCCACTCTAATAGGTTCCACTGGAATATAGCTTAAACTAGATTTTTGTGACATCATTTATATGTTATGAATACTAGAAGTGAAACATGGCCATCATGGCAATGCTTTGTTCCTGGAATCTTTCCGAGATGGCCACAAAATGCTTGCAGTGCAGTGAGTAAACCACTGTCTTTAATCTTCTAACAATCCCACCCACCCCCTGAAAAGCTTGGACATCTGCTCTCCAGAGTGAATTTCATTTCAGGACATAAACATACTACCAGGCTCCATTAACATGTGTCATAATTTATTTCCCTTGAGCAGCAGGTTCTATGACTCCTGATGCCCCCAATCTAATATCCATTTGGCTAACATTCAGGTATGATTTAAAATTCACTTTGCTGAGAATCATAAAAAGATACAGAAAGCTTTGCTGTGTCTGATATATAACTCTCCATATGCTTGCCCAAATTCCAGTGGCAGTCCCCAAGGGACTCAAAATAAGTCTAATCTAGTTGCCTTCCTCGGCACTGGCTCTTTGTGGCATTTAGAGTTTCTAGTCATTGGGAATGACCATTGAAATGGACAACCAAAGGAGTTCTAAGCACGAAGGAGATCAGCATATACATGTTGTGAACACAATTTGTACATCTCACTTAACATTAGTAAGAGGAGACTCTTGTTGGTTACCACATTATGCAGTAGATAACTTCAGGGGCAATTGACAGGAGCACCATTTAGGGTCAGAATTAGACATAGGCTGGGCAGTAGTGGTGCACGCCTTTAATCCCAGCACTCGGGAGGCAGAGCCAGGCGAATCTTTGTGAGTTCGAGGCCAGCCTGATCTACAAAGTAAGATCCAGGACAGGCTCCAAAGCTACACAGAGAAACCCTGTCTCGAAAAAACTAAAAAAAAAAAAAAAAAAAAAGAATTAGAGAGTTACTTTGGGACTCAGGAGTCTTTTGGCCCTGTTCTCCAGCTGTCTTCACTGTTAAGTGGCCAGGAAAACAGATAGGCATGCCTTTGTGTGAATATATATGAACCCATAAATGGGCAGCTTCCCTAAGCTTCCAAGCCACCTTCAAATTACTAGAAACCTAGATTTCATGTGCTTAAGAAACCCCAGAGAATCCTGAGGAGGAAACAGGCATTGCTCTTTCATCTCAGGCTTTTATTCCTTAGGTTTCATTAATGATTAAGTCGTGGTGTTCTCAAAGACTTATTAAAAAATAAAAAAAGAACATGAGCCCCAGGAGAATCTCTCAAAGACATAAATTGTTGAGTTTTTTGTTTTTGTTTTTTGAAGCATACAAAGATAACAGTAATGCCATCCCTAAAACCTGACTATTGGTTCAATAAACTGATACCAAAAAGCAAACGGTGGTGACAACGGGCAGGACAAACTGGTCAAGGTTTAGGCCTGGCGAATCCTGCTTGTCTGGAGTCTGTGGAGAGCAGAAATGCCTGTAGGACCTGTTTCCTACATACATGACTTAATATTAAGAAGTGCCCCCTTCTTTACCATATCCTTGTGTTACTCCAACAATGAGCAAATAAGCTAAGTGCAGGCTTAGGGAAAAAAAAAACAAAACCAAAACCAAAACCAAAAAACCAGAAAGCATGAGCCTCCCCCACTGGTTTCATGGAGATTGAGCCCAACCTTCTTGTCCATTTTGAGCCAAGCCACGGTGTCCTTGATTGTGTACTGCAGTCCAAAAAACCAGGTCTCCCGAAGCCCCAGCGTCCGACACACCAAATCAAACAGGTCTTTCCCTTTCCATTTCATCTGCAATATAACAAACCAACAGGGAAGGATGATGTGAGCAAAAATCATAATCAGCTCACACACAAAACTGTTCTCAGCACTCTCTACTATCACCAAAATGTCCAATGAGCACTGAATTCCTAAATAATTTTAAAGCTTCCCACACAAAACCATGAGTGGGAAAATACCAATTAGAGCTTAATGGCTCAATCTCTGCGGAGCACACACAATACCTCCTTGGACAGTTCCTACAGAGCTCAGGATCCCCGAAGCTGCTAATTTTGGAAACCTGGTAAATAGGCAGCCTCATTTAGGAAAGTCAAGCCTCCTAAATTAGCCCAGGAAGATGGCTAGTTTGTGAGACACTAACTCCCTTGAGATGTTGTTGGGTTTTTTATTTGTTGTTGTTGTTTTTAAGTCATTACTGCCTTTTGATAAAAGGTAAGTATTCTCTTTTTAACTTAAAGACTACTTTTACTAGGAAAAATATTAAATATATGGTTGCAAGCCACAAATTGCAGAGGAGAAGAACAATGAGAGACCAAATAGGCCAGTTGCAGGTCTCTATCAGGATGCCTGGTTGGGCCCAAACAGAAGCAACTTGCCCACAGGTACAACAAGCAATTCTAAATGCTCAGTGTCCAAACCCAAGCAACGAATATACAAATTAACTATGGCATGTTTATTCCATAGCCTCACTTTCCAAAGCACCTGAATCACTGCTAACCCTTTTTCTTTTTCTCTGCTATTCAATGGTGTAGCTGGAAACAGCCGGGCGGTGGTGGCGCACGCCCTTAATCCCAGCACTCGGGAGGCAGAGGCAGGCGGATCTTTGTGAGTTCGAGGCCAGCCTGGTCTACAGAGCGAGATCCAGGAAAGGCGCAAAGCTACACAGAGAAACCCTGTCTCGAAAAAAAACAAAACAAAAAAACAAACGAAAACCAATGGTGTAGCTGGAAAAAGCAAGCTCAAACATCTCCATAGGGAAAGAGGATGTAGGGCAGCTGAGTAAATGCTGCCATCTAGTGGCTTTCAGTCAATAGGTTTTTCCTGTATTACCTCTTAGCTCCTGCTTGCCAGATATCCACCCCAGCTACCCCATGTATCAAATAAACACTTGAATACAGTTATGATCATATGAACCATATGCTTGGGTGATCCTGAGATGCAAATGTAAGGGAATGATAAGGCCACCTGATTGCAGAAGTAACTGCTCTTCTCCCGCCCCCCCATTAGGAAACCACCACCCTCCAGGAGACAGCTCAGGAAAGTGTTTGTCACTTAAGCCTGAGAACCTGAGTTTGAGCCCAGCACTCATGTAAAAAGTTGGCTGTGAGCCCGGCTGCTGTGGCACACGCCTTTAATTCGGGCACTCAGGAGGCATATCTCTGTGAGTTTGAGGCCAGCCTGGTCTACAGAATGAGTTCCAAGACAGCCAAGGCTACACAGTGAAACCCTCTTGAAACAGCCCCCCACACACACACACACAAAAAGAAGTTGGTTGTGGTGGCCCATACTTGTAATCCCAGCACTGGAGGGGTGTGGGGTGCCAACCAGCCTAGCCTAATAAAGGAACCCAGGTCCCAGTGGGTATCTGGTTTAAAAAAAAAAAAAAAAAAAAAAAGCCAGAAGCAGGGGCAGGAAGATCTCCAAGTTTGAGGCCAGCCTGGTCTACAGAGCAAGTTCCAGGACAGTCAGGGGTACACAGAGAAACCCTGTCTCCCTCTAACCACACACCATTGCATTCACACTACACACACACCTCCAATAAATAAATAAAATTAAAAACATGAACAAGGTGAATGGCTCCTGAGAATCAGAGGTTGACCTCAATGTTTGTGTTGGGTGTGTGCCATGAATATATGGAGCTCAGAGGACAATGTGGTGAAGTTGGTTCTCTCTTTAGACCTTTATATGGCTCTGGGGATCACTCTTGTAGACAGGCTTGTACAGTTAGTGCCTTCAACCACTAGCCATCTTGCCCACCCCTTTACCTTTTCCCCCACCCCAAGTATTAGGGATCAAACTGGGGTCTTGCACTTCTTAGGCAAGTATCCCACTATTGAACCATACTCCTAGCTTTAATAGATGTGAATGAACAGAGTCCTCTTCAGGTACTCAACAGGAGAAGCCATGTCTCTCTGTGTTTGCAGCCAGAGTCAGCAACTCAAATGGTAGGACACCAAGATCACAGCACACAAGTGGCATATTGGCTTTGGTCCTTTGCCAAGCAAGGCATTTCCCCTATCTGTCCTGCAACCTTGACCCCACACCCTCTGACTACAGTCAGGCCCCTGGAATACGGCAAAGAGAAATCTTTAGAGATTTTTGAGTAGGAAAAACTGAGTTTTATTTTAAAAATATAATTGCTTTCCCCCTTTTATAAGGCTAGATAATAAGCACACCCATTTGACAACTGGACAGAGGGTTTTTTTAATTCTTTGAAGGTCTTAATTCCTACAGGCAGACTTAACTGAAGAAATGTGATTTTGAAGAACTGGAAGCTTCAGGATGCTGATTCTCCTCTTGTCTCTATTTTAAGCAGCACACAGTATATAAATTATAAATGCCTACCTTGCCACAAGATAATGTGCCACTAAAGAACAGGCATTAACTCGGAGAAGTTAAACATCCGAGGGCCAAGAGGATCAGGACATCACTCCCAATCCACCATAACTCACAGCCACAGTCAGGTCAGGCCTTGGCACAAAGGACTGCTAGCAAGCAGGATGAGTAGACCTGGAAGGAAAGCTTCCAAGGGACAATGAGTGAGCTTCCACACTGGGGAGCTGAAAACCTCAACGTAATACTGTATTATTGCAGCTTTCCTGTACCCTTCTATTTCTTGGTTTTTAAAATGCAGGCCTACTTTTTGTTAACTGCAAAAGACAATGTCACTGTCCCATGGAGCTTGCAATAAAGTGAAGAAACAATTCTCAGAACAATCCAGAATGCCCTACTTACATTATTTTCCCTACTTATACCTAACATTGGTGCAAAGAATCACTGACTACTGGAGCTGGAAATGAGCCTCAGGAGTCACCCACTGTGAATCCATGCTCTTTTTGTAAAACTAAGTAAACTGAGTCACCAATTATTTGGCAGTGTATCAAAATAAACACTGGTCTGTTTTTTCATGGTGATCCAAGGCAGGCAAATCCCTTGTCTCACAAACACCCTTTTCCAGTTCTGTGATCATCAGATCTTTTTACCTTGGCCAGTAAGCGACCAATACTGAAAGAGAACCCTTCTGAGAAGAGTCAGACACAGCTCATTCACAGCTCTCTGTGGACAGAGCCCGTTTTCCAACAAGTACTGTAGAGCATACCAAGTGTCACACACTGAAGCTATACAATGGCGAAAGCAGGGTGTCTGTGGGAGAAAAAGGCAAGAACTCAGGTCAGAGGAGACTTGAAGAACAAGTAAGGGTTCAGTGATCGAGGGAAGGAACACTGTCTTAGAAACAAAACACCATGATCATTCCAGGGAACTGCAAGGCTATGTGCTGTGACCGGCACTGACAGCCAACCTCTGGAGTCGGGTGGTGGACGACACTGGAGGCTGGAGCAGGTGGCTCGCTTCAGCAGAAAGCCTTAGGCTTTGAGGACTAGTCTGCCTTATGCCAACAGGGTGAAGAGTAAGTTGCAGGGAAGGAACAGTTGCAGGACAGACAAGAGCACAGAGCAGGTGATCGATCCCTCCTGTCATCAAGAAGGCAGAAGGAGAGAGAGGCTGGGAAGCGGAAGGAGGCAGTCCCAGAACCAGCACTTGAACAGGCTAGAGGGAGCAAAGCTCAAGGACACCTACCTGCATTTCCGGCTTGAGCTCCTGGTATCCCACTAAAAAAGAGAAGGAATACAGAAAAAGCAGCAAGGTTGGCGAAAACAGATGAGCAATTAAGTTTTAGACAAGATTAGTTAAACCAAAGAAAGCAAGTGGCCTGGTGGCGCACACCTTTAATCCCAGCACTCAGGAGGCAGAGGCAGGCGGATCTCCATGTCAAGACTAGCCTGGTCTAGATAGATAGTAAGTTCCAGGTCAACCAAGTCTACCCCGTCTCAATTTTAAAAAAAAAAAAGGAGGAGGAGAGAAGGAAGGAAGCAAAGTAGAGATGTCCTAAATGTATTTAAGCTTCCAGCCCTCTGAGCTGGAGAGCTGGCTCAGCTGCACATGCCACAAAGAAGTCTAAGAACCCAAGTTCATTCTCTGGGACCCATGTGGTAGGAGAGAGCTGACCCCTACAACAGGTCATCCTCTGACCTTCATATATGTGCCCCCACACAGACACAAAGTAAATAAATGTAAGTATTTTTTAAAAGACTTAAAGACTTTCATTTATAAAATAAAACATTCTAAGGTGAGACAGGAAGATTGGTTGAGCCTAGGAGTCCATGATAACGCAATATAATACAGTGGGACCTCATTCCAAAACAAAAGAAACATTTGTCTCTGTCTTTAAGCAATTAATAAGTTTTTTGACCAAACATGTTGGCCTTACACCTAGAATCCTAGCAATTGAGAGGTTGAGGCAGGGGGCCAGCTTTGTCTATACAGAGAGATTCAAAAACCAACCAAACAAGCAAGCAAAAAAACCAACAATCAGGGCTGGAGAAATGACTCAGAGGTTAAGAGCACTGGCTACTCTTCCAGAGGACCCGGGTTCAATTCCCAGCACCCATATGGCAGCTCACAACTGTCTGTAACTCCAGTTCTTGGGGATCTGACACTCTCACACCAATGCACATAAAATAAAGTTAAGTAAATTATTAAAAAAAAAATCAAAGAAACAAAAAATCAGCTTTCTGTTGGGTTAAATTTAATCTTCACATGTTACCTATAAAAAGTTATGCTTTCCAACATGTTCTTCCTCAAATGCATGAGGCTTCCTTTGTCTTCCTTATTTGAGTTTCTGCTTCTATATAAACAAGAACTGTTGGCCATGGGTGCTCTAGAGAGTTCTCAAGTTCCTGTGGAAGGGAGGCTGGGCTTTCTTGGTACAAGATGGCTAGCCTGACCACGATTGTTCTATGTTAATTTGATGCTTTGAAGTGACTCATTGTCATCTGAAGGTCTCTCTAGACTGTAGGCACCTCTAACTAGAAGCAGCATTAGTCATCATCCCCAGTGACCAATGGAGAGTATACAGAGTACACAAGACACACTCAGCAGCTATCTAATATGACTGACTAGATGACTTTAAAACCCAAGGCTCTCGGGCAGTGGTGGCACACGCCTTTAGTCCCAGCACTCGGCAAGCAGAGGCAGGCTGATCTCTGAGTTCAAGGTCAGTCTGGTCTACAGAGCTAGTTCCAGGACATAGAGCTGTTACACAGAGAAATCCTGTCTTGAAAAACCAACAAAACAAACAAACAAAAACTCCAAAAATACATGATATTGTATGAAAAAAAATTAAGTAAAACCCAAGGCTCAGAGGCTTAGAGCACAGTTAGTGAATACACATTGTGTTCAAGTACAGACCAAGGTACAGGGGGGCTCATTGGGGGACAAGGGACAAGTCTTCACATTTATAAGTTTTGAACAGAAGTCAGCCAAGAACAGACGATCATCACAGGTGAGGGTTTCAGCATGGAAACACTTGTGTTACGACAGGGATACCCAGGAACTGTGGGAACTCCTAAGAAAACAAGCCCCCTTCTCACAGAAATGACATCTAAATTGTCTCCTGGTGGAAAAGAGAAGCCAAGTGAAGATTGGGTTTGGAGGAGACTGCAGGGAGAGGTGGTGCAGGCAGCGAGAATACTGTAGGCCAAGGTCTAGAGCAAAAGGGTTCCTTAGGGGACTTGAGATATTTTAGTTTGATTGGAAAATATGTCTGAATTTACAAAAGAACCAAATTGAGCCTGTGACATGGTTCAAAGGTAAAGGCACCCTGCCACCAAGACTGACTACCTGAGTTTGATCCTCAGGACCCATTGGTGGAAAAGAAATTTCCCATTTTCTCAGCACACGTGAGCCTAGGAGACTTGGGGAAAGGGGCTACACTGAGGAGACACTGGCTGAGCTGGGTCTTGTGGAGAAGGCTGACAAAAGGAAGGTCATGCCAGCCTGAAGGAACAACATGTCTGCACTTGGGTCCAAGCAGTTGCAAAAGAAATGTTCTTTGCACTTTTCTAAATTTCTCTGATCTACACAGCTACACAAGCTCACACAAGTGTGCGCTCTCAAAAAAACTCGAGAACCAAATTATGGCCACACATGGTGGCACACACCTGTAATCCTAGCATGAAGCAGGATGAATGAGAAGTTCAATGTCAGCCTGAGTTATATAGTAAGACTCTCTCAAAAAACAAAACAAGGGACAGTATGCTGATCTATTGTGTCCCCCAATAGATTGTGCACCCTAATAAACTTATGTGGGATCAGAGAACAGAACAGTCACTATATTAAACATAGAAGTCAGGCAATGGTAGCACACTCCTTTAATCCTAGCATTCCAGAGGCAGAGATCCGTTTGGATCTCCGTGAGTTCAAGGCCACACTGGAAACAGAGCCAGGCATGGTGGCACATACCTTTAATCCCAGCATTTGAGATCTTATATCTTTGCTTGGGAAGGACACACGCCTTTAATCCCAGGAAGTGATGGCAGGAAGCAGAAAGGTATATAAGGTGTGAGGACTAGAAACTAGAGGCTTTTAAACAGTTCAGTGGAGATCCAACCCATTCAGGTGAGGACTCAGAGGCTTTCAGTCTGAGGAAACAAGATCAGCTGAGGAGTAGACAAGGTGGCTGTGGCTTGTTCTGCTTCTCTGATCTTTTAGAATTTACCCCAATATCTGGCTCCAGGTTTTCTATTAATAAGACCTTTTAAGATTCGTGTTACAGGACAGGCACTGGGTGTAGCAGTCCACAACTTTAATCCCAGCACTCGGGAGGCAGAGGCAGGTGGATTTCTGAGTTTGAGGCCAGCCTGGTCTACAGAGTGAATTCCAGTCCAGCCAAGACTACATAATGAGACCCTGTCTCAAAAGCCAACAAAACAACAATAAAATCTCCAGCATCTAAACACATTGTTTTGTCAACTGTCTAATTCTACTTCTGGCATCTAAACACAGAACCCAGAAAGTAATCTAGTGACTATTTTCTCCAGTCTCCTAAGAATGGAACAAAACTGGTTCCACTCTAGACACACAGAAGGCAAGTTTAATCATTACACAAGATGGACACCTCAAGATATCAGGGCTTCTTTCCAGGAACCATCCCAAAAGGCATAGGTACTGACCTATGACAGTGAGTTATCTGCCGCCAGTATATCTCAGTACTGTTATTGTGTGACCTTGGGCAAGTTATTGAACTTCCTCATGCTTTAACAAGGATAATGAACAGAACCTGTCTCAACAGATTGATCTAAGGATTAAGTGAATTAAAACACTTGAAAAAGGCTAGGACAGTGCTGGGCCCAGAGCAAACAAGGGGTAGTTATTGTTAATTCCCACTCCGCCTCCCTGCCTTGGTTTTCAAGTGGTGCTGCTTAAACCCTCCCAGCCCCACTTCGTACCACAATGATGAATGACAGATGGGAAAGGGCACCATCAATTCTCATCGAGCTAACCATCCTATCACTCATTTGACACACATTTATTGAGCACCCACTATGTCCTAGTCTTTGTGCTCAGCACGGGAGATAAATGATGAATTCTGGACAACACATGGTCCCTGTGCGTGTCTGACAGGGAAGACAGGTAAATGGATAAGGAAAAACAAACCGCTAAGTTGCTAACGGGAACAGGCTGTTGCTCAGGAGACTTTAGTGAAAGGCGCTACACTGAGGAGACACTGGCTGAGCTGGGTCTTGTGGAGAAGGCTGACAAAAGGAAGGTCATGCCAACCTGAAGGAACAGCATGTCTGCACTTGGGTCCAAGCTGTTGCAAAGTAAAGGAATGTTCTCTGCACTTTTCTAGGATCTGACAACAGCATGATTTTCAATCTGCAGTACTGAATGTTCAATGCAGGACTGAATATGTAGCTTTGGCCTGGTACATGTGATAATTCTCATTCTGCACAATCGGTCTGAAGCCAGGCTGTGTCAGGGCACTGGATCAAAGCAGAGATGCACCCTACAATAGTATCTGTAGGAACAGAAGCCAGGATGAATGGGATGGGTCTATTTATTTTCCTATTAAAACATTCCTAGCCAGGCCTTGATGGCACAAGCCTCTAATTGAGACACTTTGAAGGATGGACACAAATTCTGAGCTAGCCTGAACTGTGGAGCAAGATCTTGCCTAAGGAAAAAAAAAAAAAGTGTTTCTGACACTTAGGTTTCAGACCTACATTTACACTATGATACACCTTCAACATTTTTGTTCTATTTTTGTTTGTCTGAGTATATGTGTGTGTGAATGCATGTGGTCAGAGGACAATTTATGAAAGTTAGTGCTCTCCTTCTACCATATGAGTGAGTCACAGAGCTTTTGAATTGAAGTCATCATGATTGGTAGCAACTGCCAAATCATCTTGATGGCACAAGATGGCCCTACAGACCTTTAAAATAATCTTTAAAATTACATTTATTGGTGGGGGGCGGGGTGTGCGCACACACAAATGAGGGAGTTGGTTCTCTCCTCACCTTGTGGATCCTGCAGATCAAATTCAGGTCATCAGGGGACTTGCTGCTTTCACAGAGCATATAGGTTCTGTTATCAGCAACCACATGTCAGTTCGCAACTGTCCTTAACTCCAATTCCAAGAGATCCTGACACCCTTTTCTGGCTCTGTGGACACCATACACACATTCAGTGCACATACAACACATGCAAGCAAAACATGCATACACACACAATAAAAATTAATAAATCTTTAAAAAAAAATTCAGGTTATCAAGCACCTGTACCCACTGAGTCATCTGGCTAGCCCTGTATGTGGGGAGCCAAGGAAGCCTGAATTGAGTGAATATGTAAATAGCAGCTGACGTCCTGAGTGAGTATATATTGTTGACATGTCCATGCCCATGTCAAGGATCAATGCCTCAGACCCACTGGAGTTTAGCAAAGTCTTCCCACTGTGGTGAGGCTTAGAATTGCAAAGCCTTCACCTAGTCCACAGCCAGTGTTTACAAATGATTGACCAGCATGTGCAAACCTAGCAACTGCAGTTTCCTCCTGGATACTGACAGACTGAGACTTCTTGTCTCCAGGCACCTCCTCCCAAGAGTAGTCAGCAACCCTGTGCTGTACACAGTAAACATGCAGAGTTTGCTGCACTTAGTGCAGCTCCATCAGAGCACACACAGCTTTTCTGTGTATGTTGGTTGTTTCTTTAGTGCCTGTCCATTCCTCATCCCTCACTGCCCCGAGTCAAGTCAAGGAGACAGCTGTGTAGTACATGGTATCTGTAGGCTTTTTTTAGTTAGGTTTATAGTCTTTTCTGAACAATTTGTCAAAAATAGAACAGTCTCTGTTTTTGATGAAGTGAGCATTTAAACCCATCTCTTTCCATCTGGCCGAAGCATTCAACTGTTCTACTTACTTCTGCAGCCCTCTTCCCTGGTCTTAGCTTGGAGAAGAGGAGAGAGGCTAAGAGGCAGGTGTTCATTTTGCAGAAGGGAAGAGGGTGGTTTGCAGAAAGAAGAAAGGTATGGAGGAGTGGGAATCCAGCCTCCATTAGGTGGAAGCATCCCTCTGCAGGCCTCCTGTCCTCCAAGTGCCCTTCAGGCAGAGAGAGGGGCTGGAGGGCGGACTTCTGGAGGCTGCTCGGCTCTGTGGCTGTGGCTGCTTTCCTGTTACTTTAACAGGCTGCAGTGTGATGTCATGGATCTATACTGTGCCTGTATCAAAGACAGATGCGTATGAACTTTATAAACAGGACTAAGTGCTGTCAGCTTGTTATTTTTTTTATAGCGGCTAGATTTACAAGCTTTACCCAGAGTGAAGTACTTGTCATTTATCAACTTTAGAATGTTTTAAGTAAATAGCACTGAACACTTACCCTCCACCGCAGGAACATAGCTAGAATGCAGCACTTTGTTACAGGAAGCAAATGCCACCAATAACCCGTGGGGTTGACTGGAGTCTATTAGCTTGGACAACCATCTTACCAGTTGGCCAGGGTTACATGAAATCCTGAAACTGCCAGTTGTTTGTTGACTTTGCCAGTCTTCACAATACATTTTTGTTTGGGGTAGCACCATGCAGTCTCTCACAATCAAACCCCTTGTACACGCTGACACTACATTGTTGGGTTAGAGGAAACTGGCCACAGGTTGGGGAAAGGCCACAGCAAGACAAGGTTCACTCTTGAAGAAAGCAAGCCCAACTTTGAAGCTAGATGTAAAATGCCTAAGATGTAGAGCCCACAGAAACACTTAGGCTTTACACACAACTCACTACTGAAAAGAGCCAAGACAGAGGGAGGCTTCTCTCAGAGAGGGAGGTAGGCCCTCAACCGGCGGCTACCCAGTGGTGGTGGTTGACTGTTGATTCCAAAAAGGAGGAGAAGGGGAACCAGAGAACCCCCTTTGCTTATCAGATCCTTCTAATTACCTCACAAGCTGCTCTGGCATTTGCCATCAAAACTGTAGAGAGGTCAGATTCCTTGCAGACAGAGTGACAGAAGGACTGTGCTTCCCTAGCTCAGGGCCTGTGCCCCATGAGTACTATTATTCAAAAATTCAAGATGACTGAGATTTCCCTGCTCAACATTTATCCACAACTGATATTTATAGTCATAGCTGGTCTATGAGAACAAATTTACAGAAGACTTGTGAATTTAAGATGTTCGTATAAAAGACTCAAACCTAAATACAACTTTTATTTATTTACATGTTTTGAAAAAGGAGATATTGACAGGCATGTTGGCACACAACTTTAATCTCAGTATACGGAGGCAGAAAGCCAGGCAGATCTTTGTGAGCTTGAGGCAAGCCTGGTCTACATAGTGTTTCAGGCCAGAACATATACACACACACACACACACACACACACACACACACACACACACACACACACACACACACACATATACTCACAGGGGGTGGGTGGGCAGGGAGAGAGATCAAATATTTCCCTGTAATTCTTGTGAGGTAGAGGCAGGAAGATTACCAAAAGTTCAAAGCCTATTTGTTCTACATAGCAGGTTATAGGCTGGCCAAAACAACCCTGTCCCAAAAAATCAAATTCCAAAACAAACAAAAAACACAATGGAAAGAGTTATTAGGGGCTAGGAATGCAACTCGGTGGTATAACATTTTCCTAGTATATTCAATCCCCAGCAACCTGCTCCCAAACATTTATATACATAACTTTGCTGTGCAGTAAGTGAATAATGAACTCCATTAAAATCTGACTAATCAAAGAAAATTTAAGAAGTAAGGACTAAGACTTAACCAGCAAAGCAGGCTTTTCTATCTCTTGAACTTAAACTGCAAAATCAGCCAGCCTTTTGGTCTTGCAATTAAGGGATATACCCCTTCCTTGCATGTGGGCATTACTGCTCAGGAAATGAGGGAAATAGGGAAAAGGGATCCTCCAAATAGAAACAAAAACATAGCAGAAAATTCTATTCGTCTAATCACAAGCTGAAGCTACTTCTTTGCAGAAAAAAATAATAATTTAAAAAAATCCTCCAATCTCCTGCCTGTCAGTTTCTGCCATAATCAACTACAGCAATTAATTTTCCCCTGCCAGTCCTCCAATCATCTCTGTTATTGCACCCAATCTATATAAGTTATTAGTTTCAAGGCTTTCCACCAATTGCTTCTTCTCTCCTTCAACCAATTACCCGACCTTATTACAACTCAGCCTACACACTCAGCAGAGGTACGTGCTTCTAGACCTTTCTCAGAACTATTCCTTCAACACCTCACTATTCACCCAATATCATGCAAGAATCAGTATGTACTTCACGTCTATGGAAAACTGAGTTTATCTTCCCCAAGATTCCTGTCTTTTCTCCAGTGCTACAGATCACCATTCCTTGAAGCTAAGGACACACACACACACACACACACACACACACACACACACACACACACACACACAGTCTCTCAGAATACAGGCAAGTGCTGCACAATCTGTGGCCACTCCACTAAGTACTTGTGGTTGGCTGGGGATGCTGATGATAATGATGATGATAACTAGACGAGGCTTCTGAGTAGAACACTCCTAAGTAATGATTGCAATGAAGCAAGAATTTATGACACTCCTTATTAAAATTCTAATTGCATAACTAGGCCTTAAGATACATATTTCCCCCTTTGGTGACACATACTGATTCTAAAAATATCTTGGCAAAGAAATCTAAACCTCAAAGAACCAAAGAAGAAAATTTTCCACAGAACAAAAGACACTAGGAAGAAAGAAATCACAGCACTTTGGGAAGCCACCAAATGGAGGTTTCAAACTCTGGTTGAGCCTTTCAAAGCAAAATAAGCTACTGTTTTTTAGAGAGCAAACGTCCTGATGATTGCAGCTTCTGGCATCTTCCCTACTGAAGTGGAGAGTGACTATGGGACCAACAGTGAATCCAGAGAAGAGATCAATATTCCAGACCCTCCTTCATGCCCCAGGAACAAGCCTGAGACTTCAGAGAACCAGAGTTCAGGCAAGCCCCAGTGTTTTCATCCCTAATTCCCCCATGTCCTGTGGGACCTCCAGATTTGTGCTAGAGCAAAGAGGATGTACTTGTTTCAAAGTCAGCTGATAGATGACAAAGCAAAAAAGAAACAATTACAGTGTTAGAAAAGCAAGATAGAGTCTGTCCTCCAAAAGCCAAGAAGACAGTAGCTATCTGCGGAATTTAGCTCACAACATGCGAGCAATCACAGCTCTGTCAAAGAGCCATAAGCACCTCAACCTGCTGTGTTGGGTAAGTCACTTAACTTCCTCGGGGCTCTTCTGCAGTCATCAAGTGGTCACCCTCTGAGTCCGTGAGCTTGAGCTGGTTTGTATAAATCATATAGTACTTTTTTCATTGCTGTAGCAATTTTCTGTCCATCCTTTAACAACCCATTCTGTTATCTTAAAATCATTTCTAGGAATGTAACTAATACTTACTCCTTTATTTATGTGTACTTTGTACAATGTTTTCCCTTATTCTGGGCTCTGCTAGTATGGTCCTTATGCCTCACAATCATAAGTGGACTATGTAACCAGAATAGTGTTGTACACCTGTAATCCCAGCACTTGGAAAGTACAGACAATCGAATCAAGAGTTCTAGTCAACCTTTATTACATTATGAGATCAAGGCCAGCCTGGGATACATGAGACATGTTCTTAAAAGAAAAAAGTTGATTGCATAGATGTATTATGAACTCTCTAATGCAAAAAAAAAAAAAAGGTAATTATAAATACTGCTGAAAAGTAAGATTTTAGCAAATAGCATGCTGTGGATAATATGCAATTAGCAATGATTACAATACTTGACATACCGAAAATAACTATTCCCCAGAAACAATAGTAAGGATTGTTTGGTAGGGATAAGACATGAGGCTAAGTCAGAAGTAGTGGCTGATGCCTGTACCCCCAGCACTCAGGAGCCTGAGGTAAGAGGATAGCTGAATTTGAAGCCAGCCTGAGCTATTCAGAGATTGTCTCAAAAAATAAACAGAAAAAAAAGATAATAAAGCTGAATTTTTTTACATTAAATTTAATTTTAAAAAAAATTGGAAGGCAGGGGCAGGCAGATTTCTGAGTTTGAGGCCAGCCTGGTCTACAGAGAGAGTTCCAAGACAGCTAGAGCTGTTACACAGAGAAACCCTGTCTCGAAAAAACAAAATAAAAACAAATAAAAAATTATGTGTATTGGGCTGGAGAGGTGGCTCAGAAGTTAAGAGCACTGGCTGTTCTTCCAGAGGTCCTGAGTTCAATCCCCAGCAACCACATGGTGGCTCACAACCATCTATAATGAGATCTGGTGCCCTCTTCTGGCATGTAGACAGAACACTGTATGTGTAATAAATAAACAAATCTTTTTTTAAAAAAAAATTATGTATATTGTTCAAGCTCTCCCCTGCAGATGAAAAAAGAAAAGAAAAGACAGGCAGTGGTGGTGAATGCCTTTAATCCCAGCACTGGGGAGGTAAGTCAAGCAGATCTCTGTGAGTTTGAGGCTGGCCTGGTCTACAAATCAAGTTCCAGGATAGACAGAGCTGTTACACAGAGAAACTTTGTCGGGGGGTCGGGGGGTGTGGGGGGTGAGAAAAAAGATAATATGTAGGATGTTTTGCCTGCATGTAATCCTGGTGCATCAGATCCCTGGGAAATGGAGTTACAGATGGTTGTAAACTGCCATGTGGCTTCTGGGAATTAAATCAGAGTCCTCTGGAAGAGTAGCCAGCACTCCTAACCACAGAAACATCTCTCCAGATCCAAGAACACTAAATTTCAAGCCTCAACATTAGGCAAAACTAGCAGCAGATTTTTCAAATACAACCCATCGCAGAATATTATTTAAATGATTATTTATGTCTTGGATATTTTTTTTAAAGCTCCTAAACCAGACCTAGTAACACAGGCTTACGATATATTCTGGGAGTCTGAGGCAGGAAGATTATAAGTTTAAGGCTATCTTGGACAACCTATTGACACCTTTGTCTCCCAATAAAAAGTAAAATAAGTAAATAATGGGCTAGAGATACAGCTCAGTGGTAGAGCACTTACCTAGCACACCCAAGGTCCTGGGCTCAATCTCTAGTGCCTAAACAAACCAACCTCTCAGTGGTACTGGGGACAAACTCAGTAGTAAAGCACAAGCTAGGTAAGCATGGTCCAATCCCAGCATTGCCTCCTCAAAAAACTCCTGTATTGTAAACCAGTTCATGCAGCACCCAGAAGATATAAACATTCTGCCGGGCAGTGGTGACTCACACCTTTGATCCTAGCACTCAGGAGGCAGAGCCAGGCAGATCTCTGAGTTCGAGGCCACTCTGGTCTACAGAGCAAGATCCAGGACAGGCACCAAAACTGCACAGAGAAATCCTGTCCCAAATAACTAAATAAAGAGAGAGAGAGAGAGAGAGAGAGAGAGAGAGAGAGAGAGAGAGAGAGAGAGAGAGAGAGAACATTCTGTCTCTGTTTAAGATTTAACACTGATTTTGGCAACACTGAAGAAACAGGAAGTTACAGGAGTGGGTAGAATTGGTAAAAAGTTCTGTGGACGGATAAGAACTACTGAGGTCTGAAGACTTTTTAAAAAGCATATTTATGAGACTGACTTAATCTGAGAATCAACAAGAGTAAGAGAGTAGATAAAGGCACTGCTGAGGAATTTAAAACCACAGATCAGTCCAGATAAGTTCTGCAATTACTCTAGATTCAGTTTTATCTGAAAGTCAAACGAACAAACTACTGAAACCAGACAACCATAAGCAACAAAATGAACAAAGACTTTCTGTGAATTTCCCAAATCTAAGCCCAAATTTGGCAAAGGAGAAAAATGGGAATTGGAGTTAAAGAGCCAAAGAGGAAAAAAAGCCCAGTAACTTAGAAAATACTGTGCTCTGTCGCCACCTAGTGGTGCCCGTGAACAGGCCGCTTTAAGATCTGGAGATGCCCCTCAGTGAAAGGGGGCTTGCCTGTGGCCATAGATTCCATCTCCAGCACAATAAAAACAGACTTTCTCCTTGATGCCCGCACTGCTTACTGACAATTTTCTGCATGCTGAACGTATCCTACGACATGTGGATTTAGACTCTAAATTAGCAAAGCACACACAGGATAGAATGTGTCCTTCTGTAACAAACCAGAGAAGCCTTGTCACCAGCTAGCTAGAGCTATCAGTAGCTCTGAGAAAACGCAGTTCTGGGTTTTCTAAGTCTCAAATGCTTTAAATTCTCAAATTAAAACTAAGAAAGTGCCAAAAATGTTCTCAGACTAGCACAAATCACTGGGGGAGTCATCAAAACCAAGACAAAAGCTGGGGGGGGGGTGATTGTATGCCTGTAATTCCAGCACACAGGAAGGAGTCTGAGGTAGAAGGATCTAGAAAGAAGCCAGCTGAGACTACACATCGAGGCCATGTCTCACAAAAAAATGGAAGGTGGGAATCGGTCTCCTAAGGCAGATGCTGAAGCTGAAGACCATGAAATGTGACTTCTTCCCTTCATTGTACAGATGAACAACGAGGGAAAGGTGTTTAACATGCCCCAAGGAGCTCAGCCTAGAAACCAGATGTTCAGAGCCCAGCTTGGGCTCTCAGTGATTGTATACAAGTGACAGGGAACCACATACAGAGAAGGTGTGTAGACCAGAGCCCAACTCTAGCCAAGCCTGCCCAGTGAACTCTCTCCCACTCAGCAGGCCTGGGTACTCACCCTTAATCTCGGGACCTGTTCACATCTGGTAGGAAGGCCCTTGTTCTTACATTCACTAGGCCCTTACTGCCCAGTTTTCTTCCAGCACCCTCTGCTATACATGTTTCTAAGAAAGTTTGGCTTTGGTTTGGTTTGGTTTTGTTTCTGAGCCAGGGTTTCTTTATGTAGCCTTGGCTGTCCTAGAATTAGCTCTGTAGACCAGGCTGGCCTCAAACTCACAAGGATCCACCTGCCTCTGCCTCCTAATTGCTGGGATCAAAGGTGTGCACCGCCACCGCCACCGCCACCGCCGCCGCCGCCGCCGCCGCCGCCACCACCACCACCACCTGGCTTTGCTTGGTTTTTTGGTGGTGGTGGTGTTTTGGTTGTTGTTTTGGTTTGGTTTTTGTTTTTTGTTTTTTTGTTTTGTTTTGTTTTGTTTTTTTAAGGGACAAAATCTCATTATGTTGCTCAGGATGGTCCTAAACTCTTGGGCTCAAGTAACTCTCCCACCTCAGCCTCCTAAGTATCTGAGACTACAGGCACACATGCCACAGTGCATGGCTTCTATCCCAGTTTCAGTAGGATTCCAAGTTCAAATGTTTGAGATGTGTGTGTATATATATATATGTGTGTGTGTGTGTGTGTATATATATATATACACACACACACACACACACACATATATATCCATTTTTTACAATATCTTTTCATATATGTTTTACATCTCCAACTAGGACATGAACACTTTGGAAAGTTAGTACCTTTCCTTGGTTCCCCCACCCCCCATTCCCACACCCCCAATAGGAGTTACTTTGAAACTCAAAAAAGAGCCATGCATTTACAAAATGCCTGTGGTCCCTTTCCTCTTACTGTACAGAAACTGTACTCTGATGATCTTAATTTGGGCTCCTCTAAAACTGACCTATAGAGACACTTGGAGGGAAGGAAGAGGTGAACTTCTAAAAAGTTAAAAAAAAAATTAAAACAAAGCCGGGGATTAGCTCCTTGAGGGAGCTTGTCTGGCATGCTCCAAGCACACAGAGAAAAAGAAACAAGGTAACCAGCTGATATCTTTGTGGGCACACCAAATGTCTTGGAAGGACACAGGTTGAATACAGAAGAAGAGCCACTCGGACCCTAAGGAATGTGAAACATGCAACTAGAAAATACTTAACTCTTGTGAAATAAGCTTTACTTTAGGCCAAAAGCTTGAATTCCAAGCTGATCATGGGCAGCTGAAAAAGATTCACTTATAAAACTGTTCAGGATCCAAAGGACAAACTGAACATCAAGGAAATACAGCAGGGACTGTTAGTCATGTCATTACCCAGCAAAATCTAAACCCACTGGCAAGTTCACAAAATGGTTTTGAGATAGAATCTTACACCAAGTGCAATAAATAAAACAATGAAAAAGACAAATAAGTTGTCACAGCAGAAAGTTCTTCAGTTGGGTGGTGGCACATGCCTTTAATCCCAGGCAGAGGGAGGGGATCTCTGAGTTTGAGGCCAGCCTGGTCTACAGCGTTCCAGGACCGCTAGCAGGGCTACTCAAATAAATCTTGTCTTGAAAAACAAACAAAACAACAAAAAAAGAAAGTTTATTTCCACTTTTTCCTATTTACTAACTACTTAAACTCTCAGGGGGTGGGGGGGTGTCAAAATTTCCTTCTTTCTGTGTGGAAATTCCTACTGAGTATCATACACGGTGGAGAGAGGGCTGGCCTGGAAGACTAAATCCCAGGCCCACCTTTTAGCAGAGTATGACACCCAGCACAAAAAGCAAGCTTGAACAGCATCTAAGTTAATAATATTTAGAATTAATTTTAGAATTAGTAATATCTCTGTGCCAGGCAACAAGTGAGGGAGGCATTCCAGGCACTAGGCTGGCCTATACAAAGGCTCTGTGACCAGAGGTTGGGAAAGTAAATGGGACAATCAGCTCAAGCCAAGAAAGTGTGTGACAAAGCATGGAGAAGCTGAAAGGAGCAGGGAAACGCTAAGGGCTCAGGACACACTTCCATTTATGCAAACAGCTTGATACAGTCTTACATTGGGCCAGGTGGGTTGGTCTAAGTATTTTGCCAATAACGCTACAAGAAGAGTCATGACAACTCCTATCTTACAGATGATGCAAGTGAGAGATGTAAGAACTCAGTTCCTCAGAGGCAGCACTAGGGACCAAGCCCCCTAAGTCTATGACTCAAGGTCATCCTCTGCTACATAGCAAGTTCAAGGCTAGCTTAGGACATCTGAGTTCCATCCCCAGGACCCATATAAAGGTGGAAGGAAAGAGCTGAGTCCACAAAAGTAGTCCTCTGGCCTCCACACGTGAGCTGTGGCATGCACAAGCCCTTTCACCCCTATAATGTTTTTTTTTGTTGTTGTTTGTTTCTTGTTTTTGTTTTGTTTTAAGTTTAATTAAAATAAAAAACTATCCAGGTGGTGCACACCTTTAACCCCAGCACTTGGGAGCAGAGGCAAGTGGATCTCTGAGTTCGAGGCCAGCCTGGGCTACAAAGTGAGTTTCAGGACAACCAAGGCTACAGAGGGAAACCCTGTCTCAAAAATATAAAACAAAACAAAAAATTAAAATAAAATAAAACTAAACAAAAAATGCTAGGTGATAGGAATTTTCCAGCTCTGTTATAAGCTATGGGATATCACATGGCTGGTGATTTTAACGATGTGCCCATCCTTCTCTTCTTGAATGGACAGTGGTTCCACTGAGACATCAAGTAAGCTATTTACTCTGCTGAATCCCTTCCCTCCTGGAAACAAGGGAAACAACACTCATGTCACTATCTGGTGACACCAGCTGCCTCACACATGTGGGAACTCAGCATCTCCTGCATCAGTCCAGGAAGCCCTGCTGTACCGACTGGAGCTCTGCACCTAGAGCACCGACACAGCACACATCACAGTCACGGCTATCCCTTGCCCTTCATGGGGTCCGGAACAACAGCACTAACCAGCAGCTCCCTGCCTTTCCACCAGCTCATCCTTCACCCTGGCCTGTCCACATACCAGAATTATTCCTTCTGCCCTCCCCTGGAAGGTTCTGTTATGGAAAAACTACATCTACTTGCTATACGGTGTAATGACCTGTAATGTTGGCATTCAATTGATCATAACCCCATTTGGTTGTGGTGAAAACATTTAAAATGCCAACTAACATGAGAAGGCTTTGTTTTCTGTGTAATACAGTATTAGAATCTTCCAAACTCAATCTTGAGAAATTTTTCATATTTGGCTATTTTACTGATAGACTGAATTATCAGAGAAAATTCCAGCCTCGATAAGAAATAATATAACCGTTTAGCCTCCTGGCAAATTCTATTCAGCACCCACTTTCTCAAGATGACAAATATCAAATCTCTCAAGTGGAAAAATCTTCTAGCGCATCAAGCCAATTGTGCAATGCAGCAAACAGCAAGAGGGAGAGTCCACCCCCACCTCTGCAGCAAAACCTGAACGTACTGCCATAGGAAACCTGACTCATATGCCAGTTCCCACTGGCTCTAAAATCGAGTCCTTCTTGGAAGGCCACTACCATCTGACCTTAAAGCCAAGAGTTCCACAAGTACTGGCTTTCATTTTTCACTGAAGGCATCTGCCATTTCCTTGCATAAGCCTGGCTCAAAAACATGGCAGAGAGTGAGACTATTTGCTTCTCTTAGCTCTCTCTACCACCATAAAACAAACTATTATTACTTTTAATGAATATTCAGTCATCATTTATAAACAGGGTTTCCTTTATAATTTGGAGTCTAGGAAGATGCAATGACTTAACAAAAACCACAAGAGGACAGTGCCCAAGGTGATGCAAGACTCCTATGTAGGCCAGTTATAGCCCTTTCTGCCCCTCTTTCTGAGGCACTCAGCATCACATAGCCTTGTAACAAGAGTGCAGGGCCAGCACTATTGGTCCCACTTTCCTGGTGTGGAAACTGAGGTCCACAGAGCGTAAGTATCACATCCCAAGCAGAAGTGGACAGGAAAGAGCAGAGCTTTAAGCCTCAGTCTGCCTATTTCACAGTCCATGTGCTTTCCCCTCTGTTCTGCTACTCAAACTGTGGTCACTGGGCCAGCAGCATTGGCATCACCTGACAGCTAATTAGAAACAGATTTCTGAGTTCCACTGAACTCCTAGATCAGAATCCACCCAGGCTTTACTAAGATCTCCACGCCATTGTGTACTCAGTAAAGTTTAGAAACTGTCCTATACCACCGTGCCTCTCTGACTGCCACTACTACTATCCCTTTCTACAGATCTGCACTGGGTTCTTAATGTCACGACTGGAGATAGGTAGATGAATACTGCTAAGATCAGGGACTGGACAACTTGATAAATACCCTACAATGCCTCTAAGCCTGGTAGCCCAAGTCTATAATCTACACATGGGCCGGGCGGTGGTGGCACACGCCTTTAATCCCAGAACTCGGGAGGCAGAGCCAGGCGGATCTCTGTGAGTTCGAGGACAGCCTGGGCTACCAAGTGAGTTCCAGGAAAGGCGCAAAGCTACACAGAGAAACCCTGTCTCGAAAAAAAAAAAAAAAAAAAAAAAAATCTACACATGGAGTAAGATCATTACAAGTTTGAGGCTACAAGTTTGTAGTCTAGACTACATAGTAAGTTCCAGGGTAGCCAGACCTACATAGAAAACTCTTTCAAAAAACAAAACAACAACAAATCCTACCATGCACAAGACTACTACCCATACAAAAAAAATCACCCAGCCCAAACATCAGCAGTGCCAAAGCTGAGAAACTACATCCTAGTGTTGATAATACAATCCATTATTTTTGGATCTACAGGTGATTTTTTTAAAGATTTATTTTTACTATTTTTGTTGTTTTGTTTTGTTTTGTTTTTCGAGACAGGGTTTCTCTGTAGTTTTGGAGCCTCTCCTGGACTAGCTCTGTAGACCAGGCTGGCCTCGAACTCACAGAGATCCACCTGGCTCTGCCTCCCGAGAGCTGGGATTACAGGCGTGCGCCACCACCGCCCGGCTTATTTTTACTATTTTTAATTATGTGTATGTGTAGGAGTCTGTGTATAAGTATGTGCATGTATGTGAACCAAGTGCACATTGAAGCAAGAGGTATAAGATCTCTCTGGAGCTGGAGTTACAGATGATCCTGAGCTGCCTAACATGGATGCTTGGAACCAAACTCAGGTCTTCTGCCAAGTTGCAGTAGTATGTGCTCTGATTTTGCTTGGTTTTGTTGTTGTTTTTTGTTTTTGCTTTTGCTTTTAAGACAGGGTCTCTATATGTAGCTCTGGCTGTCCTGGAACTTACCATGTAGACCAGGCTGTTTCTCAAACTCACAGAGATGCACTCTGCCTCCTGAGTGCTCGGGTTAAAGGTGTGTGCCACTGTGCCCAGCCAGTACATGGTCTTAACCACTGAGCCATCTCTCCAGCTGGGCATGAAGACATATGTCTATAATCCAAGCACTTGAGAAACAGAGGCAGGAAATTGGTAATTCAGGGTCATTCACAGTTACATACCCAAGTTCAAGGCCAACCTGGGCTATATGAAACCTTGGCCTGCTTCCCTCCCCTTAAAGAAAGACCAGTTCAGTGGTATAGCACTTGCCTGCTGGGCATGAAGTTCAATCCTCAGTACCACATACCCTAAAAAGAAGTTTTTCCTGTCAAAATTATGGCTGAATAAATGTCAAACAAACTTCTTTTTCCTACTGGCTAGTCGATCAGACTCTCATAACATTCAGCAAAAAATTGTTAGAGGTCATCAAACTATGGTCCACAGGACAGATCAAACTCTCCTTATTCTATGTAGAGCTAAGAATTTTTTTTTTTATTTTATAAAACTTTTTTAAAGATTTATTATATTTTATGAGTATTCTGCCTGCATGTATGTCTCAACACCATGGGCATGCCTATTGCCCTTAGAGGTCAGAAGAGGGCATCAAATCTCCTAGAACTGAAGTTATTGGCAGTTGTAAGCCACATGGGTGCTGGGAATCAAACCCAGGTCCTCTGCAAGAACAAGTGCTCTTAACTGCTGAGCCATCCCTCCAGCCCAAAAAATTATATTTTAATTTTTATCATTCATGTATTTCAAATTTCTGTGTCCATAACGTTTTATGAATAACAACAGTAATAGCCACTGCTTAGATTTGGTGTAAGGTGGCTTTTATAAAAGTTTTTTTTTTTTAAATGTAATTCACACACTTTTATACCTTTTTTTTTTTTTTTTCCCCGAGACACGGTTTCTCTGTGTAGCTTTGGAGCCCCTCCTGGAACTCTCTCTGTAGCCCAAGCTGGCCTCGAACTCACAGAGATCTGCCTGGCTCTGCCTCCCGAGTGCTAGGATTAAAGGCATGCGCTACCACCGCCCGGCTATACCTTTTTTTGTAATTCACATACTTTTAGAATCCATCGATCTAAATTGTATAGTTCAATTTTTTTTTAGCATATTCATAAAGTTGTAGCCATCGTGTAAGGCCCTCAAGCCAGGCCAGGCCCCTCCCTTGAGGCGGTCTATTGGATTCCACCCACAGAATACTCTGCCCCCACCCTACAGAGTAAAAAACCCAATCTCTGGATGTGAAATCCCACCAATCTCCAACCTGGAAAGCTCCACCCTGAAAAGTTCCACCCCCTTCCCAAGAAACTCTATATAAGCCCAGTATCCTGTTCAGTGTGCTGCTGTTTCTCACCCGAGCAGAGGCAGCCTGTTGTGAAATTTTAAGATGTGTTACATTGGTTTATGCTGTGAAACATTTGTTTTAATGATGCAAAAGATGTGTTGCATTCCTTTATGTTGCCTTTGTTTAACTCTGTAAAGTTGTTTATTGTGCCTGTCTAAAGCACCTGATTGGTCTAATAAAGAACTGAACGGCCAATAGCTAGTCAGGAGAAAGGATAGGCGGGACTGTCAGGCAGAGAGAATAAACAAAAGGAGAAAAAGAAAGAAGGGACAAGAAAAGGAGAGGAGGACTCGAGGGGCCAGCCACCCAACCACCCAGCCAGACACTGAATAAGAAGAAAAGATATACAGAAATAGAGAAAGATAAAAGTCCAGAGGCAAAAGGTAGATGGGCTAATTTAAGTTAAGAAAAGCAGGCTAAAAACAAGCCATGCTAAGGTCAGGCATTTATAAGAAAGAATAAGCCTCTGTGTGTATTTATTTGGGAGTTGGGGGGCGAGCCCCCCAAAAGAGTAAAAACAACCAACAACAGCAACCACCCTCCTAGTTTTTTCCCTCCCAATGAATTTCTTGTGTGAGGTTTGTTGTGTGGTGTGACTTTGTAGTATTCCTTGGCTCCCAGCTGCCAGGATACCTTTCCATCCGAGCTGTAATGCTTACACATCACCCATAGTAATTTTGAAATCTTGTTGTTTTTCAGCACTGGGTATGGAATCCAGGGTCTCACACATGCTGAGTACACACCTTAACCTTCAGCTCAAAGAACATTTTCATCACTTCAAAAAGAAACTTCGTATCCTAAAGCTAAAATACTCTTAAACTCCTGTTCACTTTCTGAGCCGTGAGCAATCTACGGTCTGTCTCCGTTAACATCCTATTCTGGATTTTCCATGGATGGAATTATATGTTCTTCTGTGACTCCTGTTTTAAAGGTCTGTTGAATCATCTATTGATACTTCATTCCACTTCATTGCCAAATCATATCCCACGGAATGCATAAGCCATCTGTTAGTGGACAGCAGAGCTGTTTTCGTTTCTTGGATATTGTGAATAATTCAGCTGCATGAGGTTCTCTGTAAACACATTATTTCTGTCTGATGGGTGTCTGTGAGTAGAAATGATAGGTTATATAGAAACTAGGCTTAGAGTGAGGAACTGCCACATAATTTTTCACAGTGGCTTTCTCTACATTCACAGTGACACTACGTAACTTTTTCATTCCAGGAATCTTACTGGTTGCCTTTCTTTGTAGTAAAGTCCTCATTATGCTTTTGATTTACACTTTCTTGATGATTAATGACACTGAGTATCTCTTCTTGTGTTTATTGGCTATATATCTTCATTAGAAAATGTCTATTCAGGGGGCTGGAGAGATGGCTCAGAGGTTAAGAGCACTAGCTGCTGTTGGGGCTGGAGAGATGGCTCAGAGGTTAAGAGCACTGACTGTTCTTCCAGAGGTCCTGAGTTCAATTCCCAGCAACCACATGGTGGCTCACAACCATCTGTAATGAGATCTGGTGCCCTCTTCTGGCCTGCAGTCATACATGCTGTATACGTAATAAATAAATAAATAAATCTTTTAAAAAAAAAAAAAAAAAAAAAAAAAAAAAAAGAGCACTAGCTGCTCTTCCAGAGGTCCTGAGTTCAATTCCCAGCAACCACATGGTGGTTCACAACCACCTGTAATGAGATCTGGTGCCCTCTTCTGGCCTGCAGTCATGCATGCTGTATACATAATAAATAAATAAATCTTTAAAAAAAAAGAAAAAAGAAAATGTCTGTTCAGATCTTATGTCCATTTATTAAATGGATTGTCTTTTGATTATTTAATTATAAGAATTATTTATGAGGCTAGAGAGATGACTCAGTGGTTAAGAGAACTGCCTGTTCTTGCAGAGGCCTAGGGTTCAATTCCCAGCACCCACATGGCAGCTCACAACTGTCTGTAACTCTAGTTCCAGGAGTTCCAACACTTTCACACAGATACACATGCAGGCAAAACACCAATGCATATAAAATAAAACAAAGAAGTATGTGCCGGGTGGTGGCGGCGGCGGCGGCGGCGGCGGCGGCGGCGGCGGCGGCAGTGGACGCCTTTAATCCCAGCAGAGGCAGAGGCAGGCGGATCTCCGTGAGTTCGAGGCCAGCCTGGGCTACAGAGTGAGTTCCAGGAAAGGCTCCAAAGCTACATAGAGAAATCCTGTCTCAAAAAAAAAAAAAAAAAAAAAAAAAGTATGTTTTAGATGTAAGTCTGAATTAGTTTTCTTGTTGCTGTGATAAAAAGCAACTCAGAGTTTATTCTGACCCACAGTTTGAAAGGATAGTCTACTATGGCAGGGAAGGCATGGCATCAAGGACATTAGGCAGCTGCTCACATTATATACACATAGTCAGGAAGCAAAGAGAGATTAATCCTTATATTCAGCTTGCTTTATCCTTTTATTCAGCCTGACCCAGCCTATGGGATGATACCACTCACATTCACAGTGTGTCTTTCCTCCTTAATTAAAATGTTCTAGAAACATGCTCAGACATATCAGATATTTCAGAGGGAGGAGCTAAGGGAGTTAAACAGGGTCTCAGTATGTAACTATGGCTGTCCTGTAGGTCAGACTAGGCTTGAACTCACAGAGAGCCATCTGCCTCTGTGACCGCTGGGATTAAAGGCTCTTCAGGTATGTTTCTATGGTGATTCTAAATCCAATCGTTGACACTGATGAAGAATCATCACAAAGTCCCTCATCATCTACATCGTCTATTACTTTTTCTCTTCATTTAACTCTTTACTTTTTAATGTGGAGGAGTATGTACACTGACCTGTGTGTACACATGCAAAGGTCAAACTGTCTTTTTCTATTAGACTTCACCTTATTTTTTGAGACAGGATCTCTCACTGAACTAGGAGCTCACCGATGGGCTGGTCACAAAACTCCAAGATCTACATGTCTCTACCATCTTCTGACCTCCAAGGGCACTCTTCACATGTGGTACACATATACACCCACATGAAAACCCCTCAGCCCTTTAATTTTCTTAACATTTACTTTTGGGTGTGTATGCACGTTGGTAGATGTGTATATCTGTGTGAAGGCTACAGGATAACTTGGTATGACTCATTCTCTCCTTTCTCTGTGTGAGTTCCAGGATCAAACTCAGGCTTTCAAGCTTGGCAGCCAAGTCTGCTGAGTCATCTCATCTGCCCGTTGATCTTACCTTAAGCAAAAATTTTTAATGAAACATTTAATTTTTTAATGATGCCAGATGTATTGTGGTACATGCCTTTAATTCTAATACTAGGGAGACAGAGGCAGGCAGATCTCTATGAGTCCAAGGCCAGTCATGTCTACATAGCTACATAGTGAGATCTTGTCTTAAAAAAAAAAAATTAAGCCGGGTGGTGGTGGCGCATGCCTTTAATCCCAGCACTCGGGAGGCAGAGGCAGGTGGATCTCTGTGAGTTCGAGGCCAGCCTGGGCTACCAAGTGAGTCCCAGGAAAGGCGCAAAGCTACACAGAGAAACCCTGTCTCGAAAAACCAAAAAAAAAAAAAAATTAAATAAAAAAAAATTAGGGTTTGGGAATTTAGCTCAGTGATAGAGCGCTTGCCTAGCAAGCACAAGGCCCTGGGTTCAGTCCTCAGCTCTGAAAAAAAATAAAAATAAAAATAAATTTAAAAAATTAAAAATAAGTATGGAGTCGCATGCCAATCTCAGCATTCTGGAGTCAGAGGTAGGTGGATCTCTGAGTTCAAGGCCAGCTCCACTGTAGAGCAGCTCCAGGACAGCCAGGGCTACACAGAGAAACCATGTCTCCAGAAAAATCAAAAAACAAAAATAAAAACCAAACCAAATAAATAAATAAAATTTTAATAATTTTTTCTCTTTTTTAAAGATTCATTTTTTGTGTATGAGTATACTGTCTGCATGTAAGAGTGCCACATGAACGCAATGCCCATGGAGGTCAGAAGAGGCCATCAGATCCCCTGGAACTGGGGTTACAGATGGTTATGAGCTGACTTGTGGGTGTGGGAAGCAGCCCTGTGTCCTCTGCAAGAGCAACAAGTGATCTTAACCACTAAGCCATCTCTCTAGCTCCTGTTTTCATATTTTTAGATCTTTATAGTAGCTGCTCTGGAACTTACCATATAATCTTGACTTATCAAAACCAACTTCAGGTTTATATTAGTTTCCTTTAAATGATCCAGCAATGTTCTGCTGTGGTATTAGTATATACATCTATCAAATTTACACTCACAGTAACTCATAGTTACAGCTATTCTTTTACCATCTGTAGTCATTTCCTTAGCCCGTTATGGCTTTGTTTCAACACGTCAATTCTGTTATTGTTACCAAATGTGTTATATGTACAATATATATTATATGTCTAACATTACAAGCACTTAGACAATTTTTTAATCAGTTAAGGAGAAAACTAAGCATTTACAGCATCTATATAATCACCTTTACTGTTCTCTTTGAGGTCTCTTGCTTTCAGCCTGAGGGACCTCGTAACAGTTTTTTGTAAGGCAGGTCTTTTGAGTGATAAATCCTCCCAGTTCTTGGTTATCTGTTGTCTTCATTTCACTACTCTGAAAATGACTACTTAATCTATAATCAACTTTACTAGACCTTAATTCTTAGTGGACTTCCTTCTTTCTTCTGATAGTTCAGATTTGTAACTGGGGCTCCTCTACTGAGTATTTTATTCCAGCTATTAGACTTTTCAACTCTAGAGCTTTCATTTGGTTCTCTTTTATAACTCCTCTCTTTCGTGAGCTCCACTTGATTTGGCAGTATCTTGTGCCTTCCTTTACTACTTTGTGTGTCCCTTAAGTTCTGGGAATACATTTATAATGGCTAATGCGTGTGTGTGTGTGTGTGTGTGTGTGTGTGTGTGTGTGTGTGTGTGTGTGTGTGTGTGTTCGAGAGTTTGTGCATGTGCATGGATGTGTACTTGTGTGGTGCACAGATGCACATGGACATGTGGAAGCCAGTAGACAGTATCAAGTGTCCTCCTCTATTACTCTCTGCCTTATTTTGAATGACCAGGTCTCTCACTGACCCTGGAGCTCAGTGGTTCACTTAGCCTGGCTGGCCAGCAAGCTCCGGAGACCTTCCTGCCTCCATCCTCCAGCACAGCTTTTACATGGTGCTCAGGATCAAAGTGCAGATCCTCATACTTGCATAGCAAGCAGTGTATTGACTGAACAACCTCCCTACAGCCTTTTTTGTTAACTCTGACCCCTGTTCACTCTCACAGGGACTTCTGTAGCTAGCTTTCCCATACCCACCTCTTCTTCCTTCCTTGTACAGGTCATATTTTCCCATTTTTTTTGCATATCTCATAGTTTTTGATGTTTTGGACATTTCAGATAATATGTTTTATTGACTCTGGGTACTGGTGCCCCCTATCCAGGGCTTCTGTTTGGTGGGAGAGGGGCAGCACTCTCTGTCCTTGTATTTTTGAGGCACAGAGCTTACTATGTACTCAAGCTGGCCTTGACCACTCCATTCCCCTTCCCTCAGCCTGGAAAGTGCTAAGATTACAGACACAGACCATCAAATCCAATATCAAGACTTACCATTTACTTGTTTGGTGACCGGCTGGACGATTTTAACAAAATCTACTTCTCCCACAGTGTGAAGGCCTATGACATTTCCCCACAGGGAAATGTTGATTTGGGTAGTTAACCTTGAATGACATGGCTTTAGTCTTCCCTTTCCATGACCATCTAGCTGTTAAACGCTCATTGTGGCTTGTTTTTCTAATATTTGTAACAATGCCCTGGGGCACAACTTGTATACAAACTAGCCTACTGAATTACGGTTACTCTGAGGGAACTGCTGCTGAGGTAAATATTTGATCTTTAGTCTTTCCCTAAGGAGAGTTCCCTAAAACTTTCTTGCAAACTGGAAAACACACAGTCTAGGCTGTATCTTCATAAAATCCAATCTTCTCTCGCTAAAACATAGCATTCTCAAGACTACCTTCAGGCATACACTTTCCCGCTGTGTTTCAGGTGAAGTTGTTTTCTTTGGGGTAAGATCAGGACAATCTGGGTTTTGTTTGTTTTGGGGGTTTGGGGCTAGGGGTTGAATCTTGGGCCACCTACACATGCTTTATCAGAACTATACCCCTAGTCAACAATTCCGTTTTAAGTCCTGCTCCTCTCCATTCCTCACGCAAAAATCTCTGAGCCAGGATTCTAGAAACAGGCAATGGTGAAAATGATGAGCTTTTCTCTAAGCTCTCCCCTTCCCCACCAATTCCAGGACTGAGTCTTTGGTGGAAAAACACACAGTAGGTTGAGGTTTCAACTTGCCTTTCCTGAGGTCAATAACCGCCTCACAAGTCAAAGTTGGGGCAAAAGCAGTCAGGTCCTAAATCATCTCAGTACGTCACACCCCGTTCCACAGGTAGGAATTGAGTAGAAAAAGGAGACCCCACCTTCCTAGGACTCAGCCTCAGCAACAAGGAGTGGAATGTATCTAACTCATCCGAAGGGGGAAAGAAGCATTGACAGTCTTGATTCAAACTACTGCCTCTCACCTTATTAAATTTTCATTGATTTCTTGTTGTAACATTTGCTGTTCATCCTTACAACTATTACCAAAGCTTGTTTTCAAAAGAATTTTCACCAGCTTTGGAGTAGACTATGTCAGGGGAGCACCTGATACTGTCATGCTTAAGTCAATCCTATCTAAAAGCAAAGCTGAAGAGCTGAGAAGTTAGTGCCGACAGGGTCCCGAGGACCTGTAAAGCTGAAATGATGAACTATACAGTTCTGAGTAGAAACAATCTGGTAACCCCTGATCTACTGTCAGGCTCACCAACGCTGCTGGCCGGGAGTCAACACTTTGGGTAGCAAACAATAAATTGCTTAAAGTATCATCCTGGCTAAAAGCGTAGTCGGAAGTTCAAAATCTTGAGGCACTCTTCATATATAAAAAGGAAAAATTAAAGTTTTTTTCCACCCTTTTTTTTTTTTTCTGGTCTTGGTTTTTCGAGACAGGGTTTCTCTGTGTAGCCCTGGCTTTTCTGGACTCTCTTTGTAGATCAGGCTGGCCTCGAACTCACAGAGATCCTCCTGCTGCTGCCTCCCAAGGCATCACCACCACCCCTTATAGAGGCTCTTGCCACATTCAGTAGCCCAGGCTGACCTTGAACGCTCACAATTCTCTGGCTCAGGCTCCTAAGCACTGGATTTACAGGTGTGTGCTGCCACACCTGGCCAAAAGTCTTTCACCAAGATGTTAAAAAATAAAAATAAAAAAATAAGATGGGGGCAACATCAACCAATCAAACAATTCTTTCTTCCATCAGATACCAGTTGAGTATCCTTTCATTCAATTCAATTCTGACACACTCTTCTTGGAATGTTAAATCTCATAGGTAAAAGTGTCAGCCACACAAGACTGCCTTCTGTTTCTGATGCCAATCACATGCTTCTGACTACTGACAAACTGAGGTGCCACAACTCCCTCTTTGGGTTCAGTTAATTTAGTAGAGCACCTCACATAAAGTAGATAAACACTCGTGTTTACCTATTTTTTTATCAGGGATATTACAAGGGGCACAAGATATTACAAGATCTTTTTTTAAATTTATTTATTATGTACACAGAAGAGGGCGCCAGATCTCATTACAGATGGTTGTGAGACACCATGTGGGTGCTGGGAATTGAACTCAAGACCTCTGGAAGAGCAGTCATCTCTCTGAGCCATCTCTCCAGCCTCACAAGATCTTTTTAAATGCATAAGGTAAAGCATGTGGGAAAGGGTGCAGAGCTTGTATACCTACTCCCAGCAAACATGTTCAGCTGGACGTTCTCTAAACCCCATCCTTTTGGGAGTTTATGGAGGCTTAATTATATAGGCATTATTGATTAAATCATTGGCCTTTAGTGATCAATTTAACCATCAGTCCCAGCTTGAGAGAAGAATTGAGAAGTCCCAACCTAAGGATGCCTTTCTGGCAACCAAGCTGAATCCTAAAAACTGAAGCCTGGCAACAACAGTCAACTCATTAGCACACAAGAAAGACACTACTTTGGAGATTTTTAGAAGCAATAGGCCAGGAAACCAGATCAAATATATTGCAGTGTCACGGGTACCTACCAGACTAATTTTTGGTTGTTGTTTTGTTTTTCGAGAGTTAAATGTATAAATATCTGACACTTGGAAAGTGCTCAGGGCTGTGGATATAACCCAGTGATGGAGTGCTTGTATAGCATGCACATGCGCGCGCGCACACACACACACACACACACACACACACACACACACACACGTTTTCAACAAATGATAGCTATTATCACCATGTTAGAAACTATGGAAAGTAAATGTAAGCTACTTTTTCCTCAAAGTTTTCCCTAGAAACTTTAAAAGTTTGGAACTGGGAAAAGTACAAACTTTCAACAAAACTAGATGTAACTTTTTAGACCTAGCGTGCATAATAATACCTAATGAAAATCTCCCTGGAATTTTAAGCGCAAGCCCTACACACCGTAAACCAGTTCGTTACTACGGAAGATTCGTTTTTTTCCAAAAACAAATGAATGAAAATAACCTTCAAGAAGGCCAAAACCAAGAGACCCACGTTTTTGGGTTTTTTTTCTTTTAAAAACAAAAAGCAAAACAAACAAAAAAAACCCGGCAACAACTAGCTTTAACTTGTGATCTGGGCCTAGATAGTCCTTTCCGGTTCTGACCATCTCCACCCTTGCCCAGAGAAGGGTAGATACAGAATCCCTCAAGCTTCCACCTCGACTGTCACCGCAGCGAGGACGCCCCGTGGGTGGGGACGCGCGCCCGGGACGGACAGGCAGGGATTCCGTGGCTCTCCGCTCACAGTCCGTCGGGACTGGCGGCCGGTTACCTCGCAGTTGAACTCCATCTCGGCGTCCATGGTGACGATCCGCACCGTGAATGTCTTGGGCTGCTTCCTCTTGAGCGAGCTGAAGCTCATGCGGGAAGCGATGGCTCCAGCCATGGCGGGGGACTCTGGCCTGGGACCCTCTCACCCCTAGGCCCGCGTCCTGGGTCTATTAGCCCCCCTGGAGGAGCTGCACAGGCCTCAGGGCCACCATGGTGGCCGGCTGGCCGGCCCGAGACGGACTTAGGCTGCGTGGGTCCCCAGCGGCCACCATGGGCCGCGAGGACCCGGCCCTCGGTGCGGAAAGCCGAGTTAAGGGACAGTCTCGGACAGCAGCGAGGACGGGACGCGGGGGCAGGAGCGGGCGCGGCCCGGCGCTCGGAGACTCGGGCTGGGGACGCCGGGGACGCCCCTGGACTGGAACCCTAGACGGCTGCGGCGCGGACGCCGCGCGCCTCTCAGCGGCCCGACGGGGGTCGCGGGGCCGCGCAGGAGTCGGGAGCGCACGCGCGCGTGCGTGTCTGTCACCCGCTCGGCTCCGCGCGCCCTCGGGAAGCGTCCTCCACCAACCCCCTCCTCAGCGACCCGCCGGGCCCCCGCGCCCCGCCCTCAAGCCGCTCAGAACGCTACAGAACGGATGCAACCTAACCGGTCATCTCCCCGACACTGTGATTGGCTAGAACGCCAAAGGAAGCGGGACTTCCTCTCCGTCCCGCCTCCTCTAGGACCACTCCACCAATTGGAAGTTGCACTGAGCCAGGGGCGCGGGTCTGTGCTCGGCGTTGAGTGGCTATAGGGGCGGTCACTCCGAACGCTTTTGTTCGTAAAGAATACGCCTACTCTAGCAAGACTGGTTGAGAAGGCGCAGGCGGCGCCTTTCCCGGGAAACCTGTAGAGGCCCCGGTGGCACCGCACACGAGGTACATCGCCGTCAGAGACCGCCTTTCCAGAAGTGCGTTACCCCAGAGCTTAAGTCGCATTTGGGGCACCGGCCGCAATTCCTTTTTGGCACCTAATTACATGTATTGACCTGTATTTCTCAAACTTTAAAAACACGTAAAGAGGCTTCTTAAGTGGCTCCCACTTTCCTGCCTGATCCTCCAGCTTCTCTTTAAGAGAATTACAATTACCAAGTGGATGGTGACGGCCTTTCCTGACTAACTGAAGCTTGTTTAATACATACAGAAAGGTTTAGAAAGGTGTCTGACTAAGTTGAATCCTATGAAAATGAGCTACATCAAAAAGGATGGGAAAATTAAAAGCATTTTCATTTTGTCCTCTGCATTTTATTTATTTATTTTTCTCCAAACTGCATATGTTGTGCCTAGGTCGCAAGACCCCCAAGCAAGACCACCACAGAGCCATTATCCGATGCAAGCACACAGAGGTTTTTATAACAAAACCAGCAAGCTTGGTCAGCCATCCAACATCCGACACAGCGGGTGGAGGAGGAGAACGCCCCGAGCACTCACTTGAAGGGGTGTATATAGGAAAGGTTTACAGGCAGCTTGGGATTGGACGAGGGGGCTAGGGGTGAGGTAGTTCTTTTTTTGTTTGTTTGTTTGTTTGTTTGTTTGTTTTTGGAGATAGGGTTTCTCTGTGTAGCTTTGGAGCCTGTCCTGGATCCCGCTCTATAGCCCAGGCTGGCCTCGAACTCACAGAGATCCACCTGCCTCTGCCTCCGAGTGCTGGGATTAAAGGCGTGCACCACCATCGCCCGGCTGTGAGGTAGTTCTTTGAAGTTACTGGCTGAACTATAAGCATGAACTGATGGCTAACAGGATTTAGGGTATCTACAGAGACATACATTTTTTACTCTCTATATCTTGCTTTTGTTGAACCCAGGATATATACATTCAGATTTATTGTTCCAGTCCTACTCTCCTCTAAGGTCAACTTCTGGTCAGTTGAGTCCATTACTCCCCATATCTTGTTTTGCCAAGTCCAGGATACATAGATTGATTGTCCCAGCCTTATAAGTTCAACTTCTGGTCACTTTTAAAACTGCTGATCAGCAAATACCTTTGGAGGAGTGTGGGAGCCCGTTTTCAGATTCCTCGTGGCTTTACCCAGAAGGTCCACATAGAGGATGATTAGGACCATGGGCTTGAGTGCAGGTGTCAGATGGTCTGCACTTGGCTGTGCTGGGGGAGGAGGTCTTTTGCTCCACCCCTTGGTGTCTCTATAAATACCCTGAGGCAGAGACAGTCAGGGCCTGTTGGAAAAGGTTCCAGGCCCTCTCGAGGCTATCCTTTATTTTCTATCTGTTTATCTCTGCAATATTCTCCGCAATAAATCCTTCTATCTAATATTTCCTGCTGCTCACACTCAAGAAAACTCTGGGGAGCTGTGGGGTTGGTGGGTAAATGCCCCACAGAGGAGGGGAGGGGGAAGCGCCTCTCAAGATGGCTACTGATTTTTCCCTTTCACATACATGTAGTACTTGTACCTTAATTTCAAGTGCTATATACAGGAGAATTTCCGCTTTCTAGGGGAGTTGTAGAGTTTTATTTTAAAGATATATGTCCCAGTCACTGTCCTATTGCTGTGAAGAGACACCATAACCAAGACAACTCTTTGTTTGTTTGTTTGTTTGTTTTTCGAGACAGGATTTCTCTGTGTAGCTTTGGTGCCTATACTGGAGCTCGCTCTGTAGACCAGGCTGCCTCGAACTCACAGAGATCCTCCTGACTCTGCCTCCGGAGTGCTGGTATTAAAGGCATACGCCACCACTGCCCGGCTAAGACAACTATTATAAAAGAGAGCATTTAATTGGGTGCTTGCTTACAGTTTCAGAGGTTTAATCCATTATGTGGGGATCATGGTGGTATGCATGGTGCTGGAACAGTAGCTGAGAGTTATATACTGATCTGTAGGCTTAGGAAAAAACTGAGGCGATAGAGTCTCATGCTTGACTCAGATCTAGAGAGACAGGCTAGATAGAAATGGGACCTCGGTCTGCTCTTAACAGTGTGCTACAGAGGCTTCTAATGTCTCACTTCTAATGAGTGCTGTGGATATCACTCTGTATAAATACTGATTGGCCAGTAGCCAAACAGGAAGTATAGGCGGGACTAACAGAAAAATTGAGGGAACAAAAAGGAGAGGGGAAGACTGCTGGAGCTGCCACCAGGACCAAAAAAATATAAGGTACCGATAAGCCACGAGCCACGTGACAAAGTATAGATTAATAGAAATGGGCTAAATATAAGAGTAAGAGATAGACAATGATAGGCCTGAGCTAATGACCAAACAGTTTAAATAATGTAAGAGTCTGTGTGTTTATTTTATAAATGGGCTCCGGGACTTGGCGGGAGCGGGAGAGAAATTCTCCAGCTACAGTTGAAGCTTCAAAAAATGAGACTAACAAGAACAAAATTTAAGGATGTATATGTATGACAATGTCATAATGAAACCCATTTTTGTTTGCACAGAAAGTTTAAAAAGCATTACATGAATAACATGATTGGAATCCTGTAGTATTCAGACATTGTTGTTAGAACTATACTTGTATGGTGACCCCAGGAAGCACCAGTCGGGAAGGGAACTGTTGCCTGGACCCACCAGAGAGGATACCACCAAAGTGATCCTTCAGAGTACTGTGGGCTTGGTGTGGGATTCTCTTCATTTTTATTGCTTCAGTTCTTCTCTGCTGGTGGGAAAACCAAGTTGGACTCTTCCCTGGGCTTCCTGCAGAGACAACAAATAAGCCAGGACCAAAGACACTGCCAGCAAATGAGTGATGTGGGCAAGCCACAGAGGAGAAGCAAAAGGAAGCAGATCACACAGCAGGAGCTAAAATAGAACGTTGATGATCAGTAACAATTCATTTTTATAGAAGACTTCCTAGGTACTAGGCTCAGGGCTAATCTGCAAAATACTCTATTTAAAGTTCCTGGGAAGATGTCCAGGTAAGATAGGTGGTTCTGAATCTCAAAAGAAAGAGCCAGAAATGAAAATAGGTATCATAGGGGTTGGAGATAGCTCAGTGATTAAGAGCATTTAGTGCTGTTACACAGGCCCTGAGTTCAATCCCCAGCACCCAAGTGGGACAGCTCACAACAGCCTGTAATTCCAGCTCCAGGGGATCTGATGCCCTCTTGCTGGGCTCCTCAGGCACCTGCACTCACATGCAGGTTACAACACACACAATTAAAAAAATAAAGTGGGGGGGCTGGAGAGATGGCTTAGAGGTTAAGAGCACTGACTGCTCTTCCAGAGGTCCTGAGTTCAATTTCCAGCAACCACATGGTGGCTCACAACCATCTGTAATGAGATCTGGCGCCTTCTTCTGTATACATAATAAATAAATAAATCAAAAAAAAAAAAAGTGGGTGAGGTGGCTGAAGAGATGGCTCTGTGGTTAAGAGCACTGGCTCCTCTTCCAGAGGATCTGGGTTCAATTCCCGGCACCTACTGTAGCTCCTAACCATCTGTAACTCTAGTTCCAGGGCATCTAAATGTGGTGCATAGATAAACTTGCAGTCAAAACACCCACACACATAAAATAAAAAATAGCATAGGAGCTGGAGAGATGACACAGAAGTTAAGAGCATTTTTTTTTTTTTTTTTGAGACAGGGTTTCTCTGTGTAGCTTTGTGCCTTTCCTGGAACTCACTTGGTAGCCCAGGCTGGCCTCGAATTCACAGAGATCCGCCTGCCTCTGCCTCCCAGTGCTGGGATTAAAGGCGTGCGCTATCATACTTGGTACAGTCAATGCTCTTAACTTTCTGAGCCAGGCGATGGTGGCACACGCCTTTAATCCCAGCACTGGGAAGAGGAGACAGGAGGATCTTTAAGTGTGAGGCCATGCCAGCTAGACTGTAAGTTCCAGGACAGCCAGGGATACATAGAGAGGCCCTGTCTCAAACAAACAAACAAAAAACAGTAATAACAACCAAAAAGCACTGGCTGCTCTTCCAGAGTACCCAGGCTTGCTTTCCAGCACCTATATAGTGGCTCACAACTGTCTGTACCTGGATCCAGTGCCCTCTTCTCACTCACACAGGCACCAGGCACACAAGCAGTGCAAATAAAAAAACCACATGCATAAAAAAAAATAATTATAAAATATCTTTAAGGGAGAGATGGCTCAGCAGTTACTGCTCTTCCAGATGACCCAGGTTCAATTCCCAGACCCCACATGGCAGCTCACAACTGTCTGTAACTCCAAGATCTGACACCTTCACATAGATATACATGCAGGCAAAACACCAATGCACATAAAATTTAAAAAATACATTAATTTAAAAATCTTAAAAAAAATAGATTATGGCCATTTGTTGTGGATTATTTTAACTATGTAAAGATGTGTTACATTTGTTTATTGCAGAATATTACTTTAACTGGGTAAAGGTGTGTTACATTTGTTTATGCTGCATTTGTTTAATGATGTAAGGATGTGCGTTTAATTATATAAAGATATGTTATATCTGTTTCATCTTGCCTGCCTAAAGTACCTGAGTGGTCTAATAAAAAGCTGAACAACCAATAGCTAGGTAGAGAAAGGATAGGTGGGGCTGGCAGGCAGAGAGAATAAATAGGAGGAATCTTGGCTCAGAAAGAAAAAGAAAAGAAAGAGAGGAGAGGAGAGACTGAGGGACACACCCAGGACAAGAAGCCAGGCAGCCACCAGACAGACAGACACAGGAAGCAGTGAAAGTAAGATACACAGAAGGAAAGAAAAGTAAAATGCCCCGAGGCAAAAGGTAAATAAAGAGAAACAGGTTACTTTAACTTAAAAGAGCTTGCCAGAAATGAGCCTAGCAGAAGCTAGGCCAAGCAAAGCATGTAGAACTAATAAGAATTCTCAGTGTCATGATTTGGGAGCTGGTTGGGAGCCTAAAAGAAAAAGCCTGGCCGGGTGGTGGTGGTGCACACCTGTAATCCCAGCACTCGGGAGGCAGAGCCAGGCGGATCTCTGTGAGTTCGAGGCCAGCCTGGTCTACAGAGCTAGTCCAGGACAGGCTCCAAAACTACAGGAGAAACCCTGTCTCAAAAAAACCAAAAAAAAAAAAAAAAAAAAAAAAAGCCTGGTACAGCCATTCTTTCCGGTGACACAGGCCTTTAATTCCAGTACTCCGGAGGCAGAGGCAGGTAGATCTTAAGAGTTCCAGGCCAGTCAAGGCTACATAATGAGACTGAGCTAACACAAAGGTTCACTCGGAATCCTTCCAGTTGAAACTCATAAAAGAAATTTTTTTTTATGAGGCTGGTAATGTAACTCAGTTAATCCTGTGCTTGCCTAGCATGCACAAAGTCCTGGGCCCATGGTGGTACAACCCTATGATCCTAGCACTCGAGGTGGAAACAGGAGGTTCACAAGTCCAGGGTCATCCTCAGTCATGTGGGGAATTTGATGTATTCCAGTAGTTGTATTTCTAATGACCAGTTTGCCTTTTTTTTTTTTTTTTTGGTTTTTTGAGACAGGGTTCAGGGTTTCTCTGTGTAGTTTTGGTGCCTGTTCTGGATCTTGCTCTGTAGACCAGGCTAGCCTTGAACTCACAGAGATCCACCTGGCTCTGCCTCCTGAGTGCTGGGATCAAAGGTGTGCGCCACCACTGCCCGGCTGCATTTTTTTTTAATGACATGTTGTGGTTTACACCTTTTTGAAAGTAATCTATATACATCTTTTAAAAACTGAAGCCAGGTTTGGCGGTCCACACATGTAGTTCTGTCAGTTCTATCACTCAAAAGGCTGAGTGAGACACTAAAGATGGCAGGAGCTTTGAGGCAAGCCTGTACTACATAGCAAGAAATTGTCTCCAAAAAGGGAGTGGAAAGGGAATGTGTTGGGGAAGTCTGGGGAGAGGAGTGAGGAGTTGGGGCTGGATATGGTCAAATACATTGTTTACATGTATGAAATTGTCAAAAAATAAATGTAAAAAGAATCTTTAGAAAGATCCCACTTTTGGAAACAGAGCCAGGCGGATCTCTGTGAGTTCGAGGCCAGCCTGGTCTGCAGAGCAAGATCCAGGAAAGGCTCAAAACTACACAGAGAAACCCTGTCTCGAAAAACTAGGGAAAAAAAAAAGAGATACTTTATTGATATTTCAACAGTTTTTCTACTACTGTTCCTGGATCCAATGTAGGATCCAATGTAGCATTTAGTTATTTAGTTATTTCTCCTTCCTCTCCTACATCCCATAATACTCCCACAGTCTTTCCTTACATCTTATGACCTTGACACTTTTTTTTTTTTTTGGAGAGTCAACTAAATATTTGCAAATGTCTCTCAGTGTGGCTTTGTCTACTGTTTTCTAATGTTCAGGGATTTTGCTTTGGTTTTGGAAACAGAGTCTAAACAAATAGCCCATCCTGGGCTGGAATTCAGTATCCGACCCCTCAGCCTCCCAATAACACACACTGAGTTCTGGGTGTTTCTGTGAGCCGAGCCACATTCCTTTATGATAGCATGAAAAGAGAAGCCACATAAGGAGGTTCTTGCTTACTAGCAATCTGGGAGGTGACCTGACCCATTAACCATACCGGGCCCTGGTGATCTTTCTGTCGTGGGGATGCTTTTCCTAAGTGCCATTCTGAGGCACTGAGTTGGCTTTTGTTTTGTTTGAAATAAAATCTCACTGTGAGCAGGGCGGTGGTGGCGCACGCCTTTAATCCCAGCACTCGGGAGGCAGAGCCAGGCGGATCTCTGTGAGTTCGAGGCCAGTCTGGGCTACCAAGTGAGTCCCAGGAAAGTCCCAGCAAAGCTACACAGAGAAACCCTGTCTCGAAAAACCAAAAAAAAAAAAAAAAAAAAAAAAAAGAATCTCACTGTGTAACCCTGCCTGGCCTAGATCTGCCTGCCTCTGCCTCAAGAGTGCTGGGATTAGGTAAAGGCTTGCACCCCCATCACTGAGGCACTGAGTTTCAATGGGAGCAAGCTGCAGATAATAACTTCCATGTGAGAAAGCAATGGTAGGCAACCATTGTTAGAAATCTAGCTGTCCCTTGCTCAACTGTGATGAGAGAATGTTAAATTTCAGACGTGAAAATCCCTATGTATTCACCTGCATGCTGTTGAATACTGGGAGGAATCTTGCCCTGTCCTGTCCTGCCCTACTCTGATCACCTGGAAGGTGAATCATCCCTTGGTTCCATTTATCCTGTCCTGGCTCTGGGCCCACAGTTTTTTAAGGATAGCGTACTACTGGAAGAAAAGGACCTTGTCTATAGAAGCCACTGTCTAATCCACAATTTACTGCTGTTTCTTTGTTCCATATATTGATACTTTGGGTGTTTTGTTTGGTTGGTTGGTTTTTGGTTTTTCGAGACAGGGTTTCTCTGTGTAGTTTTGGTGCCTGTCCTGGATCTCGCTCTGTAGACCAGGCTGGCCTGGAACTTATAGAGATCAGCCTGGCTCTGCCTCCCGAGTGCTGGGATTACAAACATGGGCCACCACCGCCCTGCTGTTGTTTGTTTTTAAGGCAGGGTCTCACTATCTGAAACAAGATGGCCTTGAATTTGAGATCTTTCTGCCTCAGGCTCCTGAGTGCTGAGATTATAGGCATTCACACTGAAGAGGCCTAAAAACATCCGTGCAGCCATGACAGGCAACAATACCAGAACTAGACCTCACCCTTACAATAACCAGGAAAAGCCACAAACTGTACCCTGCAGGGGACCAATCAGAATTGAGACAAACAAGTACTAGATGCTCCAGAACATTAAGGATTTCCTTGCAGCAACGCCAGTACCAATCCCTGCTTGACAAGACTTCTGCTGCCCCACTCCTGCCCAATCAGGAGTTCAACCCCCATCTGAATCCGGAATTCCCCTACCGCCCCCATCTTTCACTCCTTAAAAACCTTGGCTCAACTGAGCTTGATACTCTCCCTGATTCACCCCACCTGCTGTGTCAGAACAGACAGAAAGCCCAAGCTTGAGCTTGCAACAAAGGCTCTTTGCTTTTGCGTACGAACTCAGACTCCTGGTGGTCTCTGGGGGGCTCACGATGCAGGCATAACAACACCAGGCTGATACTTTTTGAGTCTTAAGCTGATATTCTATTAGTTTTCTAGGGCCACTTTTACCAAAGCACCCTAAAATGGGTCACCTAGAAAAACGGAAGTTTCAAGCAGGGGAAATGGTCCAGTGGGTAGCACACTTGCCCTACAGCATAGTGACCTGAGTTGGAATCCCGCCGCCTCCCCCCCAACCCCCCACCCCGCCGCCGCCGCCCATGTAAAAGTCAGGCAACAGCGGTGCACAGACCTGTGATCCCAGTGCTCCTGTGGAGACACAGGGACAAAGAGGAGAATCCCCGGAGGTCTGAGGGCCTCGAGAAATATTTGGTGTCTGAAGCACCAAACAGCAAAGAGACACTGCCTCAAACAAGGTAGAAGGCAAGGGCTGACACCCAGGGTTGCCCCTGACCTCCACTATGTTTCAGTGTTTGAGTAAAACCAAAACTTATTATAAGCCACAGTCATCCTAGGGTCCCCCCTGCTAGGTAGCCTCCCTGGTTCTGTGGGTTGCAGTCTGATTGTCCTTTGCTTTATATCTAGTATCCACTTACGAGTGAGTACGTACCATGTTTGTCCTTCTGGGTTTGGGTTACCTCCCTCAGGATGATATTTTCTAGTTCCAACCATTTGCCTGAAAATGTCATGCTGTCATTGTTTTTCTCTGCTGAGTAGTTACTCCATTGTGTATACGGACCACATTTTCTTAATCCATTCTTCAGTTGATGGGCATCTAGGTTGTTTCCAGGTTCTGGCTATTACGAATAGTGCTGCTATGAACATAGTTGAGCATGTATCTTTGTGGTATGATTGAGCATTCCTTGGGTATATGCCCAAGAGTGGTATGGCTGGGTCTTGGGGTAGATTGATTCCCAATTTTCTGAGAAACTGCCATACTGATTTCCACAGTGGTTGTACAAGTTTGCACTCCCACCAACAGTGGAGGAGTGTTCCCTTTGCTCTGCATCCTCTCCAACATAGACTGTCATTAGTGTTTTTGATCATAGCCATTCTGACAGGTGTAAGGTGGTATCTCAGAGTGGTTTTGATTGAGCAAGCCAATTTATAAGAAAGAAAGCATTTAATTGGGCCTAGAGTTTCAGAGGGTTAGGGTCCGTGATGGCCGAGCACGGTGGCAGGAATGGCTGAGAGCTCACACCTTAACCCACAAGCAGGAGATAAGGGGAGGCACCCTGGGAATGCTTCAAGTCTTTCAAAACCTCAAAGCCCACCCCCGTGGCATCCTTCCACCATCAAGACCACAGCTCCTAATCCTTCCTGAGCAGTTCTACCAAGTGGGGACCAAATAGTCAAACACGTGATCCCATGGGGGGCATTCTCATTCAAGCCCCCACAAGGCCCATTCTGATGACCTCATTTTAACTTGATTACCTTAAAAAAAAAAACAAAAACCTTTTATTAAGTGAATGTGCCTGTGTCTGTGTAGGTAAGTGTGGGTACCGGTGGAAGCCAGTGGCGTCAGAGCTCATGGAGTTGCAGCCAGTGGGAGAGCAGCACGAACTCTTAACTGCTGAGCCATCTCTCTAGCTCCTCATCCTTTTTTTTTTTTTTTTCTGGTTTTTCGAGACAGGGTTTCTCTGTGTGGTTTTGCGCCTTTCCTGGGACTCCCTTGGTAGCCCAGGCTGGTCTCGAACTCACAGAGATCCGCCTGGCTCTGCCTCCCGAGTGCTGGGATTAAAGGCGTGCGCCACCCCCCCCACCCCCCCCCCACCCCCCCCCCACCCCCCCACCCCCGCTATCCTTTTCTTTTTTAGAGACAGGGTTTTACTCTGTAGCCGAGGCTGCTCTGGAACTCACCATGTAACCTAAGCAGGCTGGCCTCAAACTTGGGTCAAATGCCCTGGACCAGCTTCCCAATCATTTGATTACCTCTAGCCAGGCATGATGGTATATGCCTATAGAGTACTCAGGAAGCTGAGGCAGGAGGATCATAAGTTTGAGGCCAGTCAAGGCTACATGGCAAGACTATGTCTTAAGAGAATCCAAACCGGGCTGGAGAGATGGCTCAGCGGTTAAGAGCACTGGCTGTTCTTCCAGAGGTCCTGAGTTCAATTCCCAGCAACCACATGGTGGCTCACAACCATCCGTAATGAGATCTGGTGCCCTCTTCTGGCCTGCAGGTGTATATGCAACCAGAACACTGTATACATAAATAAATAAATCTTTAAAAAAAAAAAAAAAAAAAGAGAATCCAAACCAAGCCTGGTGGTGGTGGCACACGCCTTTAATTCCAGCACTCAGGAGGCAGAGGCAGAAGAATCTATGAGTTCAAGTCCAGCCTGGTCTACAGAGAGAGTTTCAGGACAGCCAAGGCTACACACAGAAACCTTGTCTCCAAAAACAAACAATTAAAAATAAGAAGATCCGCCGGGCGGTGGTGGCGCACTCGGGAGGCAGAGGCAGGCGGATCTCTGTGAGTTCGAGGCCAGCCTGGTCTACAGCGCGAGATCCAGGAAAGGCGCAAAGCTACACAGAGAAACCCTGTCTCGAAAAACCAAAAAAAAAAAAAAAAAAAAAGAAGATCCAAATGAAAACAAACAAAGCCCAAACAAGCAAACAGACAGGCTAGGGAGATGGTTCAGCAGACAAAAGCCCAGGACACAAAAACCTGACAACCTAGCTTGAGCCCTAGAACCCATGGCAGAAGGAGAAAACTGACTTCCTGAAAGTTGTCATCTAACCCCCAAATGCATGCCATGGCACATCCATGTCCACATGACATCCATGTTACACACACACACACACACACACACACACACACACTAAACATTTTAAAAAACAACCCTGCCGGGTGTTGGTAACACACACCTTTAATCCCAGCACAGGGGAGTCAGACGCAGGCAGATCTCTGTGAGTTCGAGGCCAGCTTGGTCTACAGAGTGAGTTCCAGGACATTCAGAGCTGTTACACAGAGAAACCCTGTCTCCAAAAAAACTAAAAACAAAACAACCCCCAAAGAAATGATATTTCCAAATAAGGCCACATTTCATGGTACCAGGGTTAAAAGATCCAGATCTATAGGAACATAACTCTGCTGGTATGACTGAGCCTCTCTAGAAATAGGCTTCAGAAACGTTTTTGTTTTGTTTTTTTTGGTTTTTCAAGACTAGGTTTCACTGTGCAGCCTTGGCTGTCCTGGAACTCACCCTGTAGACCAAGCTGGCCTCAAACTCACAGAGATCTGCCTTCTTTTGACTCACAAGTGCTGGGATTAAAGGCATGCACCACCACCACCTGGCTTCAGCAGCCATTTTTATGCTAGGGTAGCTGGGGAGGCCTGGGGAAATCATATTTAACAAGGATGCTTCCTGTAAACCTCACAATTTACAACTTTGCATTCCAAGACCTGTTTTCCCTCTACAGAAAAGAATGTAAAGACAAAGTAAGTTGTGCTCACATCACTCTCAAATCTATACAACCACCTTACCACAGTTTTGCCTGTGATGGTGCTGTGTGCCTTTGCAGTAATATTTCCGTCCATGGACACACTCTAGATAAATAGTAGTACAGGTCACATGGGTGGCTCAGTCTTCATCTCAGTTCCCTTCCTTCCTTCTTTTTTTCTTTTTTTTTTTTTTATTTGAGGCAGGGTCTCTGCAAAGCTCTGGCTGTCCTGGAACTGGCTCTGTAGACCAGGCTGGTCTCGAACTCACAGAGATCCACTTGCCCCTGTCTCCCGAGTGCTGGGATTCAAGGTGTGCACTACCACCACCCCTGGCTTCATCTTAGTTTCTTTATCATATCCAATACCTCCTCTGCTTGTGCTCAGATGATGCTGCTGTCGCTCTTCAGATTAAACCAAGTCAATGGCCAGAAGACAGCTCCAATAGCCACAAAAAGCAGTTGCTACAGTCCAAACAAACTACAGTAACAGTCAGATTTACTCAGCAGAGCCCATCTTCGAGCTTGAATTTCCAGGCTAAGATGGTGCCATCTTGTGGCAATAGTTTGTGCACACTGTTTATAATTCATTCCATGCCAGCCGCTTTGAAATTGTTCAATAGCTGAGATAAGTTTGGGGGAGCACTTGTACTATTTGTCACTTACACACAGACTGGATTTTATTAATATGCTTATGCAGTACTGTGTCAAAGTCACATCTTTCATATCTGCATATCATGTCTAGGACCCAAGGGCCGGGACTTAGTCTTGTGGCTCATGCCCCAGCAGAGGCATGAATGCTTTCTAGTCTCTAGCTCTCCTGTTTGGGGTCCCATAGGAGCTGGAGGATTCAGTTCTCTGGGAGCAGTTGGGCCTGAGCATAAAAGCCCATCAATAAGGAGCAGGTGACAGTGCCACAGCTGGGTAATTTGTCTCTTTGCTCTTCTGCAGCCTATTCGCTGATGATCTATTTGTCCCAGGGAATAGATGGTGGCAGGTTTGTCCATATTTCACACTTGTGAACCTGCCTGCTCCTCTCAGCCCAATGCTGCTCATCTGTCAATGTCCCTGGCTCCTCTCATTTCATTCCATGAGTGGACAGCAGGCCTTGGCAAAGAGTTCTGAAGGTGGATTCTAAGAGGGTGGGTTGGGAAGGGAATGAAGAAAGGAGGGGAGGAGGGAGGGAGGGAAGCCGAGAGCAGGGGCCTGTTCCCTGCAGAGAGGGAAGGGATGGTTGGGAGACACACTCAGGAGAGAGACAGAGAGATGCCCCAGACTTAGAGTGGACAGGAGGGGATCTAAGAGCAAGGGGATGGAGGGGAAGGTAGAGGAAGGGGGTGTGAGACAGGAGGCTTTGGGGATGCTGGGGAGGCTTGCTTGTGGAAGATAGGTTGAAAGGACTAGAGGTAAAATTCTTGCTTAGCATTCTTATTACTCTGAGTTCTGCCTTCAGGCCTGAAAAGGGAGGCTATGCTGAGCTTGAGGACTGAGTCCAATTCAAATCATGAAGTTGGACCTCCTGCAAAACCTAAAGGTAGTAACCAGCTTCCAATATGCCCTTGACATTCTTGGATGTTGGTGTTCGCACACTCGGTACAAGGAATTGAACCTAGGGTCTTTGTATCCTAGGCAAGTGTTCTACTGATGAACTAGATCCTCAACCCTCTTTTTAACATTTTAGTTTGAGATATGGCCTCACTAAATTGTATAAGCCGGCCTCGAACTCGCTCTGCAGCCCAGACATCCTATGCACTTGGGATCCTCCCAACACAGCCTCCTCATAGCTGGGATTAGAGGCCCAGCTGGTATTCATACTCTTGTATGGCCCACTCCCACACTGATCAAGCTTCAATGTGTAACCAAGAGGATGGGTAAAAATGACAGAGTGCAACCTACTTCTAAGTCCTTGAAGGTATCTGCTTACTCCCTTTGATCTATTAGTCTGGAGGAAGCCAGTTTCCATGAGAGAATACCCAAACAGCATCCTGGAGAAAGAAGTGAGACCTCCTGCTAGGAACTAACATTAAATTATATGATTCATCACAATTGGTATTCTCCAGCCTCAGTGAGGTCTTCAGGTGACCATAGCTTAAGCCAGCATCATGATTGCACCCTTTTAAGTATCCCTAAGCTGGCCTCACCCTCACTAACCCATGTAGCTAGAGTTTTCCTGCCTGGCCCACCTGTCACCCGCCAGTCCCACAGCCGCTCAGACCCAACCAAGTAAACACAGAGACTTATATTGCTTATAAACTGTATGGCCGTGGCAGGCTTCTTGCTAACTGTTCTTATATCTTAAATTAACCCATTTCTATAAATCTATACTTTGCCACGTGGCTCATGGCTTACCGGTATCTTCACATGCTGCTTGTCATGGCGGCAGCTTGCAGTGTCTCCTTCTGCCTTCCTGTTCTCTCAATTCTCTTCTTTTTTAGTCCTGCCTATACTTCCTGCCTGGCCACTGGCCAATCAGTGTTTATTTATACAGAGCGATATCCACAGAAAACCCCTTGCTCTGGAATTCTGCTTCCACAAGGCCCTGAGAAATAATCAGTGTTTACTGTTTGAGGCTAGGGTTTGGGATAATCTATTCCACCATCATTGGGAATGGTCTAAATTTTTATTTGTGGATTTTTTTTTGTCCCACTATGTTGGTCTGAATGCACTGTCACTGGGCAAGACCAGGTTCACAGTAGATGTTCCTCCAGCAGCACTGCATATAATAGAGGAGCTCAGCAAGCTGGGTGTGGAGCAAGGAGGAGATTCTGGGACAGGGTTTTGCATCCCGGATAGTAAATCCATAACTGGGATAACTTTACCTTCTGGTTTCTGAGACTGAGTGGATTCCTGGGACAAGGGACTTTCTGTGCAAAAACAGAGACATTCCAGTATAAACTGGATTATTTTGGTCATTCTAACTTGGGTAGAGGAATAGGCATTGAGGCTACCTCTCTAGTTAGCTGCCATGTATCATGGTTCATATGAGTCTGTTGTCCATTGCTATAATAAAGTAATTGAAGATAAGTAATTGAAAAAGCAAAGAAATTTATTTATTATAGTTCTGAAGACTGGGAAGTTCAAGGGTGAGGGGCTGCATCTGGAGAGGTCCTTCTTGCTAGCCAGGACTCTACAGAGTCAAGAGATGACATAGAATATCATATAATAGCAAGAGAAAGCCAAGACAGGCAAACTTGTTTTATATTTATATTCTATCTTGGGACAGAATCGAGGCTTCATATATGATGTAACACTGGGCTACACCTTAGTCTTACAATACATCCACTCTCATGACCTGCTTCCTCAATAACCCACTGATCCATTAATTCATGAATTGATTAACCATTCATAAGGTCAGCATCCTTACGACCCCATCACCTTCCAAAAGTTCCATTTCCAATTGCCATTAATGTATAACTTTAAGAACCAGGTTTTTAACACATGAAATCTGGGGGACAAATACTCAAAACATTTCACACAAAATAGGGAGTAAAACCTGTCTTCCATCTCTCCTAGTCAACAGTGGAATGTTCCAGAGCCAATCTATTTCATCTTCCTGCCTGCCCATCCCCAGCTTAGGTTGAGGGAGGAGGGAAAAATCCTTTTTAGAAATGCACCGGTGTGACTGATCATGTCCTTTGCCTTACAGAAGCTTCTCAGTTTCAGGAGGTCTCATTTATTAATTGTCGATCTCAGTTTCTGTTCTACTGGTGTTATATTCAGGAAGTAATCTCCTGTGCCAATGCGTTCAAAGCTACTTCCCACTTTCTATTCTATCAGATTCAGTGTAACTGGATTTATGCTTAGGTCTTTGACCTATTTGGACTTGAATTGTGTGCATGTCGATAGATATGAATCTATTTGCATTCTTCTACATGTTGATATCAAGTTATGCCAGCACCATTTGTTGAAGATGCTTTCTTTCTCCCACTGTACTATTTTGGCTTCTTTGTCCAAAACCAGGTGATCATAAGTGTGTAGATTTATGTCAGGGTCTTCAATTCAATTCCATTGATCCACGTGTCTGTTTTTATGTCGATACCAAGCTGTTTTTATTACTATAGCTCTACAGTAAAGCTTGAAGTTAGGGATGGTGGTGCTTCTGGAAGCTCCTTTATTGTACAGGGTTGTTTCAGCTATCCTGGGTTTTTTGTTTTTCCATATGAAGCTGAGTGTTATTCTTTCAAGGTCTGTGAAGAATTGTATTGGGATTTTGATGGGGATTACCTTGAATCTGTAGATTGCTTTTGGTAAACTTGTTAGTTTTACTATGTTAATTCTACCTATCCAAGAGCATGGCAGCCTACAGAATGGAAAAAAAATTATCACCAACCCCACATCTGACAGAGGGCTGATCTCCAAATATATAAAGAACTAAAGAAACTAGACATCAGGTTGGAGAGATGGCTCAGTGGTTAAGAGCACCGACTGCTCTTCCAGAGGTCCTGAGTTCAATTCCCAGCAACCACATGGTGGCTCACAACCACTTGTAATGAGATCTGGTGCCCTCTTCTGGCCTGCAGGGACACATGCAGGCAGAATACTGTATACATAATAAATAAATAAATCTTTAAAAAAAAAAAAAGAAACTAGACATCAAAATACCAAATAATCCAATTCAAAATGGGGTACAGTCTAAACAGAGAATTCTCGACAGAAGAATCTCAAATGTCTGAAAGACATTTAAGGAATTGCTCAATCCTTAGTCATCAGGGAAATGCAAATCAAAATGACTCTGAGATACCATCTTACACCTGTCAGAATGGCTAAGATCAAAAACAGTAATGACAACCTATGTTGGAGAGGATGTGGAGTAAGGGGAATACTCTTCCACTGTTGGTGGGAATGCAAACTTGTATATCCACTTCGGAAACCAGTATGGCAGTTTCTCAGAAAATTGGGAATCAAGCTACCTCAAGACCCAGCAATACCACTCTTGGGCAAATACCCAAAGTATGCTCAATCATACCACAAGGACACTTGCTCAACTATGTTTATAGCAGCATTATTCGTAATAGCCAGAATCTGGAAACAGCCTAGATGCCCCTCAACCGAAGAATGGATAAAGAAAATGTGGTACATCTACACAATGGAGTATTACTCAGAGGTAAAAAAAGCAATGAAACTTGCAGGCAAATGGATGGAACTAGAAAAAAATCTTCCTAAGTGAGGTAACCCAGACCCAGAAAGACAAACATGGTATGTACTCACTCATAAGTGGATATTAAGATGTAAAGCAATCCATAACCAGGCTACAATCCACAGCCCCAGAGAAACTAGGTAGCAAGGAGGATTGCCCTGGGAAGGGGAAATAGATGAGATCTTCTGGGTAAACTGGGCAGGGGTAGAAGAGAGGGGTTGGGGGTGGGAACATGAGGGATTGGGATGGCTGAGTTGGGGGAGGGACAGAGAGGGAGAGCAATGAAAGAGATACATTGATACAGGGGTTTAGGGAGAAACCTGGTGCCAGGGAAACTCTCAGGAATCCACAAGGATGACCCCAGCTAAGACTCCTAGTAGTAGTGGAGGGGGTGCCTGAACTGGCCTTCCCCTGTAATCAGATTGGTAACCACCCTAACCGTCATCACAGAACCTTCATCCAGTAACTGATGGAAACAGATACAGAGATCCACAGCCAAGCACTGGGCCAAGCCCCGGGAGTCAAGTTGAAGAGAGGAAAGAGGGAACATACGAGCAAGAGAGGGGGGTCAAGATCATGATGGGGAAACCCACAGGGACAGCTGACCTGAACTCGTGGGAGCTCGCAGACTCAAGACCGGCAGCTAAGGAGCCTGCATGGGACCGACGTGAGCCCTCTGCATGTGGGTGATAGTTGTGTAGCTTGGTCTGTTTGTGGCCCCTAGCAGTGGGACCAAGATTTGTCCCTGGTGCATGAGCTGGTTTTTTGCAACCTATTCTCTATGGTGGGAGGCCTTGCTCAGCCTTGACGGAGTGGGGAGGAGCTTGGTCCTACCTCAACTTGGTAAGCCATGCTTTGTTGACTCCGTGGGAGGACTTACCCTTTCTGAGGAGTGGATGGGGGCAGGTAGAAAGGAGGTGGGGGGAGGGAATTGGATGAGAGGAGGGAGGGAAACTATGGTTGTATGTAAAATAAATGAAAAAAAATTTAATAAAAAAAGTGAGAGGTCTCGCTGTAGTGGTACACACCTTTAACCCCAGCACTCAGCAGTGAGTTTGAGGCCAGCCTGGTCTACAGAGTGAGTTCCAGGATAGTCAGGAATGTTACACAGATAAATCCGGTCTCAAAACAAAACAAAGACAAGAAAGAAAGGAAAGAAACAGGGAAGGAAGGAAGGAAGGAAGGAAGAAAGGCAAGCAAGCAGACAGACAAAGATTTGTAAGAAAGCTGCAAGTCACCCCCTTTTCTGTTCTCTTGAAAATTATTGTGGACCAGCCTTAATAATCATCTTCCCAGGGTTCCAGAAAAGAAACTACGAACATCGAGAATTATTTTCGGGAAAAGAATCTAAGTACACCAGGCTCTTAGTCCATCTACTTCATTCCTCTGGGATAAAATCCTATCTACAGCCGGGCGGTGGTGGCGCACGCTTTTAATCCCAGCACTCGGGAGGCAGAGGCAGGCGGATCTCTGTGAGTTCGAGGCCAGCCTGGACTACCAAGTGAGTTCCAGGAAAGACGCAAAGCTACACAGAGAAACCCTGTCTCGAAAAACCAAAAAAAAAAAAAAAAAAAAAATCCTATCTACACAGCTTCAGTTCTTTTCTCATGCCTAGCTCCTTTCTTGTCTGATTTCTCTACATTTATCTGCCGCCCCCTCTAAGTTCTAGCTTAATTCATTCTTAGTTCTTAGAACTTGTCTTAGTTCTGCCCCTTGGTCTTTCTCATCTAATTCTTTTTTTTTTTTTTTTTTTTTTTTTTTTTTTTGGTTTTTCGAGACAGGGTTTCTCTGTGTAGTGTTGCACCTTTCCTGGAACTCACTCTGTAGTCCAGGCTGGCCTCGAACTCACAGAGATCCGCCTGGCTCTGCCTCCTGAGTGCTGGGATTAAAGGCGTGCGCCGCCACCGCCCGGCTCATCTAATTCTTACCCACTAGTTCTTCCCCATCTGGCTCTTCCTCATTTTCCATCTCATTCTTCTAGTTCTCCTGTGCCTTACAGCACCATTTCTCTTTCCTTTCCTTCCTCTCTCCCACCTCAGCAGACGACGACGGAGGCATTCAGAAGCTCCAGGCTCCATGCCAAGTATGGTGGTTCATGCTGTGATGTCAGTACTTGGGAGGGGGAGGCAAGAAGATTGCCGAGTCCAAGGCCAGCCTGGGCTTCAGAGTGAGTTCCATATCAGTCTGGGCTACAGAGTGAGATCTTGTCTCATAAAACAATATGAAATCCTGGAGTTGAGTGACATTGTTACATTAGGCTGGCAGAGCCAGAAATTCCTGTCCATGCATCTTATTCTTGTGGCTTGATTCTCAAGAGCTTCTATTGGTTACATGGTCAAAAGGTCAAGGTCATCAAGACTACCCATTTCGATTTTGTTTTTGTTTTTGTTTTTTTGTTTTTCAAGACAGGGTTTCTCTGTTTTGTTGGTGCCTTTCCTGGATCTCACTCTGTAGACCAGGTTGGCCTCAAACTCACAGAGATCCACCTGGATCTGCCTCCTGAGTGCTGGGATTAAAGGCATGCAGCACCACTGCCTGGCTTTCAATTTTTTATTAAAAGATGATCCCTTGTAATTAGTGAAACAATATTGCTGGCGATCTCCACCCTTTAATTATTTTGTGATTGGATTGCACTTTCATTCTGGAAGTTCCTTCATAATCAGCCCTTTGTATTCATGGGTTCTGCAGTGGTGCACTCAACTAATTGTGGGTTAGAAACATTTGGGGAAAAACACACATGTACTGAACATGTACAGACCTTATTCTTGTCATTGTTCCCAATATAGCATGGCAATTATTTCTATAGATTTCACTGTGTCACAGGTATGAGTAATCTAAAACTGACAACTGATTTAGTGGTATAGGCCTGTAATTCAGGTATTTTGAGATGTAAGCAAAAGAATGGCAAATTCAAAGCCAGCCAGGGCAACATAGTGAGATCTTGTCTCAAAGAAAGAAAGGATTTTTTTTTTTTTTTTTTTAGGTTTTTCGAGACAGGGTTTCTCTGTGTAGCTTTGCGCCTTTCCTGGAACTCATTCTGTAGCCCAGGCTGGCCTCGAACTCGCAGAGATCCGCCTGGCTCTGCCTCCCGAGTGCTGGGATTAAAGGCGTGTGCCACCACCGCCCGGCGATTTTTTTTTTTAAAAGAGGGCAAAGCTGGGCATGGTGGCACATGTCTTTAATCCCAGCACCTGGAAGGCCGTGGTAAGTAAATTTATAAGTTCAAAGCCAACCTGGTCTCTATAGATAGGGCTACACAGTGAGACTCTCTGAGAGAGAGAGAGAGAGAGAGAGAGAGAGAGAGAGAGAGAGAGAGAGAGAGAGAGAGATTTATTTTATTTATTTATGTGTGTGGTTGTACCTGCATGAGTTTAGTTCATCACATCTGTGCAAGTGTTCATGGAGGTCAGAAGAGGTCAGATTCTCTGGAATTGGAGTGACAGCATTGTGAGGCGCCAGATGTAGGTGCTGGAAACTGGATCCTAGGCTCTCTGAAAGAGCTGAGCCATCTCTCCAGCCTCTTGATTCTTTTTTTTTTTTGGAGCTGAGGATCGAACCCAGGGCCTTGTGCTTGCTAGGCAAGCGCTCTACCACTGAGCTAAATCCCCAACCCAGCCTCTTGATTCTTTTTTTTTTTTTTTTTTTTTTTTTTTGGTTTTTGGAGACAGGGTTTCTCTGTGTAGCTTTGCGCCTTTCCTGGAACTCACTTGGTAGCCCAGGCTGGCCTCGAACTCACAGAGATCCGCTTGGCTCTGCCTCCCGAGTGCTGGGATTAAAGGCGTGCGCCACCACCGCCCGGCTCAGCCTTTTGATTCTTAAAGGAAAAGTACATCCCACTACATGACAACAGCATTGTCTCCTTCTGGTGATCCTTCATCTAACCACCTGGGTTTTTCCTTAGTGGCAGTGGACCAGGGACACTGTGGCAATCACACTGACTTCTAAAATGAGAAGACACTCCCTCTCCAGCTGACGTCCTTTGTGTGCTTTACGTTGCTCACACAGAGCAGGAGCTGCAGGCTGCCTGCCTGCTATTTTTTTTTTAAATTTATTTATTTATTATGTATACAGTGTTCTGCCTGCATGTATGCCTGCAGGCCAGAAGAGGGCGCCAGATCTCATTGTAGATGGTTGTGAGCCACCATGTGGTTGCTGGGAATTGAACTCAGGACCTCTGGAAGAGCAGCCAGTGCTTTTAACCCCTGAGCCATCTCTCCAGCCCAGCAACCTGATATCTTAGTTATAGTCCTCAATACTGATTTTCACAGCATTTCTTTTGAGGGTTCCACCTGCTATGACAGCTAACTTCTGTTTATCATATTGATAGTTTCCTTTGTAAACAAATCACACAAGATACGTTGTGTTCATTGTAGCATCTTAAGATAACTCGAGGGGAGGCCTCGAGAGATCCTTCAGCATTACATGCACTGGTTGCCCTTGCAGAAGACCTGAGTTGACTCCCAGCACCCTCACTGTGGCTCATAACCTGTAACTCCAGTTCCAGAGGACCTGATGCCTCTTCTCACTTCCTTAGGCACTGCACACATTTGGTGTACATATTCAGGCACACACACACATAAACTTTAATAATAGATTTTTTTGTTGTTTTGGTTTTGTTTTTGAGACAGGGTTTCTCTGTGTAAGAGCCCTGGCTGTCCTGGAACTTGATTTGTAGACCAGGCTGGCCTCGAATTCTTTTAAGTTTTTTTAAAAAAAAAACCCAAGGGGGAAAAAGAATCACAGTTTGTCTTGGTTACTTTTCTATTGCTGCAATAAGACTCATGATTAAGGCAACTTTGAGTTTATTGTGGGCTTACATAGGTTCCAGAGGATTAGAGTCCGTTACCATCATGGTGCGGAGCATGGCAGCAGTCAAGCCAGGCATGGAGCTAGAGCAGTAGCTGAGAGCTCACATATTGACCCACAAGCAGAGGTAGACAGAAGTAACGTGGGAATGGCTATGAGCTTTTGAAACCTCAAAACCTGTCCCCAGTAACACACCTCCTCCAACAAGGCCACACCTCCTCGTCCTTCCCACATAGTTCCACCAACTGGAGACCAAGTATTCAAACATATGAGCTTATGATGGTGATTTTCATTCAAACCACCACATAGTTTAAATCTAAATTCTTGGGTTGGGGATAGCTCAGGTAGTATAAACCCAAAGACCTTAGTTCGATTCCCTGCACATCAGAGGTGGGGAGGTGGTTTGTAATCCTAGTGATGGGGAAACGTAGACAAGAGGATCCTTAGGGCTCACTTACCAGCTAGCCTAGCTGAGAGAGGGGTGGGGGATGGCCAACACCTCTGCTCTGGAGGTTTCAGTTAGCAGTGATTGGCTGTTTGTCTGCTACACCAGGCCTTGGCTACCATTGATACAGATAGGGCTTGTTCAGCCGACCTTTGATGTTTCTTTTCTTTTCTTTTTTTTTTTTTTTTTTTTTCTCTCGTGATAGGGTTTCTCAGTGTAACAGTCCTGGCTGTTCTGGAATTCACTCTGTAGCCCAGGCTGGCCTTGAGCTCAGAGATCAGCCTGCCTCTGCCTCCCGAGTGCTGGAACCTTTGGTGTTTCAAGAGCTTAGATGGGACCTACCTAGCCAGACTCACAGTCTGAAGGAGTCAGGAAGTTAGTTATGTCCTCTGCAAGTCCCTGACCCCAGGCACACAGAGTAGGAATTACCAGTCAGTGGGTTGGCATTCTTTTGGTTGGAATGTCTTTGTCTCTGGGTCCCTCATACCTTCCATCTCCCTGTGGGCTGAGAAATCAAATAGAGGGGCCCCAGGTGGCGAGATGGTGGAGAGTAAGCTTTTTTTTCTTTTCTTTTTTTCTTTTTTATTTTTTTATTATGTAGCATTGACTCTCTTGTCCCAGCCTCTTAAATGCTGGGATTACATGTGTAAACCATCACACCCAGGCTCTGGAGACAGAGCACTCTGCTTGCTCAAAGCCTTGCCCACCAGTCTTAAATTGCTGAAGAGATGGTTTAGCTGTTAAAAGCCCACACTGCTCTTAGAGAAAACCTGAGTTTGGATCCCAACACCCATTAGGATGCCTCCAAAGCTCCTTTAAAACTCCAGCTGCAGGATATCAGAGGCCTCTGGTCTCCACAGACACCAACACAAACACACACACACACACACACACACACACACACACACACGATTAAAAATGAAATAAATCTTTTTAAAAGTTAAAAAAAAGTGTTGGAGAGTGTTTGTTCTTTTGATGAGATAAACACTGTCTGCTGATGCCTTGACCCAGAAGAACACAGTGTAGGCAGAGCACTTGCCCAGCCACGTGCAAACTCTTGGGTTCCACCCCAGCACCCTAGTAGCAAGAGAACTGCAGGCACACATAATTTGTATACAATTTTGGGGGTATGCAGACCCTCTTTACTTTGTCCTCCGAATTCGACGCAGCATTTACCGAGGTGAATTCTGAGGTACAGAGTGGGGAAAGGACTGTTCAAGGGAACAGATGCAGTTAGTTGCAGAGCTCCAGGAGCTCAGAGGTGCGGATACGGATTGGAATTGTGTGTCTGTGGATTTGGAGGACTGTGCTTGAAAGGGAGGCTGGCGAGGCGAAGGTGTGGCTTTGTCTAGCCCCGCCCCCTCCACCGGGCTGGGGCGTGGCCTTCCTCCGACCTGCTCTGGTCCAACATGGCTCCGCGGTTGTGCATCATCTCTGCAGCGGCACGGCGGCTGCTGGGGAAGCCGGGACCCCGCGCTGGGGACCTCGCCGCTGCGGCTGCTGTGCGGTGAGAGGCCGACGGGGCCGACCGCGTGCCCGGAACAGGGGCAGGGGTGGGGGCTGGAATGAAGAGCAGACTCTTGGGTTTAGAATTTCGGGGGTTAGAGGCGGAGATGCCAGGATGTAGGCCTTAGGAGAGTCTGAGAAAGAATGAGGGAGGTGAAAAGATATGGGTAGGGTTTTGTTTTTTAAACAGGTTCACACTACATGTGATTCGAACTCGGAATCCTCTTGCCTCGGCCTCCTAGATATTACTGGCGTGCATTACCATGCCTTGCTGGGCAGGTTCTTTGTCCTGTTTGGGACCTGAGTCTGGGCTGAGAATAAAAAATGAGGTGAGTGGGAGGGACAGGTCTTGAGTACTGGAGCGGGGACGAAGGCAGAGGACAGTGGCAGCAGCCCTCTAGTCTGGCCTTTGTGGTTTAGCACGCGCTGGGGGCTTCTGGGCCTGGCAGCTCCTCCCTCAGAAAGTTCTAGGAGGAAGGAGAGGAGGACTGAGGTACAGTGGGGATTCCCAAAGTGATTCCTCACCCTGCACTGTACAGTGGGTCAGCAGAAGTGGGTTAGAGTTGTTCAAGGTCAGTCTCTCAGCCGTGCGGAGGCTGCTCTGGATGTAGGACCCAGGTCTCATGATGCACCCTGCACTTTGCACCACCGCTGGTGGCCTAACAGAGAGGCTGGGCTCTGGCTGCGCAGGGCTTGGCTTCCCCTGACTGGCTCTCGGCTGCTCCTCCCTCCACCGTGCAGGGTCCTGTACTATCCCCGTCTCTGCACTTACCACCCTGAGCACTTCTGACCCCGTGCTAACCTGTCGTTCCCTAGTCCTTCTCCTGTTTGCGCAGCCGTACAGGTTTGAGGACAGGGTATGTGCAAAGAGTATTTGCTAAAGAAGTGAGAACACCTGTCCTCACACCTGTGGAAAGGAATCCGCGCTCCTCCTGCCCCAGCCCAGGAGTGAAGCCATATAGTCCCATTAGATCACTGTGCGCTGGGACTTTTGGAAAGCTGAGATATCTGAGTTGGACGTGTGCCCTTCACCTCCATGCTGGATAAAGAGGGAGAAGTTGACATTGGGAAATGAGCCTGGAGTGTACCTTGTAAACAGCCTTTTGTGGAGGGATGACCTTGGGCAGAAGGAGGAAACAGGATGTATCCGATAGGATTGCAATGTGTTGCTAGAAAAAGAATTCAGGAGCTTAGGTATGCTAGGCTAGTGCTCTTTCTACCAATTAAACCAGAATATTTCTAGACTTCATTGGATTGTTGAGGATTAAGAAGCCATGCTTGTGTTTCCCATTGCCCAAGCCTATGCCTCAAGCAGTTTCTGTCATGGTGAGAGCTGAAAGGCTATCAGGAAGACAATCTTTTAATTCATTAAAATACTACTTTGAGCCGGATGGTGATGGCGCACACTTTTAATCCCAGCACTTGGGTGGCAGAGGCAGGCGGATCACTGAGTTGGAGGCCAGCCTGGTCTGCATATCCAGCTCCAGGACCCAGGACAGTTAGGACTACATAGAGAGACCATGTCTCATAAAACAAAACAAAACAAACAAACAAAATTATTTTAGGGCCTAGAGAGATGATGGCTTAGTACTGATTGCCCTTTCTGAGTACCCGGGTTGATTCACAGTTCACACACGTGACCACTTACAGCTGTCTGTAACTCCACCTCCAAGGGGTCTTCACAGGTGCCAGGTGTGCAAGTGGTGCGTAGACACACGCAGGCAAAACACCCACGTATAACATAATTTAAAATTTATTTTGTGTGCACGTGCAACTGAACACTTGTGTGTGTGTGCATGTCCGTACTGTGGCACATGTGTGGAGCTCATCATGTGGCTCCCAGGCATCTAACCCAGGTTGTCAGTCTTGGCAGCTGGTGCCTTTACATTTCACTGGCCCAAGATCATCTATTTTTTTTTCTTTAAAGAAATTTTACTTTTATTTATGTGTGTATAGAGAGGAGAGAGAGAGTGAGAATGTACACATGAATGCAGGTGCCCACTGAGACCAGAAAAAGGAGTTCAGTCTCTTAGAACTGGAGTTCCAGGCTGTTGTGAGCTACTGATGTGGGTGCTGGGAACCAAGCTTGGGTCTTCTGCAAGAACACTGTGTTCTCTTAACCACCAAGCCGTGTCCAGCCCACGGATCACCTTTTTTTTTTTTTTTCACTCCTTCGGGACAGGGTTTCTCTGGGTAGCCCTGGCTGCCCTGGATCTCGCTCTGTAGACCAGGCTGGTCTCGAACTCACAGAGATCCGCCTGCCTCTGCCTCCGAGGGCTGGGATGAAAGGCGTGCGCCACCATCTGCCCTGCACAAGATCGTCTTTTAGGAGACCGTGTTTCCCTGAGGGAGGGAGACACTGAGACTGAGAAAGGAGCAGAGTCAGTTGGTGGTAGGATTTTTTTGTGTGGCGGACACCCGGGGGTCACAGAGGGGGGGGAGGGGTTAGAGGCAGCCTGCTGCTTCTAAGTTTGGGAATCCTGGATGATTCTTGGTGACTCTGGTTTCTTTCTGTGTAAAATGGGTAGGGTGATCCCTGCCATGCACTGTGAAGACTCTCAGCACTTATCTACAATACTTACCCTCAATGATTTGCATTTTTTCCCCCCCCCGGCCCCGTGTTGAGACCTGACACCACCCGTTCTTGTTGACCTTCAGCCTGCGCCCTATCTTTCTGGAGTCACTCTTGGGGCTGGCTGTAATACCAAAGATTTGGGGTAAAGAGACTGCATGGCCAGCACTTTACTTGATGAACCATCTTGCTGGCCCCTTCATTGTTTTGAAATTTTATTGTAAGAGGAGAGGTGAATATGATTACAACACATTGTACAAAATCCTCAAAGAATTAATAAGTTAAAAATAAATGTACTGGGAGGATTAACTTGTATATAGTAGCTGCTCAATAACCAGTGCTATTTAGGGATAATGGTTCATGCTTGTATTCCTATCACTGATAGACTGAGGTAGGGGGATCATGAGTTAGAAGCTAGCCTGGGATATATAGCAAGACTCTTTTGAAAGAAAGAAAGAAAGAAAGAAAGAAAGAAAGAAAGAAAGAAAGAAAGAAAGAAAGAAAGAAAGAAAGAAATTCTTGTTACTCTTACACTAATCTTGTTGCCCAGAAGCCTTTAGTGAGTTATAAAGGGTGGTTTGGCTTGTTTGTGTATGTGTTTCCCCTTATGTCACTGGGGCTTGAACACAGGACGTCACACATGCTAGCCAAGCTGTATCTGCAGCTACAAACTTTAGTTCTTATAGCCAAAAACACCTCTCTCATGATAAGCAGAACTGTGGTTCCTTTCTAAAGTCAGCCAGCTCAAATTGAGAAGATGTTTCAGGACCTACAGAGAGCTGAACTTTCTAGTCTAGAAGGTTCTGAGGTTCTCGGGCCACTGCACTCGGACTGTTGACTTCCATTGGCAGTATGAATGTGACGTCTACAATAACTTTTCCTAAGGAGATGGAAATGTTCTTGTCTAGATCAAGTAATTTCTGACCTATTTTGTCGGAAGCATTGTGCGAGGTCACGTGGGGAATGGAAGGATGATGTCTGTGACTTGCTGTATAGCTGTGGGAAAAGACAAGGCTGTATGAAGCTAAGGTAAAACTATGAGAGTGTCTCATGGGAAAGGGCTGGACTGGTCTAGCTGGGGCAGATATCTTTCATTCTTCTCGACTGGGGTTGAATTTAGGGCCTTGTGAATGCTGGGCAAGTGTTCTATCACAATGCCATATCCCTCGCCTTTTTGACATTGATTTTGAGACCTAGTCTTACTAAGTTGCTTGAGCTGGCCTTGACCTCCATTTGTAGCCCAGGCCTAAGGTAAACTTGGAATCACCCTGTCTCAGCCCTCTGAGTCCTGGGGAGTCTCAGGTAGCAGCTGCCATTCCTAGCTCTGTAGGCCCTTGTTATTCATTTGGTTAGGGTTTTTGTTTTAAGATTTAAAAAGTTATTTGCTTTATTTATGTGTGTGTTGGCATGAGTTTATGTGGACCATGTTTATGCAGGAGCCTGCAGAGGCCAGCTCTCCTGAAACTGGAGTTGCAGACTGTTGTGAGGTGCCAGGTGGGGCTGGCAACCAGTTCCAGGACAGGCTCCAAAGCTACACAGAGAAACCCTGTCTTGAAAAACAAAAACACTCAGGAGGCAGAGCCAGGAGGATCTCTGTGAGTTCGAGGCCAGCCTGGTCTCCAAAGCCAGTTTCAGGAAAGGTGCAAAGCTACATAGAGAAACCCTGTCAGGTCCACTGTAATAGCAGTAATTGCTATTAGCTGCTGAGCCATCTCTCCAGCCCTTGTTTTGTGTTTTATATATAGCGTAGCTATAGCTCTGTAGCTATAGCTGGCCTGGAACTCTCTCTGTAGACCTCACAAGGATCTACCAGCCTCTGCCTCCTGATTATTGGGATTAAAGGTATATGCTACCAAACCCAGCCTATTTTATCATTTATTATTGTGTGTGTATCTGAGTATGGGTTTGTACATCTAAGTATAGGTCAGGTAGGACAGTGGGTCGCATCGGGTTCTCTGGAGCTGGAGGTGGTTGTAAGCCACCAGGCATGGGTGCTGGGAACAGAACTCAGATCTTCTGTAAGAGCAGTAAGTGCTCTTAACCACTGAGCCATCTCTCTAGTCCCATTAGTGTTTGTTTGATTTGTTTTGGGGACAGGGTATGTAGTCCTGGCTGTCCTGGAACTTGCTATGTAGACCAGGCTTAAAGATGTTTGCCACTATGCCAGCAACTTTAGGTTTTGGGGTGTGTGTGTGTGTGTGTGTGTGTGTGTGTGTGTGTGTGTGTGTGTGTGTGTGTTTTGAGATAGGGTCTCATATAGCTTAAATTTTACTATTTGCCTGAAGATGACCTTGAAATATTATAGGCATACTTCACTAAATCTGCCCTGTGTAGACTTTTAAAAACTCAGATTGGGGTTGGAGAGATGGTGTAATAGTTAACAGTGCTGGCTGTATAACCATAAGACCGGAGTGTGGATTTCAGCATCCATGTGACAAGCTGGGTGTGGTCTCATGTGCCTGTAGCCATAGTACTATAGTGGACAGAGACAGGAAGATCAGTGAGTCTTGCTGGCTGTCAGCCTAAGGGGGTAAAAAGAGAGACCCTGTCCCAAAGGACTAGAGGAAGAACCAGATGCCCTTTGCTTATGTGCACAGATGTGAATATACCAGGACACTCACACTCTAAAATACAGATTGTAACCATGCATGGTGCATGTATATAACTCTAGCACTTCCAGGCAGGAGGATCACCAGTTTGAAGCCAGCCTGTGTTGTACAGGCGGTTCCAGGCTAGCCTAGGGTGAGTAGTGAGACCCTGCCCCGCCCCCATAAAAAGTTAAATTGCTAGGCCTGCCTCATAATCACATCCTCGAGCTTTTATGCAGTATTCTGGGATGGAGCCTGAGAGTTTTGAATAAGTTCTTAGGCCACGCTGACAGAGCTCCAAAATTACCAAATTTAAAGGGAGCTAGAATCTCAAATAGAGATGTGGAGATATTTGGACTTATCTTTGTGGGCATCAAGTAGAGGAATGACATGAAAATAAGATTTTATGGGCCAGGTGGTGGTGGCGCACGCCTTTAATCCCAGCACTCAGGAGGCAGAGACAGGCGGATCTCTGAGTTCGAGGCCAGCCTGGTCTACAGAGTGAGTTCCAGGACAGGCCCCAAAGCTACACAGAGAAACCCTGTCTTGAAAAACAAAAACAACAAAAAGTGCTTTATGGTTGGGGAGATGGCTAAGTAAAATGCTTGCCATGGAAACGTGAGAACTCGAATTCAGATCTCCAGCATCCATGTAAAAAGCTAGGTGTGCTAGGCGGTGATGATGCACGCCTTTGATCCCAGCACTAGGGAAGCATAGGCAGGTGGATCTCTGAGTTCAAGGCCAGCATGGTCTGCAGAGCGAGTTCTAGGACAGTCAGGGCTACACAGAGAAACCCTTTCTCCAAACAAACATAGGTGTGACGTTTCCCTGTAACCCTTAGTGCTGGGAGGAAGGGACAGAAGACTCCCTCAGCTCGCTGACCAGGTTGTCTTGCCACATCAATGAGCTCCAGGTATAGTAAGAGACTCTTACAAAAACTTAGGATAAGCCGGGCGGTGGTGGCGCACGCCTTTAATCCCAGCACTCGGGAGGCAGAGCCAGGCGGATCTCTGTGAGTTCGAGGCCAGCCTGGACTACCAAGTGAGTTCCAGGAAAGGCGCAAAGCTACACAGAGAAACCCTGTCTCGAAAAACCAAAAAAAAAAAAAAAAACTTAGGATGGAGAGCAGTAGAAATGATACCTGACACCAATCTCCAGCATATATACCTGCACATACACACAAATGATGCTTTTTTTTTTCCTCCTGAGACATGGTATCCCTGGAACTCACTCTGTAGACCAGGCTAGCCTCAAACTATAGACCAGGCTGGCCTCCTGGCCACAAATGATGCTTTGAAGAATAGGGTGTAGGTCAGAGGTGGAGTTCTTGCTTGGCATATGCCAGGCCCTGTGTTTTGTTCTAGCACCACAGGAACCAAAATGCTTTACAAAGATGAAGGGGCAGATTAAGAAAAGGGATGACAGTGACACAGAGAGACCCTGTCTCGTGAAACTTTAAGAAAAAGAAAGCAAAGAAGGGGGAAATGGGAACGAGAGATCCATTAGGAAGTTAGAAGCAGCGTTGTTAGCTGTACTGTCGTGCTGGGCCTTTTCTCTAATCGGCCCATTCCTCCAGCCCCTTTTTATAGATGAGACTGGGGAAGCTAAGCTAGCGTTGGAACCTGGGTTTGTCCCAGTGACACTGACAAGTTCTTTAGTCTCTTGAGCACTAATTCTGCTGTGGTGGTTAGAATGCAAAGGCCCCTGAGTCTGAGTTCGCATTCTAGGTCAAGGTCTCTTTAACTTTCAGGCTTTAATCTCGCTGCCTGCCTGTCTGTCTGTCCATTTGTCCATCCATTGTCCATCTATATATCATCTATCTGCTTTTATCTGTATCTATTTGCATCTATGCCCCATTCCCATTCATTTATCTCCCAAACATAGATTGAGCATATGCTGTATGTTAGCCTTGCTTCGGTTACTGGAAACACAGCAGAACATACCAGATCTACCCTTGTGAGGCTGTATCTGGTGGGAAGACAAACAATAAATAAAGTGTAATAATTGAACAAAACAGGTTTTTTTTTTTTTGGTTTGGGTTTTGTGTAATTTTTTTTTTTTCAGTGCTGGAGATGGAACCCAGGATGTCTTGCATGCTAGGTAGCTCAGGCATAGCACTTTAGATGGTCCTGTAGAGCAGCAGTTCTCAATCTGTGGGTCATGACCCCTTTGGGGCCAATTGACCCTTTCACAGGGGTTACGTATCAGATATCCTACATATCAGATATTTGCATTAAGATTCATAATAATAGCAAAATGACAGTTATGAAGTAGCAACAAGAACAATCTTATGGTTGGGGGTCACATGAGGAACTGTAATAAGGGTCGCAGCATCAGGAAGGATGAGAACCACTGCTGTGGAACAAAACAAGGGGACAGAGTGAGAAAGACTGGGTGGGTCAAGGGTGGGAGAACATCAGGAATTCACTGGAAAAGGAAAATCTGGACTCTTAAAAATGTGCACTTGAGGGCTGGAGAGATGCTCAGTGGTTAAGAGAGAGCACTGGCTGCTCTTGCAGAGGACCTGGATTCAATTCCCAGCACCCACACAGTGGCTCCCAACCATCTGCATCTCCAGGGATCTAATGTTCTCTTCTGGCGCCCATGTGGTGTACCTACATACATTCAGGTAAATACTCACACACGTTAAATAAATTAATCTTAAAAAAAAAAAACTCACTTAAAGATGTTGGCTTGAAATTGAGATACCTCCGGGGTCTGAACAAGTCCCTTATTAGATTTTTATCTATATAAAACATCTTCCTGGGGGTGAGAGATGACTTAGCAGGTAAGAGCACTGGCTACTCTTCCGGAGACCTGGGGTTTAATTCCTAGCATCCACATGGTGGCTCATAACTGTCTGTAATAACTCTAGTTCCGGGGGAATCTGACACCATCTTCTGGCCTCCAGGGAGCCAAGCATGGAAGTGGTGCATAGACATACATGCAGGCAAAATATCTATATACGTAAGATGAAATAAAAATTAGTGAAAAAGGAAAGACCTAGCTGGGTGGGCTGCCCTGTCTTGCTTTCTTAACACAAGGGGAAGCAGAATGGCAGGAGGAGATGGAAGGCATCAAAGCCCCAGGGACCTCCCCTCCCCTCCCCTCCCCTCCCCTCCCCTCCCCAGCCTTGAAGCCCCTGGCTTGCTCTTTAGGATTGGCCACGGGATATTTACCTTGGCTACTGCTGAGGTTAATGAGTTACTGAGAGCCTAGCTCTGGAGCAAAGGTCTTGGTGGGCAAATCGAGCCACTGTCCTCCCTGTCACCTGTCACTCCTGGGGAAGCAGCCCCACCATTCAGAGCAAAGGCCGTGCCCTTCTGAGCCCCAGCTGAGGGACTGCTTTTCAAAAGCGCTGGTCTCTGAGTTCCCGTATGACCTTGGCAAGTTCCCTAAACCACAAGCTTGTGCTTCATCCTGAAGTGGCCGTACTAGAACCCACACTAAGAGGGTTGTATTGCTTCATGCAGCTCCTGCAGTGAAGAAGCTCCCAGAGCCTGGCTCAGAGGCACCCTAAGTGCACCATGTGTCCACCCACCTCAGGACACTTGTCCTTTTGCTTCTTGCAAAATACATGCACAATAACTGAAAGAGACAGTGACTTTAGAAGTGCCTAAGCCAGCGTTCTTTTCACTTTATGAAAATTTAAATATAACCATTCTTGAAAATTATTATGGTCCAGCTTTAATAATCTTCCCAGAGGCCCAGAAGAGAAACTACAAATGGCGAGAATTATTTTCAGGAAAAGAATCTAAGTACACCAAGCACTTTGTCCGTCTACTTATTCCTCTGGGATAGAATCCTATCTACACAGCTTCAGTTTTGTTTTCATGCCTAGCTCCTTTCTTGCCTGATTTCTCTACATTTATCTGCTGTCCCCTCTAAGTTTATCTTAATTCTCTCATCTTAGTTCTGCCCCATCTTGGTCTTTCTCATCTCGTTCTTCCCCATCATCCATTTTGTTCTTCTAGTTCTCCATCTAGTTCTCCAGTCAAAATCCTCCCTAAGTCTCTGAGGTGTACAGTTATATATCAATGCAATAGCAGTGCTCTAGCTAAAGCAAGGTCATCAGGCTTGAATTCTTATAGGGTCATAAAGGCAGACAAGAGTTTTTCCTCAGGCACTGACCATCAGGCTTTCTTTTACAACCTAAAAGGGGAATGGTAAAGGAGAAGGTCAATTAAGCTAAAATCAGTTATTAATATATCAGAAAGAGGGAATTTATGTGCTCAAACTGCATTCCTAGAAGTGGTTAGGTAAATGTTAGGAGTCTATAATGTTAGTATAAATACCACTAAGGCTGTGTAAGAAAGGAGGGTCTGAGCTTAATTTACCTTATTTCAGGAGATCGTTTGGCCTTGGATGCTTGATAGGTATTTCAGATAAAATACACTGTTTTGAGTTCTTGGAAGCATACATAGCATGCAAGAAAATCATTGCAGGAATTGGCTAATATATATACACACAAAAGCTAAAATATCACCAAGACTTCTTTTTCGAGACAGGGTTTCTCTGTGTAGCTTTGCGCCTTTCCTGGAACTCGCTTTGGAGACCAGGCTGGCCTCGAACTCACAGAGATCCGCCTGGCTCTGCCTCCCGAGTGCTGGGATTAAAGGCGTGCGCCACCACCGCCCGGCTCACCAAGACTTCTTAAGCCATGGCTTGACCTTTCCAAGTAGTAGCTTTTGTGATAGTAGCTGAATTCCATTACGTTTTCCTGTGGTTTGCAGCAAACCATCTACGCCTTCCCTCTCCCAGGTAAGCAGCATAGATTCCTCATTTGCTGTTGGTTACTTGTTGTGACCAGATACCTGACAAGGAGCAGCTTAAGGGGAAAGGGCCTACTCTGTTTGATGTACAGTCCATGACATGATGTGTCATGATGTGGCTGCTCGGACTGTGTCTGCAGTCGGGAAGCAGAGACGGATTCAGGTGCTCCTCAGGCTTTCCTTCTCCCCCCTTGCCTCTTTTATTCAGTCTAGGTCTCTAGCCACTATGCTGGGTGAGTCTTCTCAGTTAAGCCTCTTTGGAAACACCTCATAGACACGGCCAGAGGTGTGTCTCCTAGGTTATCCCAAACCCAGTCAAGTGGACAATGGAGATTAGATATTACACCCTTTACTTCTGGTTTCACTTCCTGTAGGTTTAGTTATCTGCTAGCAACGCTTGTCAGAAAATATGAAATGGAAAATTCCAGAAATAGACCACATCCACAAACACTTTATTACAGAATAATTGTTTTAGTTCATCATTATAATTTCTTACTATACTTAGCTTATAAATTAAATTTTATCATAATTATAAGTACATGTATATGAAAAAGATGCCTTACTTATAGATTCAACTTTATTATAAGTATGTGAATATAGGAAAGAAAATAGTGTATGCCATGTAAAACACTTTTGGGAAGGATGATGACTCAGCCATAAAAGAATTTACCAAGACATGAACAGAGAACTTGCTGAAATACACGGCAAGAAAGTATGAGTTCCCAGAGAGGGAAGTCACACCCCTGAAAAGGGATGGGAACCGTTTTATAATAGTTAAGAGGATATTACTTTGTTTTACCATCATAGACTCTTGTTCAGGTTCATATTTGAGGGAATAGGTGGACCTCTCATTATCTTGCTTAATAGTAAATTTTATGAAGTAAGTTGTTTTTCTTGAATCGGCCATTTGTGTAAGGTTCCATGAGTCATTAAGGGTTAGTTTTAGATGTCTGTGTAAGATGTGGATCTGGGTTGGTGAGAGGGCTCATTGGGTAAGAGCACTCAGTGGGTAAGAGCACTCACTGCCCTTGCAGAGGGCCCAGGGTCAGTTCCCAGCACCCACAGTTTAGCTCACAACCATCTGTAACGTCAATTCCAGCGAATCAGATGCTTTCCTTCTGGTCTCCATGGGTGCAGCATGCATGTGGTGCAGTTACATGCTGGCAAAACACTCATACATATTTAAAAAATGATTGGCGTGGTATCACACACCATTAATCCCAGCATTGGGGTGTCTGAGGCAGGAAGATCTCTGAGTTTGAGGCCAGCCTGGTCTACAGAGTGAGTTCCAGGACAGCCAGGGCTACACAGAGAAACCCTATCTCAAAAAACAAAACAAAGATAAAGATCAGGACAGATTGTTGAGTAGGAATTTTGCTTTTATTTTTGGCCTCTTTTCTTTACATTCCCAAGATAGCCGAGCAAGGTCAAGTCATTGACAAGAGATGAAGATCCCCCTTCTTCTGAGCTCCATAAAGCTAAGTGGGGGTATCACAGGGCCCTGGTTGGAGCTACTGGTTCAGTCACAGCAGGATTGTAGGATGGTAACACACAGAAGGCTCTGGAGCCCCCTCCCCCCTTTTTTTTTGAAAAGGGAAGGCTATCTCAAGAGGTAGAAGTCCAGATTGTGGTATCATTTGGAAATTAAGAGGTCTTCAGAGGTGAGAGACACCTATGGTGGTGGTTGATATCCTTGAAGACTACAGTCTGGAGCTTGATGGCCTGTACTCTGTAAAACAGTAATTGTACCAGAAGGTTAAGTAAGTGAGGGTCAAAAAAGAAAGGTGAGGTTAGGCTAGTGAGCAGGGCCAACCCCCATGCCTCTCAGTTAAGAGCCATCCTTTGGAGACTCTTTTTTTTTTTTTTTAAGATTTATTTATTTATTATGTATACAGTGTTCTGCCTGCATGTATGCCTGCAGGCCAGAAGAGGGCACCAGATCTCATTATAGATGGTTGTGAGCCACCATGTGGTTGCTGGGAATTGAACTCAGGACCATCTGGAAGAGTAACCAGCAGCCAGTGCTCTTAACCTCTGAGCCATCTCTCCAGTCCCCCTTCGGAGACTCTTAAATTTGATGTCTATAGTATCCTTTAACCTACAGCATGTACTATGCTGATTGATAGGTGTAGCTGCAGTATTCTCCCAGAGTCAGGTCAGTACCCCTTTGGGCCACCATACGTAGGTCAAAGACATGACAGTTACGGAGCATTACTGAAGCACCCCAGTCCTCAAAAACTGATGAGATGTAGCTTAAGCTTAAGCAGTGAGTCTAAGTCTACATCTCCTGGTATCTACTCCTGCTGTAATGCCCAGTCCTGGTAGGAGGGGTTTCAGATGGACAGTCTCCTAGGTCAAGACACAGGGAGGCTGAATAACTGTTAGGGGCAATGAAGGCAGGGACAGGTCCATTAAGCCTGAAGATAGACTTTAGTTCCACATAGAAGAATTATCTTGGGGAGTTTAAGAGCAAGGTGGTGTTGGATAGAAAGTAAATGGTTGGATGTTCCAGAAAAGGGGGAGGCTGAGGGATGGAAGAAATAGAAGGAGGCTGACTGTTTAAGGGGCAGTTGAAGCTGAGGTGTTGGGGGCTGAAGCCATTTTCCTAGTACAGGTAGATCTGTCAGGGGTCTGTTAGGATCTTGTGTTGGTGATCGGAGAGAGGAGAATTTGGAGGACTCTTTTAAGAGGAGGTTTGGTTTTGTCACAGGTATGTTAGGACAAGCAGTTAGTCAGGCTTGACTGAGTTGTGAGCTTTTCTAGAGTTTTTATCAGGCAGACCAAAGAGTAAACACCTCTGAGACCTATACATTGTCTTGGAGTTGGGGGTGTGATAGGTACACTTTTTATGTCTCTAATAGAAGGGTAAAGTTGTGTGATTAAAGAATGCCTATGTGCGGGCAGTGGTGGCACATGCCTTTAATCCCAGCAGAGGCAGGGAGGAGTCAGAGGCAGGCAGATCTCTAAGTTCAAGGATAGCCAGGGCTACACAGAGAAACCCTGTCTCAAAAAACAAAACAAAACAAAAAACAAAAGAATGTCCTCGGGTGGAACCCCTTGTGGCTTCAATTCAAATGAGCCTGGTTTAATAGGCCAGCATTTGACAAGACTATACACTAAATTGGTGAGTGAGGAGATGCAAAGAAATAGATTTATGTGTACATTTGACTATGAGAGTGTTGAAGAGGTGTGCTAAGCCCACAGAGTTCTATTGGAAATGTGTATGGAGGGAAATTATTAATTGGGTCCATTTAAATAGTGACTGGGTAGGAAGTGCACGCCAGGTAGGAGTTAAGGGTAAGCAGAGGCAGAGGTCGTCCATCAGGGCCTGGTTGTGTCACTTGAGGTTATGGCCTTTTGGGGAAGATGAGAAAGCAGGAGGGGCTGAGACCAGGAGTAGCAGAATAACCCAAGTCAGAAGGTTAAAATGACCCTGTTAGGTGATTTCAGGAAGACAGGTAGAGTGTGACAGTGGCCATCAGGAAGATGAGACCAAATCCTAGGCCAAGTATAGGGGCCCCGTGCTGTTGGAGTGAGGGATGTGAGATCTCTGTTTAATTATTATTTAAATTTTATGTGTATGGGTGTTTTGCCGGCATGTATGTCTGTGCATCATGTGCATGCTTGGTGCCCTGAGTGTCCAGAAGAGGGCACCAGATCCCCTGAGACAGGAGTAATAAATAGTTACGAGCCACCATGTGGGTGCTGGGACTCGAATCCAGGTCCTCTGGAAGAGCAGCCAGTGCTCTAACTGCTGAGCCATCTCCAACTTGAGCGGTGAATTTTTTTTTTTTTTTTTTTTTTGTTATTGTGTTTGTTTTGAGACAGGGTCTCTAAATAGCCGTGGCTGTCCTGGAACTCGCTCTATAAACAGGGTGGTCTTGAATTTACAGAGATCTGCCTGCCTCTATCTCCTGAGTACCAGGCTTAAAGGGGTGCACCACCACACCTAGCTTCACACCTGGGTGTGAGATCTTAAAAGTACAGTTGGGAGGAAAAGTGGGCTGAGGAGGGTCTGAAGTGTGACCTTAGAGAGCTTCTAAGAGTTAAATGAAGGGGACTGGAGATGGCTCTGTGGTTAAGAGCAATGGCTGCTCTTGTGGAGGACCCAGGTTTGGATCCCAGCACCCACACGGCAGCTTACAAACATCTATGACTCTAGTTCCAGGGGATCTGATGCCTCTGCTGACCCCTGTGGGCTCCTGTAAGCATATGGTGCACAAACATACACTAGGGAACACATGCACATAAAATTAAATAGCTATATATATAATATAAAAAAATAAGCCGGGTGGTGGTGGCACACGCCTTTAATCCCAGCACTCGGGAGGCAGAGGCAGGTGGATCTCTGTGGGTTCGAGGCCAGCCTGGACTACAGAGTGAGTTCCAGGAAAGGCGCAAAGCTACATAGAGAAACCCTGTCTCGAAAAAATTAAAAAAATAAAATAAATAAATAAATAAAATAAAAAGACTTAGGTTAACCATTTCAGCCTTTTCAGGTGATAGAGGGCTGCCAAACAGCATGGAGATCATACCTATTTTTGAGACTTTCATTTACTCCTTAATTTTGAAAATGGAAGCTGAACATTATCATACTCTAGGCAGAGGTGGGGGGGTGGGGCAAAGCAAGGATGTGTTCAAGAGAAGGATGGTGGCCTGTGAGGCTCTCCCTTGCTCTGCTTTACAGGAGTTTGCTTCTTCCATTGGGTGAAGGTCCCTGTCTACTAGAACTATTATATCTGTGACCATCATGCTAGGGGGAAGGTGGGTGAGGTTTATTTGGATTTCCTGAGAATGTGGGAGAGTGGGATTGGGGATTAAGATTGGAGTGAAAGGCTGTTGATCGGCTTGCTTGTTATCCTAAGAACTGTCAGAGTGGGCCTGGCAATGAATAATGGCCACCTCAGTTAGAAGCCCGGTGGCTTCTGGTAGGGCCAAGATCTCCAGACATGTCTGATCAGGGCATCATGGCGGTGCAGAGACCCCGTTCTTTCCAGATGGCTGCACAGACATGCATTACATGAAAAAAATCACATTTCTGCCCTTGGTGAAGACAAGTAGTTCTATCTTTGAGCTTATCACCCAGAAAAGGCCCAGATTCTATGACCTCTGTGAAGTTATGTCCTGCCACTGGAAAACTGCCAACGTCTATGAGCCAGGTAGTCTAGGGTGGGAGTGTTGTAAAGGGGTTTAAGGTAAATCTGGAGGGAAGTTTTGTAGTAAGTTCTGGAGTGTGTGCAAGAGTGTGAGATTTGTTGACTCTCCTGAGATCCAGTAGAAGGCTCTTGAATTGACATTGTCAAGGACCTGATGGAGCATATAAGCTGTCATACTCTGTTCCAGGGTTAATTTGGAGGCCTTTCCAGCCAGAAGGATAACAGCGGTCCCATGCCTCTGGGTCTAATGACTTGAAAGAGTAAACGGCTGGACTCTCAGAGGGCCCCAGGATTTGAGTTCAGAATTCCTGGGAATTCTGTTCTTTCTTATTCATGTATATACAGAGAAAAGGGCTCGATGAGGCAGAAAAAGTTAATCCTGCTACAGAAGTTCTGTAGGATGTTAAGGAATAGGAAGAAGGAGCTTGTAAAATTGTATCATAGAACCCAGAAAGGCAAAAGGAAGAATCTTGGCTGCTCATGGGAGTGATTGCCTGCCTTAGGGGGGCCAGGGTCTTTGTCATTGTCACAAGGTCCCATCTAGTGGGCTTCAGGCAAGGTGAGTTGGGGGGTTGATCCTCTTACCGATAGACTTTGTTGTGTGGCTGGAGAACCCCTGAGCAGGGAATGAAGTGGAGGGGAGAGAAGGGAGAGATGCTGGAGCACAGCTTCTCTCCTGGCCTCCTAAGCTCTTCAAGGATACAGATGCAGACTGGGCAGCTGGGATCTCTCTAGAAGGCACTGTGTCTGCCCAGATGATGGCATTTCACTCTCTGTAGCTGCCATGGGACTCCATGGCCCTTTTTTTAGAAATGTAGGTCATCAGGCCAAGGGAACAGCATACCTGAGCAGGGGAATCGCTATGGCTCCTGTGCCTCCACGTGGCCCTCTCAATCCCTCTGTCCTGCAGCTTCTATTCCAAGGACAGTGAAGGCAGCTGGTTCCGCTCCCTCTTTGTTCACAAGGTGGATCCTCGGAAGGATGCCCACTCCACGCTGCTGTCTAAGAAGGAGACTAGTAATCTCTACAAGATCCAATGTGAGTAGCTGCTAAACTGGCTAGCTGCACCTCAGGCTTTCTTTGTGGGTGGATTTGGGGTAAAGAGCTATGATATTGGAGATGATAGAATCCTCATTCTCAGCAAGGCCCCATGCTGTCCTGGGAGCCATGGCCCTATTTGGGGCCTGCTCATTCTGATCCCCCAACCTCCTCCCCCACACACACACATACAAGCATGTGTGAGTATTGCATGCACTTCATTTCCTGCTCTCTGTCATATGTTGCAGTTCACAATGTGAAGCCCGAATATCTGGATGCCTACAACAGTCTGACGTGAGTGTTCTCCATCTACTGTTCCCATCCACTGTGGGAGGTAGGGAGTAGGGCCCTCCTTCTCAAGAAACTCTTAAAACCCTCTGCCTCGAAGCTCATGTTTTAGTAAAAGGGGGACCTGTAGGGCCCTGGCCCCCGTTTTGGGTAACTGTTGCCTTGCTTGCTGACCTTGACCGTGATATCCTCCCTATGCTAATTCCCTGCCGGGTTCCACCCTCCTGAATGTTTAAGGGAAGTTCCTTGTATGTGTATCCTGCATAATGGGTGTTAACAGCTTAGATGCAAGATTGTAAAACATCTGTAGCGAACTTCTGCCCTCCGGGGTTCTCCCATTGTGCTGTAAGCCTGTATTTAAGACCTCCTCCCTCCTTCAATAAACGATATTGGGGGGGGGATTTATACTCTATCAAGCTGATAATAGAAAAATAAATAAAAAAATAAAAATAAAAACGCTCTGCCTCATTCTGTCCAAATCAAAGGGTGTGGATTCTAGAGCCCCACCTATGCTTCTTAGAGAGGAGACAAGCTTAGCCCTGGGGCCCCGAGTTGGAACCTTTATCTCAGGGCCCTTGGTGGTCAGTGCAAGCCCTGCTCCTTCCTGTGCCCTTCCCACAGGGAGGCTGTGCTGCCCAAGCTGCACCTGGATGAGGACTACCCCTGCTCGCTTGTGGGCAACTGGAACACGTGGTATGGGGAGCAGGACCAGGCAGGTGAGCTTCCCTTGTCCCCGGTGCCACAGTTATCACCCAGCCCAGGTCTCCATCAGCTCTCCTATCCGACTGCCCTCCTCTCTCTCCGCAGCATCTCTCAGGGTATAAGGAAGTCTGTTTCTTTCATACCTCATCGTCCCACCCAAACACCTGTTGTGGCTCCTCAGTGCCCTCAGGCAGCCCATGAGGCCTGTGAGTCCTTACTTGCCCAGCCCACAGCCTTCCTTTGCTACCTCTGTTCACTGTGCTGCTCTGCCTATGAGTCATCGGTTCCCCAGGTAGAACTGCTCTACTCTCTGGTTATAGGTGGCCATCCTGAGGTGTTTGTTCTCCCTTGCCTAGTTTACTTGGTTTGGTTTACCTGTCTTTTATCTTGTTTGAGATAGGGGACTTACTGTGTAGACCAGGCTGGCCTCTAAGACGTACTTTCCCTCTTCTTCCCTTGTCCGTTTACTTTGTTCCTCTATGACAAAATTCTATCTATATAGTTTCAACTCCATCCTGAATCTTAGTTCCTCTTTGTACCTATGTTTTCTGTCCCCTCATAGCCCTGGTAATAACTAAGCCCTTATGCTTTTGGCCTCATCTTCATCCTCTGTTCCTTCATCCTCCATCTATCCTTCCTGGCTCCTTACTCCTGGCCCTAATAAACTCTATAAGAAACTGCCTTACCCTCTACAGAAGCTCTGCCGTCTTCTCTCTGTCCAGGCCACTCTGTCTACCATCTACAGAGAGACTGCCTTGTTCTTTCTCTCCCTGCCACGCAATTCTGTCCACCAGGAATTCTGCCTCACTCTTTACTCCACCTGGATATGCAAAAACCTCTTCTGTCCTCAGTCCATTGCTCTGGAAAGCCACTAGGCTGAAGGCATGGGATAGTCTGAGCTTTATCTGCACAAGAAACAAAGCTATGCATCTAGGAGCCAGGTTGCCTCCAAAAGGACTTTTACCTTAGTTCAGGGGCTTCAGGCACCTAGCAGGTGGTCTGGTAGCTAGTCTGTTCCTTGCTTGTCCTTCAATGCTTTGTTTGGAGCTGGCCCTATCTTTGGATGTAGCTAAAAGGGGATATTTGCAAAATAGGCAATTCAAAGCCAATTCAAATGGTAAAAAGGGAGCAGGGAGGCAGAAAGCCCTGCCTACATGACCTTATCCAAGTACTGGCTGTAGTAGGATGCTCACACATACATGTTCTATGGGAATTATGAGCACAAGAAATTCATAACGAGGAGCAGCTGAATATTAAAACTGAATAACACCAAATATTCCATGATAAATGGCTTCCCACTAGAAAAATGCCTTGAAATTTCTAGGTATAGCTTTAATACACAGCTGAATCTCTATAATATATTCTTGTGGCCCTCAAGATCTCCCTGCTTCAGCCTCCTGAGTGCTGAAATGCTTTGATTGTCTTTTCCTTTTTTTTTCCTTCTTCAAGACAGGGTCCTGGTGTCCTGGAACTCACTATGTAGACCAGGCTGACCTTGAACTCACAGAGATCCACCTGCCTCTGCCTCCCGAGTGCTGGGATTAAAGGTGTGCGCCACCACTCTTGGCTTGTTTGCTTGTCTTTTTTTTTTTTTTAAGATTTATTATGTATATATGTATTTTGCCTGCAGGTACTCCTGCAGGCCAGAAGAGGGCACCAGAACTCATTATGGATGGTTGTGAGCCACCATGTGGTTGCTGGGGATTGAACTAAGGACCTCTGGAAGACCAGTCAGTGCTCTTAACCACTGAACCATCTCTCCAGCCCCTGTTTGCTTGTCTTTTAAAGTTATTTTCAAATTAATTTACTTTGTGTGTGTGTGTCTGTCTTTCTGTCTGTACATACAGGTGTGCATGTGCTGTGGCGTGTCTGTGGAGGTTAGTGGACAGTGGTTCTTGTCTTCACCGTGTTGAGGTGGGGTCCCCTTTGTTTCTGGTGCTGCACTGTGCACTCCAGGCTAGATTACAGATGTGGGCTTCCGTTCCTGGCTTTTTCACTTGGGCTCCAGGGATCAAGCTCCAGTTGTCTGGCTTGTGTAGCAAGAGCTTTTACTTGCCAAGCCATCTTACCAGCTCTTGCCTGTCTTACGGTTTTATATTTTGGTGTAGACATGGCATCCTTCTGAAAAATGATTCTTTGCATTTTTTTTTTTTTTTTTTTTTTTTTTTTTTTTGGTTTTTTCAAGACAGGGTTTCTCTGTGTAGCTTTGCGCCTTTCCTGGAACTCACTTGGTAGCCCAGGCTGGCCTCGAACTCACAGAGATCCCCCTGGCTCTGCCTCCCGAGTGCTGGGATTAAAGGCGTGCGCCACCACCGCCCGGCGATTCTTTGCATTTTTGCTGGGTCAGGCACTGTCCTTGGTGGGTCAGGCATTGTCCCTGGCTCTCACCTCCACTACTTGCCTCTTCATTTCCTGACGATGCATCCCTGTAGCTGCCAACATACTTGTGTACCGTCTCCTATAGGTAGTAAGTTTTGGGGGTCAGGGCTTTATCTCTTTGCAATACTTAATACTCAATATAAATATTTCCTCTCTTTAAAAAATTCATGCTGGGGAGTGGGGTGGTGCTAGAGAGATGGGTCAGTGGTTAAGAGCACTGGCTGTTCTTCCAGAGGTCTCACAGGTTCCATTTCCAGCGTACACCTGGTGGCTGGCAACTATCTGTAACTTCAGTTCCAGGGGAACCCCACCCTTCTGCTGGCTTCCACAGGCACTGCATACATATGGTGCACAGACATAAGCCACATGTAAGCCAAACACCTACACCCATAAAATTAAAAAGTAAATAGTTCCTCAAAAAATTATTTTCAAAAAGTTTATGCTGGGGCCTGGAGAGGTAGCTCAGCAGTTAAGAGTACTTTCCGCACTTGCAGAGGACCTGAATTTAATTTCTGGCATCCAACCATCACACAAGCATCCACAATTCCAGCTCCAGAGAGTCCATATCTTCTTCTGACCTCCATGGGCACCAGGCACACACATGGTGCACATACATGCATTCGGGCAAAGCACTCATACACATAAACTTAATCCTGAAAAAAAAATTGTTTTAAAAGCTCATGCTGGCTGACTCCTGTAATCCTAGAATTCAGGAGACTGAAGCAGAAGGATTATTGTGAATTTGAGGACACACTGCTCTACAGAGTGAGCACCAGACCAGCCAGGTCTACAGAATGAGACTGTGTCTTGAAAAATTAAAACCAAACTTAACCAAAACCACCAGAAAATTCAGTTCCTCAGTCATCTTTGACACACCTTGAGTGTCCACTGATACATCTGCCTGGCTCGCGGCTGCCATTGGTAGAAAACACTTCCAGTATGGCAGAGTATCATTTTGCATGGTGCAGGTATAGAATATGGCACAGCCATTACAGACAACCCTCTCAGCTTCCCTTGCATAAACTCCCAACAGTGGGAGCTCATCACCCCATAAGCCAACCTGTCTCAAACCTGATGTGTGTGTTTAATAAAAGAAAACAATCTGTAAGCCTAGCATGGTGGTACACATTTGTAATGCCAGTACTTGAGTTCAGGGCCAGCTTGGTCTACATATCAAATTCAGGCCAGTGAGGCCTTCATAGAGACCCCGACTCAAGAAATAGAATTAGGAAACCTGTACAAAGAGAAAGACAGATATCCGTAATTACCTGGTCTGTGTTGGTGACAGACAATAACTGATAATCAAGAGACAAGCCATCTGCTGTCCGCTTAGCACTATGGTTTCCTTAATCTTTGATCAACTTGACTGGCAGTAGCAGAACTCCTTGGATTCTACTAAGAGTTTACTGATTGAGGGGCTGGAGAGGTGGTTCAGAGGTTAAGACCACGGTCTGCTCTTCCAGAGGACCTGGGTTCAGTTCCCAGCACCCATATGGTAACTCACAACTGTCTGTAACTCCAGTTCCAGGGGACCTCACACCCACATGCAGGCAAAACACCAATGTACATAGAACAAAAAGAAAGAAAGGAAGGAAGAAAGGAAGAAAGAAAGAAAGAAGCAGCAGCAGGTGGGTCAACATTTTAAAAAAAAGAGAAGCCGGGCGGTGGTGGCGCACGCCTTTAATCCCAGCACTCGGGAGGCAGAGCCAGGTGGATCTCTGTGAGTTCGAGGCCAGCCTGGGCTACCAAGTGAGTCCCAGGAAAGGCGCAAAGCTACACAGAGAAATCCTGTCTCGAAAAACCAAAAAAAAAAAAAAAAAAAAAAAAAAAAAAGAGAAAAAAGAGTTTACTGATTGAAGCCAGGCATGGTGGTGTACTGCCTTTAATCCCAGCACTCAGGAGACAGAGGCAGGCGGATCTCTATGAGTTCGAGGCCAGCCTGGTCTACAGAGGAAAGCTAGGGCTATTACACAGAGAAACCCTGTCTCAAAAAAGAAAAATAAAATACTGGTTGAGCCAGGCTTAGTGGCACATGCCTGTAATTCCAGTTCCTGGGAGGCTGAGGCAGGGGGATCGAGAGTTTGAGGCCAGTCTGGGCTGTTTAGCAATACCTTATCTAAAATAAAACCAAATCATGCTTGCAAACTGTGAAATGAATTTTGACCTTATAAAGCACATCCTACATGATGCACATGTTGAGATTTATCGCCTCTGTGGAGACATCTGAGGAGTAGACCATTAGCGTCAGGCTCCAGGGCAGGGCACAGGGATGTGCCTGCGAATAAACTCGTCAAAACCACTGCTCTGTCTTCTCTAGGGGCCACTGATGACTAGAGACTTCTTTCTTGGCCTCTTCACGCCTCCCTTTAAGTTGACCCCTTTCCCATAGGTCAGCATTCTTGGTTTGCCATGATAGGACAGACTGCCATCCATACAAAAGTTATGGTACTTCCCTCTGGAACAGGCCCTTTGAACTATAGGGTCAGACCGTTTGCAAATGGGAAAATCAAGGTGCCAAGAAAGTCTGATGAGGGATAGGCTACCGTGGGAAGTAACCGAACGTGTGCTTTCAAGTCACAGGTCAGTCGGTTACCCTCAGCTCTAGCGTGGCCCCCTCACCTCCTGGGGGCCTGCCTGTCTCTCTCTTCCCCTCCCTCTTTTCCTCTCGCTTCTTCGCTGCTGATTGACCTAGGCCTCGCATATGCTAAGTACATGTTCTCTCACGTTAGCTCATGCTTTGCTTACTGGGACTCAGGTTAGCTACCTAGGGCTGCCGTAAACTACTATGGACTCCAAAAACGGAAGTGCATCCTTCAACTTTGGAAGCCAGAGGCAGAAATTAAGGTACTAGCTTGGTCTGGGCTTCCTCTGAGGCTCAGGGAGGGTCCTTCCTGCCTCTTGCAACTTCTGGCTGTTAGGAACCCCTGGCATTCTTTGGCATGTGGGCACATCAGTCTGAACTCTGATTCCCTTTGTGTGCATCTCTCCTCTGATAAGGGCACCAGACTGGACTGAAGGTCTATCCAGTATATAGGCTTAACTCAGTTATCTACAGAGACCCTGTTTCCATACAAGGTCATATAGCGTGGTTCTGGCAGGGCATGGATTTTGGAGGGGCTACTATTGAAGCCAGCAGAGAATATGGTTGGGGGAAAATCTAATGGTACAAAGAGTTCTCAGTGAGAATGAGGCTGGCCTCTCATTGGAGGACCAAGGGGTCTCTATAATCATAGTCTTGAGTATCCACTAGGAGATCATGTGTACATTGGCATCCCTGTATGTATCCTCCTGCCCCTAACCACATGCTGGAGTACCCCAGTATCCCAGCCCTTAGTTTGTTTTTCCTTCTTTCCTCTCCTCTTTTTTTTTTTTTTTTTTTTTAAGACAGGGTCTTCCACAGCTCAGACTGGCCTTAAACCTTCTGATCCTCCTGTCTCCACACAAATGTGTGTCACCAGCCCAGTTTTATGTATTGTTGGGTATTTGAACTCAGGGCTTTGTGCAGGCTACCAGCTGAGCTACATTCCCAGTCTGCTTCCTTCCTTCATAAGGTAGGGTCTCCCTCTGTTACCCAGACATTAGCTCAAGGCATCATCCTGAATCAGCTTCCCAAGTGGCTGGAACTACATGTCCCTGTCTCCATACATAGCTGCAGGTTTTACTTATTTATTTTTCTTACAGTCACCACCTTGGACACTTTTGTAATCGTTGTTTGGTTGGTTGGTTTTTGCAGTGCTAGATGTGGAACTTGGGGTCTCCTGCTGTTAGACAAATGCTCTACCAGTGAGCTACAGCATCGGCCCTCTTGGAGTGTTCCCTTAATCCCTGTGTCTGCGGGTGTCCCTAGGGTGGAAGACACTCAGATCATCTTTTGTTTGGTTTTGTTTGTGATGCTACAGATGAAACCCAGGTCCTTCTGCATGCCAAGCACATGTTTTATCAGTAGCTACTCCCATCCTCATCTGATCCTCTTGTTGCTGCGATTTTAGGAATTTGGAGTTTTGTGGATGAGGACATTGAGTCCTTGGGCGGTCAAAGGCTACCAAGCAGAGCAGAGCTAGTGGTCTCCTGGGCTTGTACTGGGCTTGCATCTAACGTCATCCCTCTACCTCGTGCTACTCCTTACCGAGACAAGGGGACTAGGAGAGCCCCCACTCTATTGCCACATACACAGTCCAGCCTTGGTGGTGGTTGGTCAGGCAGACTCCCGGTAGCTCCTTGACCTGTATCCCTATCCCCAACAGTGCACCTATGGAGGTTCTCAGGTGGCTATCCAGCCCTCATGGACTGCATGAACAAGCTAAAAAACAACAAGGTATCCCAGCATCCTGTGTGCATGTTGCTTCCAGCCCAGCCCTGTGTGGAGGGGAGTGTGGGAGATTCCTCTGCCCCCGACAGAGCACACTGACAGGGTAGCATAAAGCTCCTGGCATTGTGCCAACAATGCTCTGCCTTCAGGAGTACCTGGAGTTCCGGAAGGAACGGAGCAAGATGCTGCTGTCCAGGAGAAACCAGTTGCTTCTGGAGTTCAGCTTCTGGAACGAGCCACAGCCCAGAGCTGGCCCCCACATCTATGAGCTGAGGACATACAAGCTCAAGGTACTTGGCCCCCAGCAGAGCCCTCTTGCCTTCAGTCTGCCTGCTGTTGTGTTGCTTTGCAAGAGCTCCGGTTAGGAGCATCTGATGCTCCTCCCTCCTTGTATGCTCAGAGCAGAGGGGTGTGCACTCCTGCACACCGCTGCACACCAGGTGTGAGTCAGGGCCCATGAGTGCGGCCCCTGACTCTGGGGAAGGCTAGTTTCCCATCCCTTATGATGTATAGTTATCCCTGCCCTTATGATGTTGGGCGTCCAAGGTGGTGCTCACTTCCTCCTCCCTCTGGATCTCTTCCAGCCAGGAACCATGATTGAGTGGGGAAACAACTGGTAAGTGGTGGCACTCGGTTGGGTCCCTGCTGTCCTGCCCCATCAGGTTCCCTGTGGGCTTCCTCAGGGTGTGTTATGGGGAACCCAGCATGCTCTGCTCCTCACAGATCTCAGACAAGGATCCATCTGAACAGTGCCAGTTCTGTAGAGGAAAGTGCTGCCAACCAGCCAGCAGCTAGCTACACCTCCAGAATCCGTTCCCCCGGCCCCACTTCGACCCCACCCATCAAATGCGGCCAGAGAATCAGCCTGGGACACCCTGGGGGACCATTGCCTGGGCCTCTGTCTCATGTTCTCTGCTCTCTCCAGGGCTCGAGCCATCAAGTACCGTCAAGAGAACCAGGAGGCAGTGGGAGGCTTCTTTTCACAAATAGGAGAGCTCTACGTGGTACACCACCTATGGGGTAGGTTGGAGACACTCCCTGTTTGTCCCATCACCTCACAAAACGTGGATGCATCTGTGTTCCTATTGCTCTCACATCCTAGCAGAGGGAGATGCACCCTCAGACACACTAGCAAAAAGGACTCAATTTCACATGACAGATGCTGTGGGAGACCAGGCAGGGGAAGACAGCAGAAAGAAGCAAGGGACCTTAGTGGCTTGGATAGACAAGGTCCCTCTGAAGGGTAAAATACAAGTCCTGAGCTGAAGGATGAGGAAGCCAGCTAGGGATTGCTGGAGGCAGTCACGAGCAGACAGAACAGCATGTGAGGAGGCCTTCGATGAGTGGAAAGGAGGTGGGCATGGAGGGAATGGGAAGAGTGTGGTAGACAGGATGGATGGATGGAGGAGGCCAGCCATCAGATCAGGCTGGGCCTCGAAGGCCGTGGGAATGAGCTGGGGTTTATCATGGATGTGGTAGGAGGAGGCAGCAGCAGCATATCAGTCTGTGCCTGGTAGGGAAGCAAGGTTGGAAACTGGGCTTGGGAAGATGCTTACATTAGGGCAGGCAAGTGGGCATGGGCTGGCTTCAGGTAGTGGCAGTGGTGTGCTCAGACAGATTCATTGGTCTAAACATCGAATTGATGGGACTGAGAATGAATTGCTGCAGGAGAAAAGAGAGGGTAAGGAGAGCATTCGGACTCTTCCCTAAGCGGCTGTGTGTCCTGTCCTTAGAGAAGGAGGTCTAGGGGAGGAGCTAAGTCATGGGGTTGGAGTGTGATTGTGGCCTCAAGGAGGGAGGGTTAGCATGCCAGCGTTGGGCCAGTCAGCACTGGCCACCAAGCCTGACAACCTGAGTTTGACCCCAGGACCCCATGGCCAGAGTGATCTGAGTCCTGCACATTACCTTCTGACCTCCACATTCTCTTCACCCTGAATAAATAAATGCAATAAACATTGTAAGATACAGATGCTCCCCACTAGAAATGTCACATGGGTACCACATAAGGAGTCCACAGGAGAGTTTGAGACTGGAAATATATATGCTTCAAAACCCTTAATCCCTACCACAGGGCCTTTGTACACGTGTGCGCCACCGCTGCCCAGTGGAAATTATTCATTTTAATATGTGTGACTGAATGTTATTGACAGCAGTGTTTGCTGACAGTCTAAGGAGGCATCTGGGGACGAAGAGATAGTAGAGCAGGGTTTGGGCAATGGAAGGGTCTTTATGCCGAGGAAGGGATCCGATTCTCTGAGGAATGAGCCTGTGCCTTTCTCATAGCCTACAAAGATCTGCAGTCTCGGGAGGAGACTCGAAATGCAGCCTGGAGGAAGAGGGGCTGGGATGAAAATGTCTACTATACAGGTGGGTGTCTCCTCTGCAGGTCACTGGTGCCTTTGCAAGTGGTCTGCTGGGAGACCTGAGGACGCAGGTCTCTGTAAGGCCAGCTAGCATCACTTGATTGCCTCTAGTGTGGGAACGCACTGTCTTGTTTGTTTGGTCCCCACCCCCATTTGAACTAGTGTCTTGCTGTACTGCCCAAGCTCATCCTGGTGGACCTTTCCCCTCAGTCTTCCAAGTTGCTGGGATTGCAGGCATGTACCGCTGTGTCCAAGTGGGAACTTAATTTGACATGCGTTAGTGGGGTTTTATCTTGTGATGCACATTCCATATGATACAATCCGTCCTGAGGCTTTAAGACTCCCACAGGCAGGTGATCCCTATGTGAGATGTGCCCCTGGGTCAGCTCTGCACCTTACAGAAGCTGCTGCTTCCTGTCTCTGCTGCAGGGAGGGCATTGAGAGTTTATGCATGGAATGTTTTGCCCTATCTACCATCAAAACACGCAGCAAATTTTTTGAGCAACTTTTTCTCAAAGTGTGGCCACTGCTAGAAACCCAGAGTCAGCAGATAATGACTGAGTCTTCACTCTGTGAAACTGTGGTGGGTGGGGTAGCGCAGGCCTATAAATAAATAAGATTCTGTCCCCGACCTTGAGGAGTTTACAGTTAATCTTCCACATGGCTACTTGGTGTGGGCAACAGTATGTCTGCTGAAGTAGGTGCATGAGCCTTGCTATGCCAACTGTGGTCCCAGCTGACAGTACTGGAATCCACTGGACACAATAGAAATGCCTAGTTAGCTTCTCCCAACCTTGTGGGAACTAGGCTTGTGGGGATTTGTCTATACAAGTTAAGCACAGAAAGCAAGAATCTAAACTCTGGGCTGGAGAGATGGCTCAGTGGCTAAGCTTACATACTGTTCTTAGAGAAGATCCAAGTTCATTAGAGAGGATCCAAGTTCAGTTCCCTGTACCCAGCTTGGGAGGCTCACAGCTGCCTGTAATTGCCACCCTAGCAGCTGTGACACTTTCTTCTGACCTCCATGGGCACTGTACTCATGTGCACACACCCACATGTAGACTTATAAATATTGTTAGAAAAATAGATAAAATCCTTAAAAAGAACTTACCTCCTGGGGACTTTCTCTTGACACCCCTAGCCCCATGGGCATGGCCTCCCTAGCTGAATGAGGGGCAGCCACACTGAATCAAACCTCAACCCTTAAGCTCTTACCTTGCCAGTGTAGACCATTGTAGTTCTTTTATTTTTGTTTGCTGTTTTTGATGCTGGGGATTGAATCCAAGACTTCACACATACTAATAAACATTCACCTCATCACAGAACCACACCTCTGGCCTTAGAATTATTTTTCTTCATATCTTCCTATGTTGTCCTTAATCTGTCCTTGCTTTTATATTATTAGGCTTAGTGTGTTTTGGTTGCTTTGGAAGCGAGGACAGAATCCAAGGGTTCCATATGCTAGGCAGGTGCACTGCCACCGAGCTGCCTCTCTAGCCCTCTGCTAGTTTCTTTTCACATACATAGAAAATGAATAAAAATGGTAAAATAGTCAGCTTATTACCACCGAAATCCTGTCTTATAAGCCGTTCTCCGCTGACAGCAGGGACTCCTTCCCATCACAGGTTTTGTGAGTTTTTGGTCAGGAACCAAGTGTGCTTGGTCTGTCTCAGGCACCCTGTAACCTCTGCTTCTCTCTCCATAGTCCCCTTGGTGCGACACATGGAGTCACGAATCATGATCCCTCTGAAGATCTCTCCTCTCCAGTGAGGCTGGCACTGTCTCCACCGCCTTCCCTTTCTCCTTTGGAGTAACCTGGAACAGAGGAGCTCCTAGGCCTGCTGGCATAGTTGTTTCTCAGCTCTGGAAGAATTCTGATGGGTTGTGTTCAGCTTGGAAAGGATGGTGTTTTCTGAGAACTTAGAGTTCTGTCTATACCTGTCCCTCCACTCTCCCAGGCCAGAAGTTTTTAATTTCCCAAATGAAGACTAGCAGCCTTTTATGCATTCACACATTTCCCTGAGACTCCTCATCTCCAGGCCACACGTCCCCAGCTAACACTGTGGACATGGCTTAGTTTCCTCCCAGGTGGCATGATAAGTAGTTAAGAGGTGGGGTGTGAAGAGGTATCAAACCAGGTATGGCCTCCAGGAAATCCCTGGTCTCTATTAAAAAAGCAAGTCTGAGCCTTAAAAACCTGGAACTGCCATAATCACTGAAGTCATCCAAGTCAGGAGGAGGCCCAGAATTCTACTCAGAAGGGCTGAGAAAGGATGGGAGGGAGAAGGATTTGGATACATGAGACAGACTTGAAGCAGGAACCCAGAAGAAGCTGGAACACAGGACTCAGCTTTTGGGTTTGAAACACAGAATTGGAAGATAGAACAGAGATGACAGGAGATCTTAGGGAGAGGACCCGAAGAGAGGCTTAGCCACTTTTTCCTGCATAATGCGGTTGAAACTTGAATATGTGTTCCAGCTCTTCTGCACTTCCTCCTTCCTACAAGCAAAAATACAGGCTGAGCCGGGCGGTGGTGGCGCATGCCTTTAATCCCAGCACTCGGGAGGCAGAGCCAGGCGGATCTCTGTGAGTTCGGGGCCAGTCTGGGCTACCAAGTGAGTTCCAGGAAAGGCGCAAAGCTACACAGAGAAACCCTGTCTCGAAAAACCAAAAAAAAAAAAAAAAAAAAAAAAAAATACAGGCTGAGACCTGTATTCCCGTCTTGAATTCCTTCTTCCCCACCTTGACATTCTGCCAGCCAGACCCTCATATTGCAGAACCACCAGGCCTGTGGAGTGGGTTCAGTGATTCTGGGGTCTCCTCAATGACCCCCATACCTCATGAACCCCTGCTTAGCATGGTTTTGCTACCATAGCAGGAAAATGTACTGGGATAGTTGATGGGACCAAATTAAATATTTACTGTAAGTTGTGGTGGTGTCTTCATCTGCAAGGACTCAGCCGTCTTCTAAGGCAGGGCAGTTTTCAGGGCGCCCTTGATCTCTTAGGGAAGACATCTTCATCCTCACCCCTGGGCAAGAGAAGGAGCTGTTTCTGCGGGACCAGGTATTCATACACGTTTCAAGCCCCAAACAAGCAGGATTTACTCCAGAAGTACCTGACGTTTTCTTTTTCTTTCTTTTTTTTTTTTTTTTTCCTTTGGATTTTTGAGACAGGGTTTCTCTGTGTAGTTTTGGTGCCTGTCCTGGAACTTGCTTTGTAGACCAGGCTGGCCTCGAACTCACAAAGATCCACCTGGATCTGCCTCCCGAGTGCTGGGCTTAAAAGGCGTGCACCACCACTGCCTGGCTCACCTGACGTTTTCAAATACTGCATTAGAATAGCGATTTTTGTCTTGGGGAAACAGTGATGCACTTATGTGAAGGGGGCACACATGTGATAGGGGATTATGTCCCTACTAATTTATTCCTGCCTTTGATGTATTGACTCTGATAGTGTTAAGTTAGCCAGGCGATAGGGGCGCACGCCTTTAATCCCAGCACTCAGGAGGCAGAGCCAGGTGGATCTTGGTGCGTTCGAGGCCAGCCTGGTCTACAGAGCGAGATCCAGGACAGGCACCAAAATTACACAGAGAAACCCTGTCTCAAAAAAGAAAGAAAAAGGAAAACAACAAGAAAAAAAATCCCAAAAGTCCAGTTAGAGCCGGACGGGCATGGTGACACATTCCAGTGCGGAGGGTGGATGTCGGTGAGTTAGAGATCAGCCTGATCTACACAGTGTTCACGGCCAGCCAGTGCAACATAAAGTCAGGAGGCAAATCCACTAGGGTCCAAACTAAGGCACAGCGACCCTCTTTTGCTTTCTTGAGCATACCACAAATTCAAGTGACTCGGCAGAGGGCCCACTGCTTTCGCGTTGGTGAAGGGGAACGGAGCACAAGCTCTTGGTCCTCATCGCAGCCGATTCCCAGTTTTCGATCAGAAAGGTTGCCCAGCCGCGTACACGCCCCTTCCTTGCTTCCCAAGCTGCATCTGGCCTTGGTGTCTCACTTCCGGCCAGTAGCTCTTTTTTTCCGCTTCTCTATGGTCGCGAGCCGGAAGTGGCTGCCGGGCTGGAAGGCGTGAGATCCATTGTGGTGAGCGGGGATAGGGTGATGCGGGGTGGGCTTGCTGGTGGCGCCGGGCGCGCGGGGGCTGAGGTGCGGTCCGCACCACGCGCATTCCCCGGGCTGGGGTCCTCACCTGCCGCCTTCCCCCAGGGCTCGTGGCTGTTTTCCTCTCCTGGGAACTAGCCGGAGCAGCATCCTTGTAGTCTCCGGACGGTGCTGATGGCAGGGGTAGTGATACCACCCTGCGTGTGGTCCTTTCGTGGGGGGTGGGGGGGAAACGCTCCCGTTGACGTTTGGGATTCCCCAGGTTTCCGGTGCCACCTTTGTGGCTTTTGTCAGATGAGCCCGCCACTTGATTAACTGTCACTCGCAGCCGCCCGAAGCCCTCTGAGACACGCGCGCTCCCTCCACTTAACGCGCCGCATAAGACTCCAAGGGGTCGTAGTGAAGAAAAAGTAGTGCGTTATATTGCGGGAGCATAAAGGCTGAGAGCGTGAAGTGTGGACGTTTGGAGTGGAGGGAGACTTGGCTTTTCTGATGTCCCCTCTGTTTCCTAGCTAGCTGGCCTGACTTCGTTTGTTTCATTAAATATCTTACTTATTTTTAAGAAAAAGAAAAAAAAATTTTTTTGAAGTTACACTGCAAAGGCTTGGGCAGTGAGGTACCACCTGCCCTGTTTTAATGAAGCTTTTAAATGCAGTCACTCTAGTCCATTCTGGCCGGGAGCTCCCCCTGTTGGCTTCACGTTCGCGAAGATCCTTCTGCCTCAGTCTCTCAAGTGTTGTGATTACTGATGTGTACCACTATGCCAGTCTCAGCCCATCCTCCCTCCGTTTTTTCCTTGGAGACAGGATTTTATTATGTAGTCCATGCTGACCTTTAACCCCTTATGTAGCAAAGAATGATCTTGAACTTCTCATCTTCCAGACGATACCTCCAAAGTATATTGTGAGCAAGCAATCAAAATTTTTCTTTGTGATTTTCATTTTTTGAGACCGTGTCTCAGTATGTAGACTAGGCTGTCCTCACAAAGATCCACCTGCCTCTGCTCCCCACCCCCGGAGTGCTGGGATTAAAGGTGTTCACCATTACACCTGGCCAGAATTTTTTTTTTTTTTTAATTGAAAAGGGATAGCACAGCATGGTCACTCACACGTATAATCTCAGCACTGGTGAGGCTGAGGCAGGAAGGTCTCCAAGTCGAATTCCGGAAAATCTTGTTGGTTTGTCTGTTTGAGACAGTCTCCATGTAGTTGGCTGCCCTGGCCTCAAACTCACAGAGATCTTCCTGTTTCTGCCTCTTGAGTGCTGAGATTAAAGGTATGCACCATCATGCCCAGCTTAATTCTGGAAAATCTGGTGTGTGTGTGTGTGTTTTCAAGAGAGGGTTTCTGTGTGTAATAGTCTTGGCTATCTTGGCATCTGTTCTGTAGACCAGGCTGGCCTCGAATTCACAGAGATCTGCTTGCCATTCCCTCCCAATTAAATCCCTGCTAGGATTAAAGGTGTGTGCCACCACTTCTTGGCAATTCTGGAAAATCTTAAAACTTTATTTATTTTTATTATGATGGTTGTGAGCTACCCAACGTAGGAACTGAACTGAGGTCCTCTGCAAAACAATACCTGCTCTTAACTGTTGAGCCATCTTTCCAACCCCTGACTCTGGGAAATCCTTTCTGACTTTTGAAGTGTTCCCTAATGAGCCTCTGAATTTCATTAGAATCCTGTTTTTAGTTCTAATGTCAATTAATTTAGGTCTTCTCTCTCTCTTGATTTTAGTTTGGCTAAGAGTTTGGCTATCTGGTTTGTCTTTGTTAAGAATCAGCTCTTGGGCTGGAGAGGTGGCTCACTGGTTAGGAGCACTGGCTGCTCTTCCAGAGGTCCTGAGTTCAATTCTCAGCAACTGCATGGTGGCTCACAACCATCTGTAATGAGATCTGGTGCCCTCTTCTGGTGTACAGGCATGCATGCAGACAGAACACTGTACACATAATAAATAAATCTTTTTTAAAAAAGTCAGCTCTTTCACTGACACTTCTTTTTCTCCTCTTTTTTAAAATTATTTATTTCTTTTAATATTATATGCATTGGTGCTTTTCCTGCATGCACATCTGTATGAGGGTGTCAGATCCATTGGAACTGGAGTTAGAGACAGTTGTGAGTTACAGACAGAGTACCATGCGGGTACTGGGAATTGAACCTGAGTCCTCTGGAAGAGCAGCCAGTGCTCCTAACTGCTGAGCCATCTTTGAAAATTTCATACAATGTATTTTTTTTAATTTTTTTTTCTATCAGCTTGATACAATACAAATTCTTTTTTTTTTTTTTTTTTTTTTTTGTATTTTGAGACAAGGTTTCTCTGTATCTTTGGAGCCTGTCCTGGACTAGTTCTGTAGACCAGGCTGGCCTCGAACTCACAGAGATCCCTCTGCCTCTGCCTCCCGAGTGCTGGGATTACAGGCGTGTGCCACTACCGCCCGGCTAGTACAAATTCTTATCCTAATAGTGAAATGTTTCACTGATGCTTGCCCAGTGATTGAGTAAAACCAAAACTTATTATAAGCCACAGTCATCCTAGGGATCCCCCTGCTATGTAGCCTCCCTGGTTCTGTGGGTTGCAGTCTGATTGTTCTTTGCTTTATATCCACTTATAAGTGAGTACATGCCATGTTTGTCCTTCTGGGTCTGGGTTACCTCACTCAGGATGGTATTTTCTAGTTCCATCCATTTGCCTGCAGATTTCATGCTGTCATCATACAATGTATTTTTAAATTATTATTTTTAAGTGTATATGTTTTGCCAACATGTATATCTGTGCACCATGTATGCCCTTGGTATTTGCCGAGGTCAGAGGGCACCGGGTGCCCTGGAACCATAGTTCTAGATGGTTATGAACTGTCAGATGGGTTCTGGGAGTCGAACCTGGGTCCTTTGGAAAAGCCACAGTGCTCCTAAACGCAGAGCTATCTCTCCAGTCCCTCTGGGAAATCTTTAAAAGCTTTCTCTTCTTAATAGCTCTCTGACCTGGAAGAACAACAATGTCATCATCAGAATCCAGCAAAAAAAGGAAACCCAAGGTGATCCGAAGTGACGGAACCCCGACTGAGGGGAAACGGAACCGAACTGATGCTGAGCAGGTGAGATTAGCCAGGGTTCCGTGCTGCTGGGAAACTGCGGACTGTGGCCAAATAACTGCCCGTGAGTGTGCAGGAGCTCGGGGTCACATGTCCAGACCAGGTGACTAGAATTCCTGTGAGTGGACAAAAGATAAATGTTCACAGCAGGTGCAAGCCCACTGGATATGATTAGTGTCTGCACAGAGAGCATGTTCCAGCATGCTGTTCCCAGCTTCCCTATCGTCCTAAGGTTGGCACTAATTGCACAGCTCTAGAGCTCCCGAGAGATTTCATTCTTGGTACCAGAATCATGTGCCCACAGGACTTCTGTGGCCAAGGAACGCTTGTCATCAGTGGGGTTTTCTATTCCTTTTATCTATTTCTCTGTCCTGGAATCTATCAAGATGATTCATGACTTAGAATGTAGGATTTTTTTGGGGGGAGGGGGTGCGTTGAGACAGGGTTTCTCTGTGTAGCTTTGCGCCTTTCCTGGGACTCACTCTGTAGCCCAGGCTGGCCTCGAACTCACAGAGATCCACCTGCCTCTGCCTCCCGAGTGCTGGGATTAAAGGCGTGCGCCACCACTGCCTGGCAGAATGTCGGATTTTTTTGCTTTGTTTTGTTTGTTTGTTGAGACAGGTCTCAGATAGCCCAGCTTAGCCTCAAATTTGCTATGTAGCTGAGGGCCTCAGGAAGAAAAGCCAGTGCTCTCAACTCCTGAGCCGTCCCTCCAGCCCAGGCAAAGACTTATAAACAAGTGCAGAAAACAAGTCCTCTTTTACCATCCAGAACTCATTAAAAAAAAGATTTTTATGTGTTTAAGTTTTTTGCCTGCATCATGTGTACAGTCCCTGCAGAGACCAGAAGAGGGTGCTGGTTCCTTTGGAACTGGAGTTAACAGACAGTTGTGGGTAACCGTGTAATTGCTGGGAACTGAAGCTTCTGCAGGAGCAGTAGATGCTCTTCACCACTGAGCTATTACTCCAGACCCTCTGAATTAATTCTAATCTATATAAATGGAATTTATGGAAATAGTAAAGTAAAGGAAAATGAAACAACAGTTTTTTCCCTTCGTTTTAGGAAATCAAAATTAATGTAGAGATTTTTTTTCCCCCCACTGATCAAGCATTGCTGATTTGTTTATTTTTAGGTCTTGTGCTATAGTCCAAGCTGGCTTGAAGTCAGCATTGTCCAGCCTCAGTCTTCCAAGTGCTGTGATTATAGGAATATGCCATAATCCCTGGCTAATAGTGCTGTTTAACTTTTTGTATGTGTGTGGTGCACATGTATGTGTGTGTATGCACACATTGTGTGTTAGTGTCTGCAGGCTCACAGTTGATATCTTCCTTGGCCAATCTTTACCTTAGTTATTGAGGCAAACATCTATGTTTATTTGGATGAGAAATTTCCTTGATCAGCATGGACAATGTGGTCCTATCTTGTTTGAAAATAAAATAAAAATCCACAGTATTTACAGTGAAGTTGTTTTGGGCTGAGATGTGAAGTGATAGGCAATTAAGAAAATGTGTGGTATGTATTTAGGATATGTGGCACTTGTGTGCCATGGCGAACATGTAATAACTGTCAGAGGACAGCTGTAGGAGTTATCTCTTCAGTGATGTCAGTCCAGAACTCAGGTCATCATGGTGACCCACAGGTCGTGTTTTACTTTGTTTTTGATATTTCTTTTTTCTGAATTCTTGACATCAGGCATGCATTACTCTGTAATCAAAAAGAGACAGAGGTTTCTATTTTGAAAACAAGAGAAACATTTTAGAGGCTGGAGAAATACTTCAGCAATGAAGAACTCAATTAAGTCCTCTTATAAAGGACCTAAATTAAGCTCCTAGTACCTGTGTTTGGTGGCTTAAATCACTATAGCTCCAGCTCCCAGAGTGGCTAATGCCTTTGGCTTCCACATGCACATAACCACTCTCAGATACACACATATACATAATTTTAAAATATTAAAAAGAAATTATTGACCAACCTGGTCTACAGAGTGAATTCCAGGATGGCCAGGGCTGTTACACAGAGAAACCCTGTCTTAAAAAACCAAAAAAAAAGCCGGGCGGTGGTGGCGGCGGCGGCGGCGGCGCACGCCTTTAATCCCAGCACTCGGGAGGCAGAGCCAGGCAGATCTCTGTGAGTTCGAGGCCAGCCTGGGCTACCAAGTGAGTCCCAGGAAAGGCGCAAAGCTACACAGAGAAACCCTGTCTCGAAAAACCAAAAAAAAAAAAAAAAAAAAAAAACAACCAAAAAAAAAAAAAAAAGGACAAATTCCATAAATGGCCTGATTTGGGATTTTCTTATAATGTTCTGTTGTGTGAAACAGTATCTCATTGTGTAGTTCCAGTTGGCCTGGAATCATGATGGAGACCAGACTGGTCTCACACCGGCAATTGTAATGTTCTTACATAACGAAGGTTCTCGTTCTTATTGTTTGTGATCCTGGCAGGGAGACTCACCATCTACCCAGGACCTCTCTTCTTTCCTCCACAGGAAGGCAAATACTACAGTGAGGAGGCTGAGGTTGACCTGCGGGACCCTGGCAGAGACTATGAGCTGTACAAGTACACTTGCCAGGAGCTGCAGAGGTTGATGGCCGAGATCCAGGACCTGAAGAGCAAGGGCAGCAAGGATGTGGTAAGGAGAAAGGCTGCGTGCCACACCTGGTGTGTTGTACAACTGGAGCTCCTCTTGTGGTCATGAGTCTCTTCCTGATCTTGTTCTCTGTCACGTGATTAGGGTTGGGGTCTGGAGGATCCAGAGATCTGCCTATTCACTTGTTATAATTTGTCATAGCAACTCAATCTCCCATTATAGTATTAAAAGTACAAGATAACTTTTTTCTATGACTTTGGTATTATCCACTTAATATTTTTTACATGTCAGGCATTTTGCTAAGTATTGAGAAGTATGTGCAAGTAAATTACAGGGCCCAAAATGAAATTATCATGGATGTTAAATGAATTAGTCAGGCAGATATAAAACTAAAAAGTGTATCTAAAGACTAGACGGGTGAGTTAAAGAATTCACTTTTTCCCATCAGTCTTACTTATTTTCATGTATGTTGACCATTATTTAAGATTATTACATTCTATAGTTCTATTATTATAACCAAGCTTTATAGCTATTATTTTTATTACTGTCATTTAAATTATTTATAGAGGCCAAATTTTATGGTATGGCATTGCTGTGGTGAGGGTCTCCATAAGATCAGTAGGTGTAGGTATTACTATGCGAACTGGTTGCATTTGCTTTTTCCTTCCTCCCTCCCTCCCTCCCTTCCTCCCTTCCTTCCTTCCTTCCTACATTCCTTTGTCTTTGAAACTCCCTTTGTAGATCAGGCTGGCACTGAACTCTTGCCTCTGCCTTCTGAGTGCTGAGGTTAAAGGCATGTGTCATCATGCATGGTCTTAGTCTTCTGTTTCTTTCATGACATTTCTTACTGTTCCAGGCTCCCTGTGGAGTCTGTGGAGTCTGCTTATGGCCCTGGATGATGGAGTTGGTTTGGCAGCGCCTAAGGTCTGAAGGGAACCAAGCTGTCATCTGTTGGTGATCTTTACCATTTTCTTTGTGCACAGGCCATCGAAATTGAAGAGCGAAGGATCCAGAGCTGTGTGCATTTCATGACTCTAAAGAAGCTTAACCGATTAGCCCATATCCGGTTAAAGAAAGGAAGAGATCAGACCCATGAGGTAGAGTGGACTTCTCATCCCTCCTCTCTGTCCTCTCTTTAACCGACCCTTCACCCCTTCTCTGACTTTGCTGATGCTCAGTCCCGCCCCAAATTGCCCTGCTGACCTTGTCTTCCTTCAGGCCAAGCAGAAAGTTGATGCCTACCACCTGCAGCTACAGAACCTGCTCTACGAAGTGATGCACCTGCAGAAGGAGATCACCAAATGTCTGGAGTTCAAGTGAGTTTGGGAGGACAGGGCTTTGACACACATGTGGTACTGCTTGTTCTTGCATAGGCCAGTGTGAGCCATCCCTTTATAGGAGCATCAGCAGTTTAGAAGACTGCAGGGTTGGGGAAAGGGTCAGTAGATTACTTTGAGCGGGAGAAGCTCAAGCAGTCCTTCCAAACTACACAAAGAACTGTGAAAGCCTCTCTGACCCTTTTGCGTTTTGGGCTCAGCACTTGTTAAAAGCAATTCTTTCTCCTCAACATGTATTATTATTATATTGGCCTACTGTGCTATAGAATACCAGTACCTACTTGCCCTATTGAAAAAATAATGTACCTGTTGGTCAGCATCTCCCTCTCCGGTGCTATTTTTGATAGTGTGACAGTTGAAAATGTATAAAAACAGCATGAAAGAATGTGATGCCCTCCTCTATAATCATTGCTTAGATAGAAATTGGCAAACTCATAATATAGTGGAACTCGGGCAGGTGGCCACAGAAAAGGATCATGGGCTCTGGATTTAGCATCCAGCCTCTGCCTCTCACTAACTGTGTGATCTTGGACACATTTGAAAAATGGAAAAAGAGCCAGACAGTGGTGGCACATGCCTTTAATCCCAGCACTTGGGTGGCAGAGGGCTACCTGAGTTTGAGGCAAGCCTGGTCTACAGGGTGAGTTCCAGGACAGCAGGGCTACACAGAGAAACTCTGTCTCAAAAAAACAAAAACAAACAAGAAAAATTTTAAAAAATAAAGTATAGCTAAATTATATAATAATAAGTAGTAATTTTTAAATGGAGATAAAAATCTTCATCTCTTAAGAACTAGATGAGGTGAGGATAGCATGTAGTAGGTTCTTATTTATTTATTTTTTGGTTTTTCTAGACAGTTTCTCTGTGTAGCCCTGACAGTCCTAGAACTTACTTCTGTAGCCCAGGCTGGCCTCAAACTCACAGAGATTTACCTGCCTCTACCTCCTGAGCGCTGGGATTACAAGTGTATGCCATCACCGCCTGGCATGGTTCTCATTAGTGTGTGGTGGTGCTGATGCTTATTTCTCCAGGACCTGAGCACTCAGCTGCATTAACCTAGCAGAGAACCAGGCTTTTCTCTTGTAAGGATATCTATAAACAAGCAGAAATTAAAGCCTCTAGATTTTTTTCCACATCCAGTCCGGCCAGTCTGGCCTTTTCTTTTCTTATACTTATTCATGAAATGTCTTAAAGTTAGGTGTAGACTCTTAGGTTTGTTCCTCCAGGGTGACATGTCATGTCTCTGTTTCACCGTGACAGCATAAGCCTAGGCTATGGTGATCCTGAGTCTCTTAGCCGGTACATCTCCTGTTCAGCCAGGAGACATCTGTAAATTCATTAAGCATCCTTCTGAAGCCTTCAGCTAACTCATGGGTAAATAGGTTGGGCAGCATGGGCAAATGACCTTGTGGTATGACACTAATAGCCTCTCGTCATACTGAAATGTCTGTCATTGAGCATTTGCTGAAGGAATTCCATGATCTCAAGTAGCTATAGGCAGGGCTGCATAGGGGTAAATTGAACAACTGCCCCCGCGAAGCCACAATTTGGGGTCCTGAAAATGGATGCCTGATAACTTAGTTTTTGCTTATAGGTCAAAGCATGAAGAAATCGATCTGGTCAGTTTAGAGGAATTTTATACAGAGGCTCCACCAAACATCAGCAAGGCCGAAATCACCATGGGAGACCCTCACCAACAGACCTTGGCACGTCTGGACTGGGAGCTGGAGCAGCGGAAGAGGTAGTGCTTCCTCCTTCCTGACCTCGTTAACCACACGGTGGCAGTGCTGGGTCATGACCCAGGGTTAGACAGAATGGTCTCCAGGACCAAATCCACGTCCTTATTAACTCACACTGGATTATTCCAACTTGACTGGCCTCTTTCTGGGCTCAGTGGTAGGATGTTTGCCCACCATGCCCAAGGCTCTTGGCTCAATTTTCAACACCATAAGGAAATAAAAAAACAACTGCACTGTAAGATGGGTCAGATAGCTCAGTAGGTAAGAACTTGTGCAAGAGTTTGGACCTGAATTTGGATCCCAAGCGCGTGTGAAAAAGCTGGATAAAGTGGCGTGAGTCTGGGGTGTAGAGATGGGCAGATCCCACGAAGTGTCTAGGCAGTCAGCCTATCCTAATCAGAGAGCTCCAGGTTCAGTGAGAGGATTACAAAGACAGTTGGACTGACGTCTGGTCTCTACATGTGCATGCACGGATGAGTACATCACACGTGTGCATGTGCACACACACATACACAGATTATAGTGAGAAGTAAGAAATTATAGGGAGGGTCATGGAGGAAAGCAGGGTAACATAACAAGATATGATGTATACGTATGAAAGTCACAGTGAATCCTGTTTGGTTAGTGACTGTATTAGTTGTTTTCCTTGTTTCTGTGACAAAGTCCCCTAGCAGAAGCAACGGGAGGGGAAGGGCTCATCTCGGCTCACCTTTGTTCCTGGTCAGGAAGAGAAGAACGCATTCCTGACTGCGGGCTTTGTCTTCTCATGTAGTGTAAGACTCAAGACCGGGGAGTGGTGCCGCCCGCTTTAAAGCTTTCCTGTATTTTAACTGTGTGTGTGTGTGTGTGACCAGCAGGGGCCAAAAGAAAGCATCAGACCCCCCCTCCCCCAGAACTGGAGTTACATGTAATGGCTGTGAGCTGCTAAAGAGGGTGGGTACTGGAAACTGAACTCCGGTCTTCTACAAGAGCAGAACAGCAGGTGTCCAGCCCCGCTACTCTCTCTCTCTCTTTTTTTTTTTTTTTTTTTTTTTTTTGGTTTTTCGAGGCAGGGTTTCTCTGTGTAGCTTTGCGCCTTTCCTGGAACTCACTTTGTAGTCCAGGCTGGCCTCGAACTCACAGAGATCCGCCTGGCTCTGCCTCCCGAGTGCTGGGATTAAAGGCGTGCGCCACCACTGCCCAGCCCCGCTACTCTCTTTTAGAGTAAGTTTTCCCACCTCGGTTAACTTAGTCAAGAAACTCCCTCTACGGTATTCCAGGGGGCTCATCCCTAAGTGATTCTAATTGTGTGTGGGGGTGGGATGAGGGGGGCGGTGCTCACATGTGGAGGTCAGAAGACAGCTGTGTTATTTCGTTCCTTCCACTGTGGGTTTTGGGACTTGAACTCTGATCATCAGGCTTGAGCAAGCGCTTTCAATGCTGAGTCGTCTTGCTGGCCCTCGTAGGTGATTCTGGATCTTACCAAGTTGGATCAGTATTAACTGTCACAACCCTATCCTTTGTTAAGATGACACCAGGCATATCTCTATGTCTCTTTTAGACCACAGTCTCCTACCTCTTGTTATCATAGGTTCATGGCCATTCTGTAATGCAAAATATATCCAGTCCACCTCTAAAAGTCCCCATAGTTTTTAACATTCTCAACACTGTTCAAAATCCCAAGTCCAAAGGCAGGGTTTTTCTATACTGCCTAGACTGGCCACAAACTACTGCTCCAGCCCTCTTCTTGCCCCAGCTTCCCAGTGGTTGGAACTACAGGCATGCTACTACCATGTCTAGGCGTGAAAATAGTTTTTGTCCTTTAAAATTTTAACCCCTGAGGGACTGGAGAAGTGACTCAGTGGTTAGGAGTGTACACTCACTCTTCCAGAGGATCCCGGTTGGTTCCTGTCCTGTTTCAGCTGCCTCACTACCACCTGTAACTCCAGCTGAGGGGAGCCAATGTCTGTCCTCCTTGGACACCCTCACTCATGCACATATACCCCCTACAAACACACACAAATCCATATGATTTAAAAATATGCTAATAACTGACAACTAAATCCATTTTTTTCCTTTTAAGTGATTACAAAATTTCTTTTTTTTTTTTTTCCAAGACAGGATTTCTCTGTGTAGTTTTGGTGCCTGTCCTGGATCTCACTCTGTAGACCAGGCTGGCCTTGAACTCACAGAGATCTGCGTGGCTCTGCCTCCTGAGTGCTGGGATTAAAGGCGTGCGCCACCACCACCCAGCATGATTACAATTTTTATTTTGGGTTTTTGAGATAGGGTTTCTCTATGTAGTCCTGGCTGTCCTGGAACACTTGATGTAGACCAGGTTGGCCTCAACTCACAGAGATCCACCTGCCTCTGCCTTCCAAGTGCTGGGATTAATTTTACCTATTCTTACTGTGTGTGTGCATGATGTATGTGGGTGTATGTACCATAATGAGTGTGTGGAGGCCAGAGGACGACTTGAGTTGGTTCTCTCCTTCCACCTTACGTGAGTTCTGGGATTGATCTCAGGCCATCAGGCTTGCAGAGCAAGTGCCTTTATCCAGACTTACTGTGTAACCAAGGGTGACTTTGAACTCCTGCTCTTCCTGCCTCCACCTCCCAAGTGCTAGGATTATAGGCAGGCACTCTCACGTCTAGATTTATGTGGTGCTAGGCAAGCACTGTACCACTAGGTTGTAGCTTGAACTCCTAAATCAACACTTTTGTTGCTTGTCTTAGTTAGCATTTCTATTGTTGTGATAAAACACCCTGACCAAAAGCAACTTGGGGAGGAAAGGGCTTATTTCAGTGTACAACTCTCAGGTCACATCTATCACTGAGGGAAGCCAGGCAGGAAGCTGGAGTCCTTAACTGGAGCAGAGACGATGGAGGAATGCTGGTACTGGCTTGTTCCCCTTGGCGTGCTCAGCCTGCTTTTTTATACAACTGAGGACCCCCAGCCCATAGTAGGCGGGCCCTCCCCCAGGCCAATCTGATGAAGGCATTTTCTCAACTGAGGTTCCTCTTCCTAGATAACTCTGGTTTATGTCAAGTTGACAAAACAAAATCAGGAATCAATCCCCCCACCCTCTGTCTGTAACTCTGGGGATCCAACCCAAGGCCTCATCAGTATTAAGCAAGTGCTTTACCACTGAGCTACATCCCCAGCCATGTGGATCGAGCTTGGAATTTTTATTTTCCACATCTGTAAGCATATGCCTGTGCTAGTCTTACAGTGCTCTGTAAACATTGTTTCAGGAGGTTATACCACAATCCTAGGTATGGAAAAATCACAAAAGCATTCCTCTGTCGGACTTTTTAGGTTGTTTCCTTCTTGTACTCTCATAAATAATGCTCCTTACAAGGTGTTTTTTGGGGCTGCAATTACTTTGTTTTGTTTTTGGTACTGGACTTGGAATTCAGAACCTCACACATGTGAGCAAGTATTCTGTCACTGGGCTGCATACAGCCCCAGACTGTTTACAGTTTGTTTTTTGTTTTTCATGTGAGACAGGGCCTTGCTGTGTGACCAAGCTGGCCTTACACTCACAACGCCTTTACTTTGTCACTCAGGTAAGCCTTGAATTTGGAATCCTCCTGCCTTAACCTCTTGGGAGGCTGATGTTACTAACTTGCACCCTCAACTTTTCTTTTTCTATTTTTCTTTTTCTTTTTCTTGTTTTTTTTTTTTTTATTTGTTTGTTTTTAGAGACAGGGTTTCTCTGTTTAACAGTCCTGGCTGCCCTAGAACTAGCTCTGTAGACCAGGCTGGCCTCAAACTCACAGAGATTCGACCAACTTTTCTTTCTTAATATTTTTGTTTGTTTGGTTGTTTTTATTTTGTTTTGTTTTGTTTTTTTTTTGAGACAGGGTCTCACTATATAGCCTTGGCTGGCCTGGAACTCGCTATACAAAGACCAGGCTGGTCTCACAGATCTACCTGCTTTTGCCTCCTGAGTGCTAGGATTAAGGGGTACGAAACTATGCCTGACTTTTTAACTTTTTTTTTGTCTTGTTTTAGGACTTTTTTTTTTTAACTAATCATAAATAGAGTCATCCATGTTTTTCTTTTTTCTTTTTTTTTAATGAATACTGATATTCTTTTTTTTTTTTTTTTTTTTTTTTTTTTTTTTTGGTTTTTCGAGACAGGGTTTCTCTGTGTAGCTTTGCGCCTTTCCTGGAACTCACTTGGTAGCCCAGGCTGGCCTCGAACTCACAGAGATCTGCCTGGCTCTGCCTCCCGAGTGCTGGGATTAAAGGCGTGCACCACCACCGCCCGGCTTCTTTTTTTTTTTTTTTTTTTTAATGCCAAATGCCATTTATTGAAGGAGGGAGGAGGTCTTAAATACAGACTTACAGCACAATGGGAGAACCCCGGAGGGCAGAAGTTCGCTACTGATGTTTTACTAATCATAAATAGAGTGATCCATGTTTTTCTTTTTCTTTTTTTTTTTTTTTTTTTGGTTTTTCGAGACAAGGTTTCTCTGTGTAGTTTTGGTGCCTGTCCTGGATCTCACTCTGTAGACCAGGCTGGCCTCGAACTCACAGAGATCCTCCTGGCTCTGCCTCCCGAGTGCTGGGATCAAAGGTGTGCGCCACCGCCGCCCAGTGATCCATGTTTTTTTGAGACTATAACATATGTGCTTTTTTCATTGCATACTCTATAGATACAGCCCTTCTATTATGGTGACTTGACTCCTAATTTGTAGGAGATTTCTAGGGCTTTTTATTGGCCTATCTGCTGTTTTTATTGCAGAAACATCTGTTTCTGTACTTGCCTTTGGTACAAGTTATGAATTTAGTAAACACAGTGTATGCTTCTTAGGAGTCTGTATCAATATTTTGCTCAGGTAGGCTGGCCTGTCACTCTCCTAACTGTCTGCTGTATACAGTCTGACTCAGAATCCATTCCTGCCTACCCCACTCCCGAAGTGTGGGTCTTGTTAAGTCATGTAGTTGCCTCATCTGATATGTGGAAAATTGGGGTCTAGCCTCTCAGGTAGCATGTGGTGCAGAGACCACAGGGAAGTACCCCCCAGTACTCATGGGCAAAACCTCTCAAGAGGTGTAGGCATGGATTCATGGACGAGTAACTGAGCTGAATGAATCACTTTGGGCAAGTCGTGGGATAAGAAGAGTCCCGGCTGCTCCCCTGAGAAACCTGTACCCGCATTAGGTGTAATAACATCCTTGAGTCTCTCACCCGTCCTGAAGTAAATGCCCTTGCTTAAATCTACATTAAAGTCTTTCCTGCACAGTTGATGACGTGCTTGCCTACTGTGCACAAAGCCCTGGGTTTGCACACTGGTCCTGCATAATATCAGGTGTGGCAGTGTACCCCTGTAATCCCAGCATTGGGGAACGTGGAGGCAGGAGGATCAGAAGTTGAAGGTTAGCCTAGACTACATGAGACTGTTTTAAAAAGAACAGGCTCTTCTTGGGCTGGAAGTACTTGCCACCATGCCTGAGGACCTCAGTTTAGTCCCTGGGAGCCACATTGTGGAAGGAGAGAATTGACTTCCATAAGTTGCCTTCTGATTTCCATGGGCATCCATATACATGTGTACTCACGCATCCAGACACACTCAGTAAATGCTTTTAAGAATTCAAAAAAAAAAAAATCCTCAAACTTGCTTTTTTAAAAATATCTTCTTGCTAGGCCTGATAGTATAGGTCTGTAGTCCTAGCTTCTTGGGAGGCTGGGCTAGCCTGAGCTACAAAGTGAGTTCTAAGTTGTGCTAGATAATTTTTTTTAATATTGTTTCTTTATGACTTTACATCTTCTTTTTAAAAATATTTATTTATGCCGGGTGGCAGTGGCACATTCCTTTAATCCCAGCACTCAGGAGGCAGAGCAAGGCCAGCCTGGTCTATAGAACGAGATCCAGGACAGGCACCAAAACTATACAGAGAAACCCTGTCTAGAAAAAACAAAACAAAAAATATTTATTTATTTTTTATGTGCATTGGTGCCAATGTGAGGGTACCAGATTCCCTAGAACTGGAGTTACAGACGGTTGTGACCTGTCATGTGGGTTCTGAGAATTGAACCTGGGTCCTCTGGAAGAGCAGCTAGTACTCTTAAACACTGAGCCATCTCTCTAGCCACATGCTGGCTAATTTTTTGTCAACTTGACACAAACCAGAGTTATCTGAGAGGAAAGAACCTCAACTGAGAAAATACCTCCATAAGATTGGCCTATAGGCAAGCTTGGGGAGCATTTTCTTGATTAATGTTTATGTGGAAGGGCCTAGCCCTCTGTGGTGGGTGCTAACCCTACTTAGGTGGTCCTTGGGTATATAAGAAAACAAATTGAGCCTGGCGGTGGTGGCACAAGCCTTTAATCTCAGCACTCAGGAGGCAGAACCAGGTGGATCTCGAGTTCAAGGCCAGCCTGGTCTACATAGTAAGTTCCAGGACAACCAGAGCTGTTACACTGAGAAGCCCTGTCTTGAAAAACAACAACAACAAAGAAAGAAAGAACGAAAACAAACTGAGCAAAGCATGAGGACCCAGCCAGTAAGCAGCGTTCCTCCACGGCCTTTTCAGTTCGGGCCTCCAGGCTCTTGCCGTGAGTTCCTGCCCTGACTTCCCAGAACTGTAAGATGAAGCAACCCTTTCCTCCTTGAGTTGCTCGGGGTCTTGTTGCTGTATTACAGCACTAGAAGCCCTAACTAAGACAGAGGTTAACATGTCTAACTTGGGGAAACCCTGTCTCAATGAGAAATAAGGAAAGAGAAGGAAAAGAAAAGTGTCTGTCGTCTGCGGATGGTGGCCCATTTGTGATCTCGTCACTTGGAAGACTGATGCAGGAAGCTTGTCCAGAGTTCACAGGCTAGCTTGACCCAGTTTCAAATAAAGGGCAAATGACGTAGCTCAGGTGATAACTGCTGCCAAGCCTGACAGCTTGGCTTTGATCCCCAGAAACCCATGGTAGGTCAATTGTTCTCTGACCTTCACATGTGTGCCATAATACACGTGCCCTCTCCCTGCCCACATACACAATAAATACATGTAATAAAAATGTTTTAAGTCCACGTCTTCGAGGATTTATGCGGTCACTGAGTATGGTAGTGCTTGTATGGAATGCACCGAAGGACTTGGCACATAGTGAGTGCTGGGTATCATTAGAATTGTCACAGCTGTTCCAGGTAGAGTGCGGGAGTGAGCAGGTATGTTGGTATCCCTGCAAGGCTTTCGTGACAGTGCCCTGTGTGCCCCTGTAGGCTGGCAGAGAAGTACCGAGAATGTCTCTCCAACAAGGAGAAGATCCTGAAGGAGATTGAGGTGAAGAAGGAGTATCTGAGCAGCCTGCAGCCTCGTCTCAACAGCATCATGCAGGTGAGCGTGGCTCTGCCTTCACCACAGAGCCACAGAGCCTCCTCATCCTAGCCAGGTTACACTGGGAATGCTTTTCTGGGAAGGACGAGTTCTGTTCTGGAGTAAAGGAATACCGGGCTCCTGGCTCTGGACTGTTGTTTATCCATAGCTTTCAGGTAACATGACTCAGATTTGTTAAGTTCGGTCCACCCCTTCCCTGCATGCTCCTCACCAGCCTGCTGTCCCTAGGCATTTAAACTTGCTTCCTTTCCTGAGAACAGCTGGAAGGTTCCCTAGACACCTCAGGGGCTGATGGTGAAAAGTAGATCACTCTCTGAAAAGAACTTGTCTCACTTTGAAAAGCTTCCACTTTACCCATATAGAATCAATCAATCAATCAATCTCTCTCTTTCTCTCTCTCTCTGTCTCTCTGTCTCTCTCTCTCTTCCTTCTCTCTTCCTCTCTCTCTCTCCCCCTCTGTCTATCTATAAAATGTGTATGTGTATACACACACACACACACACACACACACACACACACACACACACACACACGTGAGTTTGTGTATATGACCTGATTTTTGTTTGCTTGTGATGCCAGGTTTGGTCTAAATCCTTTATTTTTATGAAGAAAGATAAATGGCTAATATAGAGGAACTAGAGAAATTATAAATCCATTTTTCTAGGACTTGGCCAGGTCTGCCCATCTTCCCTTCCTAGACATGGAATTAGAGTTGTTAACAAAAATGTATTTTTCTGGTAAAACTTGATAATAGGAGAAAAAGAACATGAAGCTGGGCTGCCAGTGGACCTGGGAAGTTGAGGCAGGAAGACTGAATTTAAGGCCAGGTGGGAATGAATAAAGAGCGGACTCAGGCTACTTAGACAATTTTGCAGGACTATTTCTCAAAGAACCAACAAGCTGGGTGTGGTGGTGCATGCCTTGAGGCCAGCCTGGTGTACGTAGAAGTTCCAGACTAGCCTGGTCTACATAGTGAGACTCTGTCTCAAACAAACAACACAAAGAGAGAAGGGGAGAGATGGAGATGAAGGGGAGCAGGAGAGCGAAGGTGAGAATGGGAATTAGCAGTTCCGGTTGTATTCAACACCCCAGGCCCTCTGCACTGCTCTGTGTTAGGTGTGGTGCCACCCTACTGCCTGATAGGCCATGTAGAGCATACCACTCGTAGGGCAACTAGATAAAAGATCTATTACTAAACAAACAGTATAATTTCACTTGTGTGCTTTGGTTTGTGGTGTGTCTATGTGGAGATTATATATATGCATGAGTTTTGTGTGTACTTTGTGAAAAACTTGGAGTCATACCAAACCATTAACAGTTACCTTGCCAACTGCGTGGTTTTGTTTCATAAAATAAACTTGAATATTCCTTTTATCTTTTTCCCCTTTCTTTGTTTCTCTCTCTCTCTCTCTCTTTCTTTTTTTTTTTTTTTTTTTGTCTTTTGAGAGAGGGTCTCGAGGGGGTTGGGCATTTAGCTCAGTGGTAGAGTACTTGCCTAACAAGTACAAGGCCCTGGGTTCGGGTCTCAGCTCCAAAAAAAAAAAAAAAAAAAAAAAGAAAGAAAGAGAGGGTCTCTCTCTACCTCTCTACATTGCCCTGGCTGTTCTGGAACTCCCGATGTAGAGCATGCTGGCCTCAAACTCAGATCTGCTCATCTCTGCATCCTGAGTCCTTAATCCCAGCACTGGGGGGGGGGGGGGGGGGGGGCGGGGGACGACCAGAGGCAGGAGGATCTCCGTGAGTTCAAGGCCAGCCTGGTCTGCAGAGTGAGTTCCAGGACAGCCAGGGCTGTTACACAGAGAAACCCTGTCTCAAAAGCAAAACAAAACAAAACAAAGCAAACAAACAGACAAACAGCAAACGAAGCGATCGTAAGCACCCGTGTGGTAGACTGAAGCGATCATAAGCACCCGTGTGGTAGACTGAAATGTGCCCCTGTTGCTTGCAGGCGTCCCTCCCTGTGCAGGAATACCTGTTCATGCCCTTTGACCAGGCGCACAAGCAGTATGAGACGGCCAGGCACCTGCCGCCTCCCCTCTACGTGCTCTTCGTGCAGGCCACTGCATACGGGCAGGCCTGCGGTGAGTGAGGGGCAGGGGGGGGGGGGGCGCTGAGGGAGAAGGAGCCATAGGGAGGAAGAGCTGCCTGCCAGGAGAGTTCCCCAGCTTTGCCCAGGAGCCCTCAGGTGGCAGATGCTGCCTCCCCTTTGCTCCTTGAACCAGCTAGCCTGAGGCTTGACTCATGTGATGGGCATTTCAGAGTGGATGGCTTTGAATCTTTCTGAACCTGGCTGTGTAGCTCTTCGGTACAGCGCCCAGGCAGCCTATGTAGGCTCTCAGGTGCTCAGTGTCTCCTTTGTGGTTTGGGGGTGGGGTGCTTGGTGAATTCAGGTCCTAGGCAGCACTCCCAGGCTTTCCCATGCCCAGGCTCAGCCTGCATGACTTCCTGGTGAATTGCCAGGTGACAGGATGAACCCCCAGTGTGCTCAGGACAGCCCGCGAACTCTGCGAAGGTCTTAGAAAGGTTTTTGATGTGCTCCAATGCAGCTTCCACTTAGCACTAAACTTCTCTTCCTTGTTCACACTTTACCCCATGGCATCAGAAAGACCTGTGCATGTCCCTGTGCACGCCCCTGTCCCAGCCATGGCACCAAGACATTACTGTGTCTTTTCTTGTGTCTTCTTGGTCCGTCTCGTCCTCTCCTTCCCCTTTGTTCTCTTCCGTTGCCATCATCAGCTCATATGAAATCCTCCTCCCAGCCCCCTAGACAGGGTGAGTAACTTTCTTTTGTGTTTAAAGTTCTTCCGTTTCCACTTCTGTTTTCCTGTAGAATTCAAGACTAAACTATTAAAAAGAATATTGTAGGTAAGGAGTGTGATTCTGTGGTAGAGTGATTGTCTAGCATGTGGAGGATGAGTATGATCCCCAAGACAGTCTCCAGTGCTCACGTGGGGGTCACCAGCTTGTTAGGGCTGGGCTGGGCTGGTTTGTGTATTATTTCCAGATATAAAGCAGAAGTTGGCTATGGGGGAGGTTTTCCTTCCTTTATAGTGTAGCTGGGCGAATGGTATCAGGGTTCAGTGACATTCTTACCCTTAAGATAGAGGAGGAGGAGCTGGAGTGTAGCTTAAGCCCTATATTCCATCCCTACTACCATCAGGGGGAAAAAAAGGACAGAGGAGGTAGAGTGTGGCTTATTTGCTCATAGCAGTAGGATCCTGGAGTTCCATATCAGGCAAAGTGTGTGGAACAGATTGTTAACTGAGTGCTTGAGAGCCAAGCCCAAGGGAATCAACCTGGAGAGGACTCTGCTGTATCTGTTCCTGGTGGTGCTTTCTGACTTCACTGAGCATTAGGTTTCTCTAAATGTCTATAATAATAGTATGCCCCTAGACGGTTGTCATGAGACTTAAGAATGTATTTACTTGTTTATTTTGTGGTGCTGGGGACCAAAGCCACAGCCTTATGTGTGTTAACTGTGTGCTCTTCTGTGTTACATTCCTCACACCAAAACTAAAGTAACTAAAATTTAACTGCCGCTCAACCAACAGTTGCTGTTCTCCAAGTCTCCATTTTTTAGATATAGAAATGGAGCCTCAGATCAGTAAGTTATCTCCAGGTCACAAATTCAGTAATGAGTGGCATAGGAATCAGGTCTGGGACCAGGCTGCAGCATCCATGTTCTTACCTACTCTTCTCCGCTGCCCTGGGAAACGAGACAGCGCTGACCAGGTGCTCGGTGACTGCAGGACACAGGAACTTTTTACAGAGCCGCCCATCATCTCTGGGATGTGGCTGGGTGTGGGCTTCTGGGAGAGAGCTTTTTAGGACAGCTGGTGGAAGAGTCCTTTGGCGTGGCAAACCCAGGGCTCGAGTTCCTGGGCGTTGCACCGCTCTCAGGGACGCCTAGCTGGGAAGCAGCACTTGGGAGTGTCTGTTCTTAGCAAACCACAGAGAGAAGATTTAGTTCTGTCTCCTTCCTCTGTGTGGAGTGAGTTTGCCCTCCCCCTCAGTCAGCAAGGAACGGGGGCAGGTGTTGGAGAAACACAGCTGCCGGGTTGGCTTGCACTGAGCAGCCTCCAGCAGCGTTCCCAAGAGGCCCCTCCTTACCTCCAGATAAGACGTTGTCGGTGGCAATCGAAGGCAGTGTGGACGAGGCCAAAGCTCTCTTCAAGCCCCCCGAGGACTCTCAAGGTAACATGGTGATAGGGATACTTCACCCAAGGATACTAAGTCACTCCCAAAGGACCAAGAGTCCTTGGAGAAATAGCTGGACTGATGCAGTATAGCAGCAGTCAGTTTTAGGGCAGGCCCAAGAGAACTCAGTTCCCAGAATCACCCAATGTAGCCTTTGGATTTCAGCTCTGCCACTTTGACTCTGAGGAAGGCGCATAACATATTTTGAGGCTGTTGACTCATTGTAGAAGGTAGCTGGCAGCTGGTTACAGGTTAATAATGCCTGTCATACACAAATTCTGGAGGTTGCAGTAGGAAAACTGCCAGAGGTTTGAAGCCAAATTGATCTATAAAACAACTTCCAGACCAGCCAGGGTGACATATTAAGACCCTATCTCAGTACCCCCTGCAACCCCTGAAAAGAAAAATAAATTCCTCATATAATCATTGTGTGGATTACATGAAAGAACAGTCTTAATTTCTCACACAGCAGCCCTCTAATTATACAGCGGCCACTGTTACTTATGCTGCTCTTAGAACCAATCGTACACCAACGAAAGGCTTTATGCACCATAAAAATGACATTTAAAAGACTCTCGAAAAACAGGGCCGGGCAGTGGTGGCACACACCTTTAATCCTAGCACTTGGGAGGCAGAGCCAGGCAGATCTCTGTGAGTTCTAGGCCAGCCTGGTCTACAGAGAGAGATCCAGGAGAGGCACCAAAACTATCCAGAGAAACCCTGTCTGGATAAACCAAACAAACCAGGACTGGAGGCTGGGGAGATGGCTCAGCAGGTAAAGTGCTTGCTGCCAACATGAAGACCTCGTTCTGATCCCTAGCCCCACATCAAAACCAGCAGGGTTATGCAGTGCATGCTTTATACTCCAGTACTGGGGGTGAAGAACAGCAGATCCCAGGAGCTGGCTGGCCAGCCAGTCTAGCTGGAATGTCCAGTGCAGTAAAAGACTGCCTCAAAAATAAAGAACTAAATGAACAGGTGGGCATGGCAGCACACGCCCTTAATCCCTGCACTCAGAGGCAGAGGCAGGCAGTTCTCTGTGAGTTTGAGGCCAGCCTGGTCTACAAAGCGAGTTACAGGACAGTCAGGGCTATATAGTCCCTGTTTCAAAAGAAAACAAAAATAAGGTGGAGAGATGATTGATGAGTGCATTCTGAGTACAACATCTGGCCTCCTTGTGTGCCCATATGGGGGCAAGTTCACACACACACACAAACACACAAAACAACAACAACAAAAACCCAGGCTGGTAGGTTTATAAATTGCTCTTCCTTTCCATTATGTTTTTTTTTTTCCCTCCGGTTTTTTGAGACAGGGTTTCTCTATATAGTTTTGGTGCCTGTCCTGGATCTCGCTCTGTAGACCAGGCTGGCCTCAAACTCACAGAGATCTCTCCTGGCTCTGCCTCCCGAGTGGTGGGATTAAAGGCGTGCGCCACCACCGTTCGGCCCACTATGTTTTCTATGCCAAGTAAGGAGCAGCCAGTTAACTCAGTTCTCATTTGAAGACACTCATACAAAGGACGGTCTGGATGGGCCCCTGAGTCCCCGTGGTTGAGGTTTGTCGTCAGGGAGCCTGTGCGGCTATCCCACTTCTCACTTCCTTCTCTGTGTGGCTTCAGATGATGAGAGCGACTCGGACGCTGAAGAGGAGCAGACCACGGTGAGCCCCGTTTCCATGCTGATGTTTTCACGGAGCACAGTCCTGAAACCCAAAGAAGACTGAATAAGTGTCTGCTGGGACAGGAGCCCGGCAGCTGGGTAGCTGAGGCTCTGGGAGGCATATAACTCATGCTTGGGTATTTCTTTTGTCCAGAAACGGCGTCGACCCACACTTGGGGTTCAGTTGGATGACAAGCGCAAGGAGATGCTGAAAAGGCACCCACTGTCCGTCTTGATTGATCTGAAGTGCAAAGGTCTGACTGTACGCCCTTAGTTCCCATAGTTCCTAAGAGCTTGGCCAGTTGTTGGTGCAAAGGGTCTAGTAAACTAGAGACTCTTGGCTTATAGTATTTCAATCTCCCAGTTTTACTTTGCCTCCTTTTTTACCATGTAGTGTGTGTGTGTGTGTGTGTGTGTGTGTGTGTGTGTGTGTGTGTGTACGCACATACCACTGCAACAGGCACATAGAAGTCAGAGAACAACATGGGGAATTGATTCTTTCCACCATGAGGGTCTCAGGAATTGAGCTGAGACCATCAGGTGGCAAGTGCCTTAACCCTCTGAACTGCCTCCCTGACCATTTTTCACTTTACATGGAGTCGTGGTTTTTGTTTGTTTGTTTGGTGGTGGTTGTTGTTTTTTGAGACAGGGTTTCTCTGTGCAGTTTTGGTGCCTGTCCTGGATCTCACTCTAGACCAGGCTGGCCTCGAACTCATAGAGATCCGCCTGGCTCTGCCTCCCAAGTGCTGGGATTAAATGTGTGCGCCACCACCGCCCAGCGTGTTTTTGTTTTTATTTTATCCTTTTGAGATGGGGGTTGGGGAGGGTCCTTACTATGTAGTCCTGGCTGTCCTAGACCTTGCTCTATAGAACAGGTGGCCTTGAACTTAGAGATCCTCTTGCCTCTGTCTTGCAAAAGCTGGGATTAAGTGTTTGTACCACCACACCTGATCTCTGATGTGCTGATTCATAAATGATCTCTTCTCTCCCTGCTCTCCCAGACAACAGTGTGCTTCATCTGACTTTCTACTATCTCATGAACCTCAACATCATGACAGTGAAGGCCAAAGTGACAACTGCCGTGGAGCTGATCACCCCCATCAGTGCAGGGTAGGGAAGGCACTGCGGATGGGGGTGCGGGGAGAGCCGCTGTTCTCCAGTGCTCCCTCAGACTGTGAGAGGCTCCTGTGCCATGCTGATCACCCCCATCAGTGCAGGGTAGAGAAGGCACTGCGGATGAGGGTGTGGGGAGAGCCCCTGTTCTCCAGTGCTCCCTCTGACTGTGAGAGGCTCCTGTGCCATGCTGACTTGTGTTATCGTGTCCCCACAGCATGGGAGTCCTGGCACATCACTGAGATTTAGAAGTGCTTTACGTTCGTGAAGCCCTCTTACTGCACAGCAGATGAAACAGGTGATAACAGCGTATCTGCTGTGTAGGGCAGAGCCACAGGCTGTTGTAGCCAGTCAAATGCATGTAAATGCATGAGTGAGCTATGGGAGACAGGACCAAATTGACAGATTTGGGCCCTTCCTTCTTTTCCCATTTCTGTCCCAAGGTGCCGGGATTTTTGTTTCCCAGCTCGGTTCAGTCCCCAGGTTTGTCCTTAACTTGGTGGTAAGTGGAGGATTATAAACAGGCAGCAGCAGCATCCCCAGGAAGCCCCTGACCACGGCAGTCTTGTTCTCTAGTCCAGAGTAGCAAGAGCAGAGGACAGAAAGAACCTGGGAGTAAACTAGCCTACACTTAGAGGATCACTGCCCTGCCTGGCCTGGCCCTGCCTGGCCTGGCCCTTCTGTCACCTGGAGAAAGAACACTGAGGCCCATTAAGGCACAGGGCTGGTGCCTCCCCATTGTGCCAGATGGGAGGAGTCTCCTGACTCTAGACACCCCCCTCCCCACACCACCACCACCACCATCCCCACCCCCCACCCACCCCCACCCCCCCCCACCCCCGCACTTAGGTCTATACTCTCTCCAGGCTTTTGCAACCTTTGCTGGGTAGTGCTGGGCTACCTGGGGACATACCGGCTGCAGTTGACCGTGTTCCCAGCAGAGGGAGTCCAGAGCTTGGTTCTGAGTTCCACATCGCAGCTGGGTCTTTCATTCACTGAACAGTTCTAGGATACTCCTTTTGAGAGGGGTGTCACTGTGTTGTCCTGGCAGGCCTGGAACTGGCTATATAGACCAGGCTGGCGTCCGACTCATAGAGATCCTGCTGATTCTTGAATTCAAAGTAGTGAGATCCTGGGCTATGTTGTGAGTTCCAGGCTAGGATACATAGTAAGATCCTATCTTCAAAAGAATGAGATTAGGGAGGTAGAAATGCTAAGCGATCTGATCATTACTCATTGAATTAATCTGTCAAATGACTACACCATGCCCTACAAATGTATATTATTTTTCCATATGTACAATATAGAGAAATTGCTCACAAGTTGGTGCCTCTCTAGTATACTCAAGGACTTGGGCTCAGTGTCCAGCCCAAAACATAAACTGAATTGTGCGTGTAAACTTATTGCTGTAATCATTTCTGGCACTATTTCTATTTCTAATTTCATGTGGCTTTCCTCCTCCAAAGTGGTGCCCTGGCCACCGGATAACGTGTGTCCGTGTGTGTCTGTTTGTATATGTGCAAGGACACATATGTGTGGAGAGCAGAGGGTTGACATCAGCTATCTTCCTCAGTCACTTTCCACCTTACTTTTTAAAACAAGGTCTCCCTGAACTTGGAGTATGTGGATTGAACTCAGGCTACCATGCTTGTGTAGGGAGCTCTTTACCAACTGAGTCACCTTCTCAGCCCCACTGAAATATTCTGGAAGAGATAACTTAAAAACAGCAAAACAAAATACTAAAGACTCCTGTTCTCAGGGGCCAGGAAGATGGCTTATTGGTAAAGCACTTGGTACGCAAGCCTGAAGACCTGAGTTCAATTCGTAGAACTCCTATAAAAAGCCAGGTATGACTGTTATCCTAGTGAGATGGGAGTTTGGGGCAGGAAAATCAGCTGGAAGCTCTCGGCCCAGCTTGCTTGGTGTACTCTGTACCATGGCAGAAGCAGGAGAGACCCTGTCTCAATAAGACAGAAGACAAGAACTGACTTGTACATGGATTTTTCTTTGGGCTGCCAGCTGGAAAAAAATGACACAGAGACTTATTATTAATTATAAAAGCTCAGCCTATACCTTAGGCTTGTCTCACCAGCTCATAAATTAACCCATTTCTATTCATCTACGTGCTACCACATGGCTCGAGGCTATTACCTCTCCTCCTGCCTGTCTGTTCCCTCTGTGTCCGGCTGGTGACTCCGCCTTTCTTCTTCACAGCGCGCGCTCTGTCCAGAAGTCCCTGCTATACCTCCTGCCTAGCTATTGGCCATTTAGCTTTTTTTTTTTTTTTTTTTTGGTTTTTCGAGACAGGGTTTCCCTGTGTAGCTTTGCGCCTTTCCTGGAACTCACTTGGTAGCCCAGGCTGGCCTCGAACTCACAGAGATCCGCCTGGCTCTGCCTCCCGAGTGCTGGGATTAAATGTGTGCGCCACCACCGCCCAGTCATTTAGCTTTTTATTAAACCAATCACAATGTCATATTTTTACACAGTGTAATCAAATATCTTATAACTTAAATTAATCCATATCTTTTAATTTACGTTCTTTTTTGTGGCTCGGTTACTTTTACTTTGTACTACCCATCCTGCTTCCTGTGCACCTGGCTGGTGACTCTGTCTTTCTTCTTCCCCTAGACCTCTCTGTCCCCAGAAGTCCCGCCTAACCTCTTCCTGCCTCGCTGTTGGCCATTCAGCTTTTTATTAAGCCAATCACAGTGACATATCTTTTTTTTTTTTTTTTGGTTTTTTTTCAAGACAGGGTGTCTCTGTTTCGGTGCCTTTCCTGAATCTAGCTCTGTAGACCAGGCTGGCCTCGAACTCACAGAGATCTGCCTGGTTCTGCCTCCCGAGTGCTGGGATTAAAGGCATGCGCCACTGCCACCCAGCCACAGTGACATATCTTTACACAGTGTAATCAGATATCTCAAAACACTGACTACTGAAAATTGTCTTCTGTGTGCCACAGTACACATGAACACAAAATAAAAATACTGTTCTTTCTGATCAGATAGTGTGAACTTTGGCCTCTCTACATACTAGCATCATGAGCTTCAATGTCCTACGTTTCAAAGCCTTGAATTTCTACCTTGAGAAATGGAATGATAATCCTCTGTGCTTCACAATATTGTGAGAGTCCACTGGCTTGAAGCACATAAAGGATTTGATGCACAGGAAACAGTCAGTGAAAGATCGTAGTAGAACCAGCTGTGATGACACACGCCTTTAATCCCAGCAGGCGGTGGGGGAACAGAAGCAGGCGGATCTCTCAGTTCCAGGACAGCGTGGTCTACAGAGTGAGTTTCAGGACAGCCAGGTCTACAGAATGAGTTCCAGGAGAGCCAGGGCTGCACAGAGAAAGCTTGTTTCCAAAAACAAAACAAAAAAGGAGGTGGTTGCCATCATAAGAGCCGAGTGGTACATTGCCACTCCCAAATGCCCAGGTCCACTTTGAGACACCATGTTGGCTGACATTCTCACTGCGGTCTTTTCTTCTGTAGAGACTTGCTGTCTCCCGACTCAGTCCTGAGCTGTTTGTATCCTGGAGATCATGGAAAGAAAACTCCAAACCCAGCCAATCAGTATCAGTTTGATAAAGTTGGGTGAGTAAGCAGGGCTTCAGCCTTCCCTGATTCTGTGTCTGCATCTGTTAGTTCAGGCCAAGCTGGAGACCTTTTAAGGCCAGAGCACCTTGGGGCTGGAGGGGACATCTTCCTATTTTTGCATAGAAGGCAAAGGGATGCCATGGAAAGATGAAAACTTGGGGAGTATAGGGACCCAAGAGTTAGGGATGTGGTTCAATAGTGGTATGGTGGGTTAGATCCCCAGTATCATAAAAACAGACAAACAAAAAACCAGCGTCGGCAATAAAATGAATGGCATGTTAATTCTCTTGAATAGTCAAGATTTTAAAAGCTATTTTCTGAGTGAGTAGAGCAGTGAAGAGGTCAGTGACTGCACTTTTGAGATTTGCTTTATGAGGCAAAAAGAAGTGAATATTGGAGATGAAGTTCCAGGTAGAGGTTTTATGCAGTTAAGGAGCTTCAGCTTGTGGGACTGGGATTGGCCTGTTTTTGGGGTACTGGGGAATGCCACAGTGTATACAGGAGGACTGTGTCCTGGGGCCAGGCAGTACTACGGATTGAGCCTAGGGCCTGTGTAAGGACTCTGCTCCTAAGCTGTGTTCCCAACTCACAAAATTATTTTATTCTGTCTTCTTTTCTACAGAATCCTGACTTTGAGAGACTATGTACTTGAGTTAGGTCACCCCTACTTGTGGGTACAGAAGCTGGGTGGCCTCCACTTCCCCAAAGAGCAGCCCCAGGTGTGTACTCTGACCCTGCCTCCTTGGCTGAGGGGCTGGACAGATTCCAGAAAGGCCTCTGATAGCCTTGTAGGGTTTTGATTCAGCAGAACATCTTCCTTTGAGGTTGTAATCTGACCTCCAGCCACTCCGGGCACTAAAATACCCTACCTGGTCTTCAAGCATTGAAACAACTTGGCTTTCCCTATGAGCTTGGTCGCCTTATAAACCAAAGATAACTTGGTCTTGCCCCAGATATAGCCCAGCTACAGCTTTTGCTGTCCTTGGACTTGTGTACAAGGCTGCTGCAGATGAGAATGGGCAAAATCCCGGGGGCCAGACACCCCAGAAGCCTGCCTTTTCTCAGGAGCCGGTCACAGCCTCAAGGGAACCCAGTATCTTGTGCTAACACTGCCAGGGCTTAGTATGTGACCTGTTATAGTGGGTAAACACTGCCAGGGCTTAGTATGTGACCTGTTATAGTGGGTAAACACTGCCAGGGCTTAGTATGTGACCTGTCATAGTGGGTAAACACTGCCATTCCCAAACAGCACCCACCTCGGGACATGGCTGTGCAGTCTGGCTGGTCCCAGGAGAGGTCTGCGCAGGAAGGAAATGGAACTCTCACGTGTATCCTTCATTGTCATTCACTATTAGCACACAGTGGTGGCTGACCACTCACAGAGCGCCAGCCACATGGAGACCACCATGAAACTGCTGAAGACCAGGGTGCAGTCCCGCCTGGCTCTGCACAAACAGTTCGCATCCTTGGGTAAGCTGGGGCCGGAGCTGGGGCCTGGCAGCCACTAGTCAGCACAGGAGGAGTGAGAGCCACTCCTTTCCCTCACACTTGTAAACCCTGATTACAGGTCAGAGACCCATGGTCCTGGCCTTCCTGAGCACTGGATGGTAGGTTCCATGGGGAGCTCAGGTCCGTTCAGGCAGAGGTCTGAGCTGCCTGCAGAGTCCTTAGTTCTGTGCCAGCCCTCCCAGAGGACACCATAGCCATTGGCACAAGTTCACAGATTCATCACGGCAGCTTGTCCTAGGTCCTCGTTTGTGCACTTGGCAGGTATCTGGTGAGAGTCTAATTCATGCTGGTACCCCATGTAGCCCGAGGGGAGGGACACTGATTGTAGCTATACAGGGGTCGCCCTATTATCCTTTCTAAGACCTGTTCCGCTAGTGCTTCCAAGGGCACAGCTGAGCTGCTCGGATTTTCTCCTGAGCTCGAAGGTGGTTATGATGAGCCACTGACCTAGGTAGTAGCCATATGGCTACTTTTAGTTCATTCAGTGAAAACTCGATGGGTATTTACAAGGCACTTGTAGGGTGGGGGTAAGGTTTTGGAGGGAGTCAGACTTTGGGGTATTAGAGTCACTGTCAAGCTAGGCATTGGGTTTCCAGAACCCAACTGGAGACAAGACCCCTCTTGCCCACCTCCAGGCCGGTTCTCTGGTTCCATGTGGACGTGATCTCCAGGGCAACACCACCTGTCCCTCAGGCCTTGCTCCCCACTCAGCATTGCCAACATGACCAAGGTTGGGTGGTTGTCACCTGGACAGTGTTCCCTGTGTCAGCGGTGTATTGTTTCTGGGAACACCAGCAGGGAGCCGACACAGAACACTGCAGTCGGTTTTTCTGTCAAGGTCAGCTGAGAAAACACAGCCCTCTCAGCCATTTGATCTAATTAACAGTCCCTGCCGCAGGGGCACTGACGCTACTTATGGCTGCAGGGATTTGTTTTGCTAGACATTGTCTGCATTAAGGATAAAGCACCCGTGAATGCAGGTGCAGGGTCTGCCCACAGGCACGTAGCCCTGCATGAAGTGGATGTCAGGTGGAAATGCCTCTATTCCTGGCATGGGATGAACTGGTACTTCTTGAGTAACCAGGTGTACTGGACAAGTGTCAAGGCCACCGTAACCCTCGAGCAAGCCACAGCTGTGGTACTTGATTTCTGCCTGTAATGCCTCCTGCCTTGCTCTCTTTTAGAACATGGCATTGTGCCGGTTACCAGTGATTGCCAGTCCCTCTTCCCTGCCAAGGTGGTTTCTCGCCTGGTAAAGTGGGTGATAATTGCACACGAAGATTACATGGTATGTAGAACTACAGCCCCTATGACCATGTCACCCCTCAGCTCCTGTCCCCACCCTCTGCCATCAGGGCAGAGGCTTTAGAGGAGCCACAGCTCACTCTGGTCCTCGTTCTAGGAGCTGCATTTCACCAAGGACATAGTAGAGGCAGGACTGGCCGGGGACACCAATCTCTACTACCTGGCACTTATTGAAAGGGGAACAGGTAGGTGATTGCTCTGCTGACCACAGGGCTCTAGTCAAGGGGAGCCCTGAAATAGCACACGTGCCTGGGGTCCTAGAATCCTCCCTAGAGATTTACAAACACTGGTGACCAGGGAACTGCCCTTTCAGTGAGGACTTTTTCTGCAGCACAGCCACACACGTGTCATGCCATTGAATTCTCACCACTGGGGTGGTGGCTGAACCTCAAGCTTGGTCTCACCTCAGCTTGGTTTTGTTTTCTGTTTTAGTTCCCTGTAGCAGCAGACCTCGTTTCTGCCCCCCACAGAAGAACAGGGCTGTCACTCTGATTGTAAAGATTGGAAAACAACCTCCCCCCCTCTTCTGACATCTGACCTTGCCAGGGCCTGCTACTGGGGCCACAGATGCATGCTTGGGCCGTTAGGCTGTTATCCTACCCAGCCTCAGCAGCCTGGCACTGCCCACTCATCCCAACCCCCAGCCTCACAACTGGGACCACTGAGCCAAGCAAGCTGCCTGTGGTCCTGCACTAGTCAATATTTTGAGTGATGTAAAATTCCTGGGCTGGGGATATAGTTCAGGGGTAGAACACTTGCCTAGCAAACCTGAGGCCTTGGATTTCTTCCCGGTACCACAAGAGAGAAATAAGACAAGTAAAGGAAAATTAAATTCCAAAAGCTGGAAACTATAAAGAAGAGCTTGTTTACTCATACTCTTGTGAGTTTGTTACAGTTTTTATTACATTTATTTAGCGTATGTGTGTGTGTACTCAGGTCTAAGCAACACACACCCACAGAGTTATCAGAGGATAACTTGAAGGAGTCAGTTCTTTCCTTCAACCTATGGGTTCCGGGGATCAAACTGGGGTCATGAGGCTTAGGAGCAGCTACCCCTACCTACTGATCTGTCTCACTGGCCTCTTTGTATGTTTTGTCTTCTTGAGGAAGAACCTCACTCCATAGCTCTAGCTGGTCTGGAACTCAAAATGTAGACGTGGCTGATCTAGAACTCACAGAGATCCGTCTACCTCTGGAGGGCTGGGATTAAAAGTTTGCACCACCACGCTGTTTTATTTTTGTTCTTGAGATCAGCTCAGGTTGGCTTGAACTCCTGATCTTCTTTCTTAGCCTGCAGAGTACTGGGACTGCACAAATGGGCCACCATGCCTAGGGTAGCTCACATATTTGAAGGCTGGAAATCCAGATGACCTAATGACTCTGGTAAAGAGCTTCATGGCAGGTGAAAAATACAAAGGTGTGGAAGAAATCACATGGTGAGAGGAAGCCAGAGAGATTTGGGAGCCATGATTGTTCTGTAACAACTTCTTGGCACTCACCAGAGTCTCAGGAGAAGCACCTTAATACTTTCAGAAGGCAACTCCTCCTCATCTAAAACTACCTCTTGCTAGAGCCCACTTCTTACAGGTTTGACTTTGCAGCAGCATGTGGGAACCAACTTCCAGTATAAATACCTTTGGGTAATATGTATAAGCCAAATCAGAAGTACCAATCAAAAGACATCTGTGAGCCAGGAAAAGGGCTCAGTGGGTTAAAGCTAATGACCTGAACTCGATTCCTGGAACCTACATAAAAAAGCTGAATAGAGTGTGCATCTGTAATCCCAGAGATAGGAGAATCTTCTGGAAGCTCCAATAAGTAGCATAGCTGTGGAAAGGAGAGCCCTTGCCTCAAAACAAAGTGGAACGAGAGAAGTGGTTCCTGAGAAACAGTCCTCTGCCCACATGCACACTGTGGTGTGCTCCTGCACTCAAACACTACACCCAGTACCTAAATTAATCTTAACAAGAGTCAAAGGTATCAGCTGGGTGGTGGTGGCGCACACCTTTAATCCCAGTGCTGGGGAGGCAGAGGCAGGTGGATCTCTGTGAGTTCAAGGCCAGCCTGGTCTACAGGGTGAGATCCAGGACAGGAACCAAAACTACACAGAGAAACCCTGTGTGTGTGTGTGGGGTGGGGGGAGTGAAAAAAAAAGAGTAAAAGGTATCATCAGGGGGAAATTAATACATGGAGGTATTTTGCTGAGTGACTATGAATGCAGATTTGATACCAGGAAGTTCTGGTTATACTCAGTCTTGTGCTTTTGTAGCTGTTTAAGCAGAGATGTTTCTGCCAGAGCCTCACTTTCCTCATATATAAATTGGATTTGAGAAGCTGGGAACATTTGCCTCTAGTCCTAGTTGGGAATCAGAAACAGGAGGATCAGGAGTTCAAAGTCATTCTTTGTTATATATTGAATTTGAGGCTAGTCTGGGCTATGTGAGACTCTCAACAACAACAAATTCTTTGAAGAAAAAAAAAAAAAGAAAAGAAAAGAAAGGGGCTGGAGAGATGGATCAGTGGTTAAGAGCATTGCCTGCTCATCCCGAAGACCCGAGTTCAGTCTCCAGCACCTACATGGCAGCTCACAACCATCTATAACTCCAGTCCCAGGATGCATTGCCTTCTTCAGGCTTCCAAAGGCACTGTATACATGTTGGTGCAAAGATACATGGAGGCAAACAATGAACCACACACACGGAGTTTTAAAAATTGTAATGACGTCTCTCAAGGTAGCATATTTAATCCATTGACAAATAAGTAAGTAGAGCGGATCTTAGGAGAACAGAATTACTCTGCCTCACACTCAGCAACCTGGCGGCTCTACTTAGGTTCTAAAACAGTCAGTACCAGTATACTTGGCAGCGCTTAAGGTAACAGGAGACATTGTGTTGGCTTTGGGTACAGTGGAGACCACCATGGGAAGCTGGGTGAACACTGATTTTCTCCCTTTCCCCTGTTGCCAGCGAAACTCCAGGCTGCTGTCGTATTGAACCCTGGCTACTCCTCCATCCCACCCATTTTCCGACTCTGTCTAAACTGGAAAGGGGAGAAAACCAGCAGCAATGATGACAATATCCGGGTAAGACCCACAAGTGTGTCAGGAGGAGCAGAGAGAGCCCCTAGAGAGGTGGGTGGTGGCCAGGCCTGCAGCAGTGGAGGCCATGGGCACTGCTTAAGTCCCAGGACAAGAAATGACAGGATTTATAGAATGTGCTCACCCCTTAGTTTCCCTGAGGCCCACAGCTTTTCCCACTCATCAAGTAGCATTGTTAACTGGGTGCAGCGTCCTCGCACCACTCTAGGGACTTGGACCTAACTGAGGGTGGTGAGGGAATGAAGAACAGACAGACAGACAGACAGAAAGCTGGAATCAGGTGGTCTGGACTCTCAGCAAGCCCAGCATGTTTGTTACATAGAGTTGAACATGAAGGCAGAGTCACAGTGCACAGATGCACCAAGGAGGCAGGTTTAGCTAATCCCGGTAGGAGCAGGCTCTCTAGGGAGCAGTCTCCAGGCCATAAATACCCAGGGGATAGAAAGTTATGGTTGACATTTTCTGAGTACACCGTCAGCATTCCCACTTGGAGCAGAAGAGAAGGCTTTGACATTCCTCTTAGCCTCGTGTGGGGGAGGGGGAAGGCTTTGCCAGATCTGCATGGATGTGAGGTTAGGGTCCTTGCCTTGGCCAGCTCATGTTGACAACATACCTTCACTCAGGACGGTATACACACTCATTCTGGATTTCATGCACTCAGGGTTTCCTCTGTTCCCTATAACAAGGCATGGTGGTACACACCTTTAATCCCAGCACTAGGGAGGCAGAAGCAGACAAATCTCTGTGAGTTCAAGGCCAGCCTGGTCTACATAGTAAGTTCCAGGCCAGCCAAGGCTACATAGTGAGACCCTGCCTCCAAAAAAACGAAAAAGTTTTCTTAAAATCTTGTCACCTTGGGCTTCTGTGAGATGGTAAATAAACTCAGAAACACTCAGATCCGATGACAGGGAGGGTGCGCTTAAGGCCATGCCTCTTGCTGGGATTTGGTAGCCTTATGACCATAGAGCATGTTTGTAAGCCTGATGCCTTCTGACTTGGGACTAAAGATTCTTCCTCTACAGACCTGTGTTCCTTGCTGTAGGCATTTAGGGGAAATCATGATAATCAGGGGTCTCTGGACAAAGCTGTGGCACGGCTCTGTGTGTACAGCTCCTGTGCGTGTGCTCGCACCTGCCCCTGCACGCACATGTGCTCAGGTGGCAACTGTAGCTCTTGTGGTGCCCTCAGGCTCAGCTGTGAGGTTAATACGTGGCCAGTGTGCCCAGCCGCACTGAGGAAGGAATGCTGAGGTGCCGGCTTCCCACCCCCACAGGCTATGGAGAGTGAGGTCAACGTGTGCTATAAGGAGCTCTGTGGCCCTCGACCCAGCCACCAGCTCTTGACCAACCAGCTGCAGAGGCTGTGTGTGCTGCTGGACGTCTACCTGGAGACCGAGAGCCATGACGACAGTGTGGAGGGCCCCAAGGAGTTTCCCCAGGAGAAGATGTGCCTGCGGCTTTTTAGGTGAGTGGAGGGCTGGGCTCTCGAGACTCCTCATGAGGACAGGGACAGGGATCAGAGCCCTCCCGAAGACTAGGTCTCATTGGACAGGACCTGGCACAGAGGGCATCTGTCTCCGTTCATAGTAGAAATCCCCCGCCTTATTTCCAGGAAGAAGTTGTTTTCTCCTTCCTGAGACTTCCCTGCAGCTGGCTCCCCTGTTCTTAGTCACGCCCTGGAGAAGGCCACCCAACCAAGGAAATTGCTTCGCTTAAAAGCTTTGGCTGAACTTTGAGTGTTTTCTGTGGGAAACAGCAGGGCCTGTTTACTTTTGACATCCCAGGGAGCCCTTAAGGTGGTGTACCTCACAGTCTCTAGTGAGCTTGCTGGCATCTTTGAGTGTCTCCCTCAGTGAGACTCAAGACAGTGGGCAACCAGGCAGCAGAGAAAACAAAACAGAACAGCTCTTCCAGAAGGCAGGCAGGTGAGCACACCAACAGAGCAGTCCGTTCTAGCACTGAGCCCTGGACCTAGGGCTGAAGAGGGGGCGTAAGGCCTTCTGTAGAGCTCAGGGTGACTCAGATGATTCCTGCTCCAAGTTAGGGGCGCAGAGTGTGTTAGCAGATCCTGGCAGCTTGCTGTGTAGAGTGCCTGGGCTTGCAGTACCTCAGGCTAGTTCTCCATTTTCTTAGGTGTTGGGGTTTTCTTTCCTGTTTGTCCCCTAATGTGTGTTTTTATTCTTTCAAAACTCTAGAGATTACTTCCAGGTCTCCCTTCTCTTTTGGACAAGGGAGTGAGGAAGGTGAGGGTGTTTGGATTATAATTTGTTATAATCTGTCAGGCTTGGTGTCATGGCTCATGCCCAAAATCTCAGCACTTGGAAGCTGGAGGCAGGAGGATTGCCATGAGTTCAGCCTTGGCTACAGAACAGATAAAACAAAAGAGTTCTCACCTTGCTCTCAGTCTTATTCTTGAATAGTCAGTTCTGACATCTGGGAAGGTGTCCAGCCTCTTCCTTCCCATCTGGCACCTCCGCTGTCCTGGCTATGGTGTTTGATAATAACCAGCTCCAGCCCTGAGTGGCTGCAGGAAGCAGCTGACCGCCAAAAGCCAGTCTGAGGCTTGTTCCCTCCAGTGGCTCTGTGTGCGGTCTCAGCTCTCCCCCTCCACCTGCTCTAGCACGTTTGCAGGATGGGAGCCTCCACACAACCTGTGCCTATTTTCTCTGAAATGGTGCCCGGAAGACTCATTTCCTGAGGTGTTGAGCTCGATCGGTGCTCTGGGAGGTGACAACATCATAATTGATGGATGGGGCTGCAAGGTTCTTGACCCGAAGTCCAGCCGACTACGAGTGCAGGGTGCTGGTGTGAGCAGTGGTAGACCTGAGGTTCGGCTTGGACTGAGACTTCGCCACTCTGCCTAGGTGTACCCCTCTGGTTGGAGGCTTCTAATGCCTGGATGATCCCAGGCTGAGATCTCAGGTCCAGCTCCCACCCATGAGATAAGGGTCTCTGTACTCACCCTCTGAGCAGCACATACTGCATGTGTTAATGGAAAGATCAAACTGAGATGGAGAACGTTATGTGCCAGCACAACGCAGGCTGGATAAGCCCTCAGCCACCGAGGAAAAGAAGGCTGAGTACCCGTCAGTCCCCAGGGAAGAATAAAAACTCCTGCTCCCTACTCAAACATTGCCCTAGTTACTTCCTATTGTGATAACACGTGACCAAAAGCAACCTGGGGAGGAAGGGGTTTACTTCAGTTGTCCTTCTGAAGAGGAGGCAGGTCAGGGGCTGAAGCAGAGACCATAGAGGGATGCTGCTTACCGGCCTGCTCACTCCACTTGCTTCTTCCTACTTGACTCTGACGTGTGAAAGTTGACAAAAAACTATCCTGCACACATCCTTACTCCCTTAGACCAAGTTCCAGGGTGCCACCTTCTGTAGCTGTTGTTGGATGTCGATCCTTCTGTAGATGTTTGTCTTTGTGTGGTTTCCTTTGAGGACCCATTTTCCTGCTAACATCTTCACGGGGTAGAAGAAGTTGAACATAGACCTTACTCTGCTTGGCCGCGACTCAGCCTTCCCGGAGCGAACAGGCTTTGGTGTCAGACCCCCGGGGTTTGCATCTGTTGCTTCCCGGCCATACACTGTTGTGCAAACTTTGGCCTCCTGTGTCTCTAGCTTTAATGTTCTCTTTGCTTTTTCAATTATAGAAATGTAGCGTTTGTTGATAAAGTTATAGACAGTGATCCAAAAAACGAGAATGTTCGTGTCCTGCCCCCAAAATGTCTGCTGCATTAAGGGATCTTCCAGGTTCACACATTTGCAAGCATGTAGGACACTTTTTACAAAAATGGTGTCACACCTTAACCAGTGTGAGCTGATTTTCTCACTGTGCCCTGTGCCTGAACCATGCAATTCTGACATTTCCCCCATGACAGCTACATGGCATTCTCTTGTGAGTGAGCTGTGATTTATTTTATCAGTCCAGAAGGCACATTATTAACTGTTGTTCCTTTTCTTGTCTCTCTAGGGGTCCAAGCAGGATGAAGCCATTTAAATATAACCACCCGCAAGGATTCTTTAGCCACCGGTGATTCCCTTTACCTGTCACCCTCCAAGCCCAGCCTTGGGTCCTGCATCTCTGCTTCTGCTCTGGCTACATGTAGTTCTTGATATTTTCCAAAGACACCAGCTGATTAAATGTCACCTGACCAAATGGACTTTGTTTGTAGCTACTGGGGCAGTCTGGAAGGGCAGGTGGAACCTTGGCGGCATGAGGACTATTTCTGGATGTGCTTTCTTTTCTTTCTTTCTTTCTTTCTTTCTTTCTTTCTTTCTTTCTTTCTTTCTTTCTTTCTTTCTTTCTTTCTTTCTTTCTTTCTTTCTTTCTTTCTTCTTTTTTTTTTTTTTTCCCAAGATGGGGTTTCTCTGTGCAGCACTGGGTGTCCTGAAACTCAGTCCATAGACCAAGCTGGGCTTCGAACTCAGAGATCCGCCTGCATCTGCCTCCCATGTGCAGGGATTAAAGGTGTGCGCCGCCTCCACCGTCACCACCACCCCCTCTAGCTTGGATGAGCTTTTTAAAGGTGACTGAGAAATGTCAGTTCTAGAGAAGTGGCGCCTGTTTGTCCACACCTGCCTTGTTAGTTTGCAGGGACAAAGTATCTTGGTGTTTATTATCCTAGCTCTCTACTTATTAGGAAGTTGCAGGAGAAACCAAAGTCAGTAGATCCAAATGTTCCTTTCTCAGCCTTCATTCTCTCTACTGGACCTGCCTTTGTCCCTTAATGGCCTAATACTTGGCAGTTGGATGTTTTAAATGCCTAACTTGCAACAACCTTAAAGAGAAAACAAATAGGGGCTGGAGAGATGGCTCAGAGGTTAAGAACACTGGCTGCTCTCCCAGAGGTTCTGAGTTCAATTCCCAGCAACCACATGGTGGCTCACAGCCATCTATAGTGGATCTGATGCCCTCTTCTGATGTAAAGTGGATAGAGCACTCATATACATAAAATAATAAGTAAATCTTTAAAAAAAAAAAAAGAAGAAGAACACAGGGCTGAGAATGTAGTTCAGTGGTAGATCACATGCAAAGTTCTGTGTCATTCCTCAGCACCAAAAGGGAAAGAAAGAACCAGGCTACAAAGATAGAAAAATACTTAATAATTATTGAGGGTCACACCTTTAATCCAAGTACTCAGGAAGCAAAGGCAGGTGTATCTCTGAGTTCAAGGCCAGCATAGACTACATCATGAGTTCCAGGTCATCCAGGGTTATATAGAGAGACCCTGTCTCAAAAACAAAAAAAAGCCCCCAAATTAAGAATTATTCTGTGGTTGTAGGCTAAGGATATAGCTCAGTTGACAGATTGTTTGCTAGAATTCATGAAGTCCTGAATTTGGTCCCCAACAACACATAAACCAGCTGTAGTGGTGTATGCCTATAATCCCAGCATGAAGTGGAGTCAGGAGGGTCACAAGTTCAAGATCACTGTGCTGCATAGGACGTTTGAGACCTGCTGGACTACCTAACACATTATTTCAACAATAATAACTATTGTTGGAAGTATAACCTAGTTTGCTAGCTCAAAGACAAACTAATTGTACCTTTTATTATGGTTCCAGTCAAGATTTTTCAAGCTTTTCGTACCTTTAGAACACTGCAGTCCAGCACTTTGCAAACATATCTACTCTATGTAGATCCTTGACAGCATGGATTTCCTGTGTAGACACTGCTCTTTCCGCCCTTGCAGCTGAGATTCTAAAGACAAAGATTTTGGGGAGTGCATGCCTCTAATCCCAGCACTCAGGAGGCAGCGGCAGGTGGATCTCTGTAAGTTTGAGGTCAGCCTGGTCCCAGAGTGAGTTCCAGGACAGCCAGGGCTACACAGAGAAACCCTGTCTTGGGAAAAAGAAGAGGAGGAGGAGGAAAGGAAGAAGAAAAAAAAATATTTTGGGGAGCTTTGGGGCTGAAAGATGGCCCAGCAGTTAAGAGTAAAAGCATGTACTGCTCTTGTAGATGCCCCCAAGTTTGGTTCCCAGCATCCATATCAGGCTTACAACCACCTGTAACTCTAGCTTCAGGGATCCAGTGTGTGTGGTCTCTACAGGTCCTGGCATTCATGTACTCATGTACATACCAGCACCACCACTTTACACTTAAAGACGAATTTTAAAAAAATGTAAGGCAAGCTGGGAGACTCCAAAACCTGCCAAGGTTCTTCATTCTAGCAAGAGAAAAATGGTACTTAGGGTAGCCTTCAATATCTAGTACCACTCAACACCTCCCTGCCCCACACTGCCTTCTTCCTCTGACTACCAGAGGAAGGCACTCCAGCCAGAGGCCCTCAAACTACACAGGACTTACCTGTCTACCAGCTGATCCAAAAAGCACTTTTCCAAGCCCTACTCCTAATCCTCTGACACGGCTGACCTAAGATGGGCCAAGGAAGTATATTTTTAACAAGCTCCCCAAGGCCACTTTGCCCTAGCCTTTCTTTGAAGGCATTGTACTTTTGTCCTTTCCCTTCTCTCAATTTTCTTGATGACGGAACACAGGAGAGCCAGTTTTTCTAAGCAGGTCCTTCTCTGCTGTCTTAAGCAGCCTGAGCATCTGGGTGCTTTTTATCCTGACCTAGTTGCCTGGGACTTTGTCCCTGCTGACATCTTCTTGGTCTGGCTACTTCCAGGCCTGCATCTCACTGCCTGTGCTGAATAAGATTGAAACAGGGTCTAAAAATAGTTCCTCTAATGGCCCCTGCATTGCAGCCGCCACTTTGGTCTTGTCTGGAAGACGGCCAAACTGACTCAGCACAAAAGCTCACCTCCAGAAAGAGGCAGGGACTGGATTGCAAAGACTGCTGGTGAGTGCTGGGAGGGGCTCTGCTTGCTAGGTTCCAGCTCGTCCCCATCAGAAGAGCAGGTAGAGCAAAGGGATCTCCTGGCCTTATGGAGAAAGGTGGAAAAACAAACTCAATACAATCAGCCCCTTCAGAATGCTTAGTGGAGCCGTCCAGGCCTAGAGTGTGCAGATAGGGGAAGGACCCCCAGAAGCTGCTTCTGCTGCAATTGTCCCTAGTCTGCAGTTTCTGAGCTGGAGCACACCCCAAACTGCAGCCCCTGCCAGCACTTGCCCTGCACCAGGAAACCCCATACGTGTTCCTTGCCTTTTATTTATTGCAATGCCAGGGATCCAACAATACAGAGCGTCATGTTTACTAGGCAAGTGCCACTGAGGGCACCGCTCAGCCCATCTGTCTTAGTCAGGGTTCCTGTTGTGATGAACCACCATGACCAAAAGCAAGCTGGGGAGAAAAGGGTTTATTTGGCTTACATTTCCACATCGCTGCTCATCATTGAAGGAAGTCAGGGCAGGAACTCAAACAGGACAGGATCCTGGAGGCAGGAGCTGATGCCGAGGCCATGGAGGGGAGCTGCTTACTGGCTTGCTCCTCATGGCTTGCTCAGGCTGCTTCCTTATAGAACCCAGGAGAGTTGCTTACAGGCTTGCTCCTCATGGCTTGCTCAGGCTGCTTTCTTAGAGAAGCCAGGAGTGTTGCTTACAGGCTTGCTCCACATGGCTTGCTCAGGCTGCTTTCTTAGAGAACCCAGGACCACCAGCCCAGCGTTGACCCCCACTGGACCTACCCACATAAATCACTAATTAAGAAAATCCCCTACAGGCTTTCCTGTCTACAGCCCAGTCTTACAGAGGCATTTTCTCAATTGAGGCTCCCTCCTCTTGGATGGCTGTAGCTTGTGTCAAGTTGATATAAAAACTGGCCAGGGCACCATCCTTGTCCTTCTAAAAACTGGCCTTCATATTCCTGGTCTCTTCTTGAACTTGCAATATCTAAGGATGTCCTTGCGCTCCTGATCCCCACCGCCACCTCCTAAACATTGCGGTTTTAGGCATTCACTGCCATGCCTAGCTTCTCCCTTGCTTTCTTCACAGCCTGCACTTGACTGTTTTCCCTATAAACCCAAATGACCCTTGTTATTTTAAGGGCGTTCTTACTGAGCACGCTGGTGAGCAAAGCTGAGAAAAGCCCTCTCCAGAGAAGGTGCAGTTGCCATGCTACAGAGGAACTCTGTCTGTGCCCAATTCTGCCCTCCTCATGGGTTCAGCAGCCTCCGACCAAAGCAGACATTAAGTTGTTATTTTAGGTAAGGCCCTGAACTAATCACAATTTCACACTTCCAGTCTAGTTAATAGCAACAGGCTGCCAGTGTACTGAGGGAGACCCGCTCCCACCCCCCACCCCCCCAGTATTCTTGAGGAGGGAGAAGTGAGAAATACTTAGATAGAAATATAGAGGGATAGAGACAGACAGAAACACGGGATAAGCTGGGCAGGGGTGGCGCATGCCTTTAGACCCAGCACTGGGGAGGCAGAGGCAAGTGGATCTCTGTGAGTTCAAGGCCAGCCTGGTCTACAAAGCAAGTTCCGGGACAGGTTCCAAAGCTACACAGATAAACCATGTCTCGAAAAACAAACAAACAAACAAACAAAAACCTCACAGGATAACCTCAGGCCTGGATCAAACCCACCAGCCCCTTCTGTCTCTTCTAAAGGGCTTTTAAAGGAATGCCAAGGGATGGAGCAAAAGACTGCCCCCTAGCATAGCCAAGTGCATCCCAAACACCTGATAACAACGCATGTCAAGCCATCTCCTAATGCAGCCCTGCTGTGTAAAGCAAGCTCAGACCTCACTAGGAAACCTCTGTTGGCTCTCACAGTGTGCATGTATTCCTTACTTTTTTTTTTTTTTTTTTTTTTTTTTTTTTTTTTTTTTTTTTTTGGCATGGATAGGGTAGGTTGAGACAGTCTCAATATGCAGCTCCTACTGGCCTTGAACTGGAGATCCTCCTGCCTTGGTTGGCTGAACTATAATACTCTACCACTACATCCAGCTACCCTCCCTTCATTTTTCCAGCAGAGAAAACTGGCTCAGGGTGGAGTGACTGTCCATGCTCCTCTGTCTCTGGAGCTGCCCCAAGCTGGAAATAGAGAGGTCTGTCTACATCTCAAAGGCTTACACAGTAGCTGTAGGCTAAAGCCTATCCAGGCTGGCACTTTTTCTGGGCTGTGAGCCATTTCAGCAATACTGTTGTTCATGTCATTATACTCAGAGGAGCTGGGTGGTCAGGAGGTACATTTTGGTGTCATAATGGCCCACTGGGTGCTTTTCACCTGTGAGTAGCTGCTTGATCCTGGACAGGCTGTTGGATTCGTTGAATCCTCATTTCTTTTTTTTTTTTTTTTTTTTTGGTTTTTCGAGACAGGGTTTCTCTGTGTAGCTTTGCGCCTTTCCTGGAACTCGCTTTGGAGACCAGGCTGGCCTCAAACTCACAGAGATCCGCCTGGCTCTGCCTCCCGAGTGCTGGGATTAAAGGCGTGCGCCACCACCGCCCAGCGAATCCTCATTTCTAAGGAGATAGCTGTGCAGTGGTTGGGGGGATTAAGAACCTACTTTTAGGGGCCACCCAAATAGCTCAATAGGGTAAAAGCATTTGCTGTACAACTCTAGTGACCCAAGTTTAATCCCAGGAACCTGTGAAAAGGTGGAAGGACAGAATCAACTCCACAAAAATGTCCTGTAACCTCCTCATGCATGTATGCCCACTCACCGTGCATACACACGATGATTAGATGACTCAGTGGCCAAAGGCACTTACTGTACCAGTCTAGTGTCCTAAATTTGATCTCTAGGACCCACATAGTGGAAGGCGGGAACTGACTCCTACCAGTTGTTCCTAGACCTCCACACTGTAGCACACATGGACCTATACATGTACATGCATACACACACATACACACACACACACACACAAACCATAGTAAATAATTATTTGTTGCTTTGTGTTTGTGTGAGACAGGGTCTCACCCTGTAGTCCTGGGTTGCTTGGAACTTGATATGTAAACTAGACTGGCCTTGAACTCACAGAGATCCTCCTGCCTCTGCCTCCCCTAGGATTAAAGGTATGTGCCACCATGCTGCCCCACCCCCCAAAATCTACTTGTAGTACCTTACTCAGCATCTAGACTGTAAAGGGGGAGAGGCTCTTGCCTGTCCTCTGTTCTGTGGGTTCTGTCTTGGAAAGAGGCCTGTAGGTGAAGACAGCTTGCTGGATAATGCCCTGTCCCTCTGGCAGGAAGCCCCGTTCTCTGGCCTGGTATACGATCTTTTTTTTTTTTAATGATTTATTTATATTTATTTTATGTACATTGGTGTTTTACCTGCATGTATGTCTCTGTGAGGGTATTAGATCTCCTGGAGCTGGAGTTACAGACAGTTGTGAGCTGCCATGTGGGTGCTGGGAATTGAACCCAGGTCCTCTGGAAGAGCAGCCAGTGCTCTTAACTGATGAGCCATCTCCAGTCCCTGGTATATGATCTTTATAGGTTTCTTTGTCTATGGTAACCAATCATCACAAACGTGACAACTTAGCACATGTGTATTCCTTTACAATTTGTAGATAATAAATCTAAAGTTAGGATTATTGGGCTAAAGTTAAAAAAAAAAAAAAAAAAAGATCTTGGCAGGACCAGTCCCTTCTAGAGGCTCTAAGGGAGAATCTGTTCTGGTGTATTGTTCCAAATCTAGAATTACCCTGTTGACCTTGCCTGTGGCCCAGCCCTCCATCATCCAAGAGTGTCTTTCCAATAGTGTCCCTCATCATAGCACCTTCTTCTCTGCTCTAGTTCTTTGGCCTCTGTCTTACCGCCCTTCTGATGGCATCGGCCTGCCCAGATAATCCAGGATAATCTCCATATCTTGAGACCCTTACCCTCATCATCCTTGCAAAGCCCCTTTCTGGGAGTGGGGAGGTGTTATTCTCAAATAGGGATGATGTAATTCTCAGCAAGGACTGGAAGCTACAGACAAAAGAATCAGCAGAGGCTCCTGGAACAGCTGCTGTAATGATCATGTGGCAATTGTGTGCTGTTTGCCATTGTGCTCAGGGGTCCCCACATGCATCACCTGTGTGGAGGTCAGGGGATGACTTTCAGGATGCTTGTTCTCTCCTCCATGTGGGTCCCAGGGATTGAACTCAGGTTGTCCAGCTTGGCAACATGTGCCTTTACCTGCAGGGCCATATTGATGGCCACTCCTAAGAGTTTAGTTCAGCCGGGCGGTGGTGGCACACGCCTTTAATCCCAGCACTCGGGAGGCAGAGCCAGGCAGATCTCTGTGAGTTCGAGGCCAGCCTGGGCTACCAAGTGAGTCCCAGGAAAGGCACAAAGCTACACAGAGAAACCCTGTCTTGAAAAACCAAAAAAAAAAAAAAAAAGATCCGCCGGGCGGTGGTGGCGCACGCCTTTAATCCCAGCACCCAGCACTCGGGAGGCAGAGCCAGGCGGATCTCTATGAGTTCAAGGCCAGCCTGGACTACCAAGTGAGTTCCAGGAAAAGGCGCAAAGCTACACAGAGAAACCCTGTCTCGAAAAACCAAAAAAAAAAAAAAAAAAAAGATCCATGATTTCCTAATATGGGTTAACATGGGTTATTTCTTTGGGGTTGGGGATTTAGCTCAGTGGTAGACTAGGCAAACACAAGGCCCTGGGTTCGGTCCTCAGCTCTGGAAAAAAAAAAAGTTCAGTTCATATATTTGTGTCACTGATCCAATGAGAGTTTTTATATGATGTGGGGTAAGGATACAACTTCATTTTCTACGTATGAATATCTAATTGTCCCAGAAACCAGATGAAATACACTATTCTTTCCCATATTGAATTATCTTGGCAATCTTATCAAAAATCAATTGATCTCCTAGGTATGGTGGTGCATACCTGTAATTCTAGCACCCCACAGGCTGAAGCAGGAGGATTGCTGTGAGTTCAAGGCCGGCCTGGACTACATGGGAAGTACTCAGATAGCCAGGCTTTCAAGTCAAAACGAAGAAGTGAATTGAGTGTAGATGTAAGAGTCTGTCTGGCCTCTGGGTTCCATTGATGTATCTGTCTTTATGTTTCGTTACTGTGACTGTGGCCTGTTTTCAGAAGGTCAGGAAGCGTGAGCGCTCCAGCTCTGCTCTTTTTTTCATTATTTGGTAATTTGGGAGCCTGTGCAGTCCCGTATAAGTTTGTGAATCAGTTTTCCACTTATGAAAAAGTAAAAATGTTTATCAATAAAATTTTAATTACTATTGTTGAATGTGTGTGTGTGCATGCACATACAGGTGTACATGCATGTGCAGGTGTGCAAGCACACATATACACATGTGTTTGTATGTGTGTAAGTGGGAGAACAACCTTTGAGAGTTTGTTCTTTCCCTCCAACTTGGTGGGTCCCGAGGATCAAACTCCGGCCATCAGACTTGGCTGTGAGTGCTCTTCACCCACTAAGCCCCCTCACCAACCCAGGCATAAGAATTTTTATAGGGACTGCAGGGAATCTGTAAACTGCCTTTGGTAGTATTACCTTTTAAACAATATTAAGAGCAGGGTGTGTGGTCCACACTGAAACCCCAGCACTTGGAAAACGAAGGCAGGAACGGGAGTAAAAGGCCATCTTTGTCTACGTAATGTGTTTGAAGCCAAATTGCTATGTGAGACTATCTTAAGAAAACAAAATCACGTGTTAGTGTTGTAAATACACAAATACAGGGTGTCTTTCCACCTAAATGGATTCCCTTTTTTGAGACTGAAACTCATTGTGTAGGCTCGGTTAGGCTCACACTCACAGTGATCTACATTTGCAAATGGCCCTTTTAATGCTATTATAAATTATTTTTTTGATGCTCTGTTCAGGCAGATGTGGCAGCACACCCCTTTAATCTCAGCACTCAGGAGGCAGACACAGTAGATCTTTTTAAGTTTAAGGCCAACCTGGTTTCCATAGTAAGTTCCAGGCCAGCTGGGGTTACAGGTGAGACCCTATCTAAAAACAAACAAACAAACAAACAACCCAAAAACCTCTGTTCAGATTGTTTATTGCTGGTGTGTCCAGTGTTCAGTGTGTCAATACTGGTGGTGAGTGGACCCAAATTAGACTCAGTTGATCTTTTAATTTTTTCAGACAAGGTCTCACTTTTTCCAGGCTAGCTGTCTCCAACTTTTAAAAAAAAAAAAATTATTTATTTATTTATTTATTTATTTTTATTTATTTATTTTTCGAGACAGGGTTTCTCTGTGTAGCTTTGTGCCTTTCCTGGATCTTGCTCTGTAGCTCAGGCTGGCCTCGAACTCACAAAGGTCCACCTGTCTCTGCCTCCTGAGTGCTGGGATTAAAGGCGTGCGCCGCCACCGCCACCACCACCACCACCACCACCCGGCCTTTAAAAAATATTTTTATTTTATTTTATGTGTGTAAGTGTTCTATCTGCATGTATGTCTGTGCACAGCATGTGTGCCTAGTGCCTGTGGAGGCCAGAAGAGGGCATCAGATCCTCTGGGACTGGAGCTCTATACAGACAGCTATAAGCCACCATGTGGGTGCTGGGAATGGAACCTGAGTTCTCTGCAAGAGCAACAAGTGCTCTTAACCACTGAGCCATCTCTCCAGCCCCTCCAACTTCTTATGTAGTGCTAGGATGACCTTGAACCTCTAATGCTTTCACCTCCACCTCTTGAGTGTTGGGATTACAGGTGTGCACCATACACCACACACCCAGTTTACATATGTGTTCTTGATGGGTTGATCTGTACCCTGAAGCTTTGCTGAATGTAAATTTTATTTATTAAGTTTAGTAATTTTTTTAAATTTCTAGAGCCAAATCCTGGTTCTATCACTTACCAGTGGTGATGCAATATTCTGAAAATCTTTCTTACATCCCAAGAGACTGGAACTTTTGCAGCACCTCACAGTTGCTAACACACCTTGGGGTCACTTGAGACTGTTCTTGGTTGAATGGGGTTCATCACTTCAAGGATTTGACCTTTTATTTTCTTCCTTACTTAATACAACACCAATGCATGATTGGCGACTCAAGTTCATCACTAATTCATTTAATCCACAAGCCAGTCGAATAGCTTTGGGCTCCCACCTCAGGTTTCCTCATCATTTATTCACCTTGGAAAATGGGACTAAGGATATAGTTTCGCTGGTAGAGAGCGCAAGCCCTGGATTTGATCCCTGGGACTACATACACCAGGGGTGGTGGTACACACCTGTAACCCCAGTGCTTGGGAGGTTAAGGAAGAAAGAGCAGGAGTTCAATGTCACTCTCCACATAGTAAATTAGAAGCTAGCCTGGACTACATGAGACCCTGTCTCAAAGGAGTGATACCACACAGACTACAGATAGTTTATGTAATCTCATGGTTACCTCTTACCATGGAATTTGTCATCTTTATAAGAAATTTGGGGGTATTCAAAGGACTGTAACATTTTTAGGCAAACTGCATGGGGGAGAGCCAGGTGAAGTGTCATGTGCCTGTAATAATGGTACTCAGGAGGCTGAGGCAAGAGGATTGGAAGTCCTGATTTTATTTCTTGCCTTTCAGGTCTCCACTTAATGTTCAGATGTGGCTATGTGCTAGGGCATACATATGGATGTCTAATTTCTCCAGGGCAGACAGCTCGGAAAATTAATGCTCGGTTTTGCGAATCCTTGGCCATGTTAATAAGTGATTACTTGCCAGGGCCCATGGTGCCTGTACCCTAGCCCTCAGGAGGTGGGAGCAGGAATTCAAAGTCATCTGGGAACACATCAAGTTAGAGGTAACCCTAGGATACATGAGACTTTTTTGCCGGGCGGTGGTGGCGCACGCCTTTAATCCCAGCACTCGGGAGGCAGAGGCAGGTGAATCTCTGTGAGTTTGAGGCCAGCCTGGTCTACAGAGTGAGTTCTAGGACAGAGAAACCCTGTCTCGAAAAACAAAACAAAACAAAAACAAAAAACCCCACCTTTTTATTTAAAGGTGACCACCCTAAACTGCCCTGGCATTCTTTTAATAATTCAATCTTCGTGACAGATGGAGGTGGGTGCCAAAGATGGTATGTGGAGCCTAGCCTGAAGTGTTGACCAGAACTTTGGGGTGGGGGGGGCACTTGCTCCTTCCCTGAGGTATCACCCTTTCTACCAAACTACACCTTTAATCACTGCATCATTCAAAACGCTTCTGTCTGTAAAGCAGCGTCTTAACCCTAAGAGTTTTGGTAAAGAGGGGGATTTATCACCTCAAGGGATGGCCACAAGCTGTGGATTGGATCATCAGGAAATGCACCATGGCTCTCTAGGTATCTTGTCCCTATTCATTCCACCTTCTCAGAATATCTTACCATAGGTCTGGAAACATGGCTGCCCACAGCTCCTGACTCACATCTCGCTACCAGCCACTCTGGCGCCAAGTTTAAAATCCCAGAAAAGAGCTTCATTGGCCATTCTGGATCAGTCATCAGTGACCAGAGGTAGGAAAATTAGAAACATGATAGCCGAGAGCCATCTGGCTGAGGGCGGGAGGGCGGGGAGAGGGTGGTGGAGGGGGGCTGCAGGGGGGGCGGGGCGTGGGGCAGAGAAGCAACTCCTGGGAGAGGTGTTGAGCAAGTAGAATAAGAGGTCATGCCAGTCTCACCAAGGATTTAACAGTGAGGATGCCATGGAAACCTGTAGGAGGACCAGAGCTTTTAAAGTTACTTCCTGAGCCAGGCATAGTGGTGCATGCTTGTAACCCCAGGGATCTGGGAGGGAGAGACAGGGATACAAGTTCAAGGTAACTCTGGCATTTAAGTAAGACACTGTCTCCAAATAAAAATATAAAAGGGGTGGGAGTAAGGTACTGAAAAAATCAAATCCATGCCCAGAGAAGCACATTGGATGTAACTTAGGTGATGACTGCAGTTTTCACCACAGATGAATTAGCCATGTGTGGCCTCTTATACACAAGGTACTTCTCATCTAACATGCGGAGTCCATGGACCATCCAACATCCTCCTGGGGCTCACTGTTCCCAGGCACCCCAGCGTCAGTGTTCATTAGGGTAAACTGGGGTTTGGCAAAGCGTGTACTTTCCCTGTGCCTCCCTCTCAGACTGTGATGTCCACAGCGTGGAGTCAGGAGTCTGTGGCTCCCTGGCGATGCTGATGAAGGTGATCCACAGACCATACTACAGAATGATCCCCTAGGCCACCGGCACAGATCTGGTGTGACATCCAGACCTCCTGTCCCTGCCTCAAGCCTTCCCAGGGGAAGAGAACAAACAAGAACAGCCACAGTTCTACTTTAGAAGCACTTGGTTTTATTGCATGGGAGCAATTGAAAGTGGACTCCAGTGGAAAGTGCGCCGTGGCATGGTTCAGTGGCCAGTGCCCGCCTCACCTGCTGCAGCTCTTCCAGGGCAGAGTGCTGGGCAAGGGCCTGACCACTCCTTTGGAAAACAAGAAGGCATTCGGGAATAGGTTACATTTCAAGCATAATGCATTCCTAACTGCTCATTCATTACTGCGGTCATCTGTCAGTTGTACATACAGGAAATAAATGCACTTATCTGGAAAGGAGGGGGCAGTTTTCAGTCAAGTGGTTTTCATGTAGCATTCGGCATACATCACGTTCGGCTACAATAAGCTATCATAATTGTCCATCACCTGGAGTGGGCTTGGGGCGTCAGGGGCCAGGGCTCAGGGTGTCTTCTCTTGCTAACTTAATCCTAATAGAAATTCCTGTTTGGTGAGGGCACACCCATCATCTAAACAGTGTTTCTTCTTACCGAAAGGAAAGGAAGAAATAAAATTGATTACGCTGACCCTTGGGCACTGGGACCCTCCTGAGTTTCTTTGGCTGTTCTGGATGTCCCTCTGTCTCAGCCTTACTTCTCCCCCTTGGTGACCTTGTCCTCTGCAGCCTTCTGTGGGGGCTGGCTATCTTTGTGGTCTGTGCTGGAGGATTTTTCAGCCTTTTCCGTCTTGGGCTTGCTGGGCTCTTTGGAAAGGGCCTTGTCATCCTCCTTGGCCTTGGCCTCCGTCTTGGGTTTCTCCTCGGGCTTCGTGGACTCTGTGACCTTCTCCTCCTTGCTGTCTTTCTTCTCTGGTGCTGCTGGCACCTCTTCTTTCTGTGGCTTTTCCTTCTCTGCGGGTCTGCTGGGTTCTTTGGCCTTGGTGTCATCGGCTTCCGTCTTGGTCGTCTCTGCCTTCTCTTTGGATTTAGCCTCTTCCTTCACCTCGGTCTTGGCAGGAGTCCCCTTCTCTGGGGTCACTGCTTTCTTCTGATCTCCAGACTCTTCCTTCTTGGCTTCCCCCGTAGAGTCCTTGGGCTTTTCTACGGGGGTTTCCTTCTTCTCCTCCACCTTGGCCTGTGGGGCCTCCTTCTTGGGTGGTTCGTCTTTCTTGCTCGCCTTCTCCTCTGTTTTTGGTGGAGCAGGGGTCTTCTCTTCCTCTGCTTTCTTTGGGGGTTCTTTAGCTTTCGTGTCCTCCTTTACAGGGGACCTCACCTCTTCCTTCTTGGGAACTTCCTTCTCAGGGGACTTGGCCTTCTCAGGGGACTTGACCTCCTCCTTGGCAGGACTTTTGGCCTGCTCGGGAGATTTGATGTCTGTGGGGGACTTTGTTTCCTCCTTCACTGGAGACTTGGCTTCTGGAGATTTCACATCTAGAGTCTTGGCCTTCTCAGGGGACTTTGATTCTTCCTTCACTGGGCTCTTAGCCTTCTCAGGGGATTTCACCTCAGCTGGAGGCTTGACCTCTTCCTTCACAGGGGACTTGGCCTTCTCGGGAGACTTAACCTCTGCTGGTGATTTTGCCTCTTCCTTCTCCGGGGACTTGGCTTGGGCTGGAGATGTTGCTTCTTCCTTGACTGGGGACTTGGCCTTCTCTGGAGATTTTACTTCAGCTGGGGACTTCACTTCTTCCTTCACAGGGGACTTGGACTCCTCGGCTGGGGATTTTGCTCCTTCCTTCACAGGGGTCTTAGCCTTCTCAGGAGATTTTACCTCAGCTGGTGACTTGGCCTCAGCTGGAGATTTTACCTCAGCTGGTGACTTGGCCTCAGCTGGAGATTTTACCTCAGCTGGTGACTTGGCCTCAGCTGGTGACTTGGCCACAGTTGGGGACTTGGCCTCAGCTGGTGACTTGGCCTCAGCTGGTGACTTGGCCACAGTTGGGGACTTGGCCTCAGCTGGTGACTTGGCCTCAGCTGGTGACTTGGCCACAGTTGGGGACTTGGCTTCAGCTGGTGACTTGGCCTCAGCTGGAGATTTTACCTCAGCAGGTGATTTTACCTCAGCTGGCGATTTTACCTCAGCAGGTGATTTTACCTCAGCTGGAGATTTTACCTCAGCAGGTGATTTTACCTCAGCTGGAGATTTTACCTCAGCTGGGGACTTGGCCTCTTCCTTCACAGGAGGTTTAGTTTCCTTTTCTGGAGATGCGGCCTCTTCCGCAGGGGGAGAGGTGACTTCTCCGCCCTCTTCAGTCTCTTCTTCGCCTTCCTCCTCCTCTTTGGCCTCTTTTTCCTCCTCTTCCGTCACTTCTTCAGTCACCTGGATCTCTTCTGTCTGCTCCTCCACAATCACGGTTTCCTTCTCTGACTTTTCTACCACTTTTACCTTCTCTTCACTCTTGACTTTTATGTGAGTGGATGTGGAGGGAACCTTCGGGAGTCCCTCAGTCAGAGAGAAGGGACTTGGACCAAAGCCAATGCGACACTCTTCGCCTTCCAGGAGCTTTCTGCAGAGTGGATAGTGAGACACACCATTAACGCAGAGCAGATGTGCAGGTTTGGGATCTTCCTTGGTTCTCCGGAAGCCCCACTGCATTCAGTGACAGGCTTTGGTGAATGAAGGGTATGAATGAATGGGAGGAATTTCATTTTCTTTCCTTTTCTTCTTTCCTTCCTCTCTCCTTCCCTATTGCTCTCTCTCTGCTTATTTCTGGTGCTGAGGACTGAGTCATGCTAAGCACACATCCTCCACGGGGTCACAGCCTCAGCAGGAAGCACTTTGGAGAAAGTTACTTAACCAAGTGTTCCGGTGACCGCCCACGGAGCCTGACCCTCAGGGGACTGCACTGCTGTTCACGGGAGGAGCCATCTCCCTAAAGAATGGTCCTCAGTAGAAAAGCCCTACACTGATAAACGTACACTTATTGTCTCTCAACTAACACCTAATTCAAGAGGAAGTTGGAGGGTTCGGGGTATGGCTCTGTGCAATATTGCTGGTCCAGTATGTATGAGGTACTGGGTTTGGAAAAAGAGACGTGACTACCAAAAGTTGTGCATAACCTCTACATGCACACACACACACACACACACACACACACACACACACACACACACACTAAAATGAAAAATAAATCCCTCCCATGTCTGAAAGAGAAAAGCTGAGGACAAGTGAGCCACACTTAGAAATTTAGTTTGAGAGGTCTTGGAATATCGCCATTTAGAACTGTCCTGGCACCTTTCACAGCCAGCCTTTGGGATTTCTCCTGTCACTTAGCTTCTCACTAGATGGCGGCGACCTTATCCAAGCTACCCAGACCCTTAAGGCCTTACTTTCTCATTGGTAGAGAGGTGACCCCCAGAGTCCTTACCTCAGAAGGCTGTTTCTGTGAGATAAGGAGTATTAAGGGCTTGGTGGAGCTCCTGCTTAGAGAAGTATAAGGAGTTACCCCTAGAGCAGTGTTTTCCAAATCTAACAGCTGACAAATTACTCTGGCTCCCGTTAAACTACAGATCTCAATCCAGCAGCCTGGGGCAGGGCCTCGGCCTGTCTGACTCAAGGATCACTCTGGTTCCTGGCTAGTGCACTACACTGAGCAGAAGGTTAGACCAGAGCAAGAGGTGGACAGCCAGGGGTCACCAACCAGAAGCTGCCCTCATGATGTCAGCCCTGCTAGACTGGGGGCGCTCATCTTTGGGGACTGGTCTTCTCATGGCTGCCATTCCGTGAGCACTGTGACTGCCCAGAAGCATCTGTGTCGGATGGATTTCCCTGTGAATGAGACTGCCTGAGCCTCCCGACAACCCACGGATGGCATGCATGCTGTTTCTGCATCCCCACTCGTTTTTGCAGGCCTCGTGAGCTAAGGATGGACTTATAATGGTCCCCGACTACCTGAGCACCTCTTCCTCCAAAGCAAGTCTCTGACTAGCTGGGTTTGGGGTAGATACAGTCAGAAAGAAAACAAGTCACTCTTGAGCCAATGAGATAGTCCAGTGGGTAAGCACGCCTACCACTGAGCCCGAGGACTTGGTAAGTTTGATACCCAGGACCCACATGGTGGGGGCAAAAAACCAACTCCCCAGACTGTCTTCTGACCTCCATATGTGTGTGCATGCAAACACACACACACACACACACACACACATACCCGCTAACCTCCATGTGTGTGCATGCAGACACACACACACACACAAATAAATAAATAAAATGTAATTAAAAGAAAATAAGTCAGCTTCAAGATTTCTGCCTCTTGGGAAGTAGACTACTTCTCAGGGGCTGAGGGCAGGGACAATGAGGAGTCTTGTAAGGGGTATGCAGTTTGAGTTTGGGATGGTGAAAAAGGCTCTGGGAATGGATGGAGATGAGTGCTACATGTGCAAATGTACTTACCACCACCGAACTGTTTATTTAAAATGGTTAAATGGATGCCAGGCAGTGGTGGGGCACACTTTTAATCCCAGCACTTGAGAAGCAGAGACAGGTGGATCTCTGTGAGTTTGAGGCCAGCCTGGTCTACAGAGCGAGTTCCAGGACAGGCACCAAAGCCACACAGAGAAACCCTGTCTTAAGAAAAAAAAAGGTTAAATGGCAAATTTTAAGATATGGATGTTTGTTTGTTTGTTTTTGTTTTTGATTTTGATTTTTCTGAGACAGGGTTTCTCTTTGTAACAGTCCTGGCTGTCCTGGAATTCACTCTGTAGACCAGACTGTCCTCGAACTCACAGAGATCCACCTGCCTCTGCCACCCAAGTGCTGGGATTAAAGGTGCACACCACCACCGCACAGCAAGATATGGATTTTACAACATTTTTCTTATTTTATTGTGTGTGTACATGGGTGCAGATACATGTGCGCATGCACTGTTATGGACAACAGGACATCAGGAATCAGTTCTCTTTCTGTAGTAGAGTCTGGTGATCAAACTTAGGCCCTCAGACTTGTATAGCAAGTGCCTTTACCACTGAACCATCCTGCCTATCATATATCATTAAAATATATTTTACTAGAATTAAGACTGGAGGGATAGCTGAGCCATTAAAGGTTCAGGCTCACAAATGAAATACTTTGGGCTGGCAGGATGGCCATGGGGGGTAGCGATGCCTGATGCACAAGCCTGAAGGCCTGACTCCAATTCCCAGAACCACACGAAGGTGGAAGAGAACAGACCCCACAAAGTTGTCCTCTGCCTCTACACATGCACCACAGTGTGCGCACGCGCACGCGCGCGCGCGCACACACACACACACACACACACACACACACACACTAATACAAAATGAAAATAAATAGAAATACTTAGGTTTTAGTAGGCTGTGGTAGTGCACACCTTTAATCCCAACACTTGGGAGGCAGAGGTAGATGGGTCTCCACGAGTTAGAGAGCAGCCTGGTCTACATAGTGAGTTCAAGGCCAGACAGGGCCACATAGTAACATCTGTTTAAAAAACAAGAAAAAGCCGGGCGGTGGTGGCGCACGCCTTTAATCCCAGCACTCGGGAGGCAGAGCCAGGCGGATCTCTGTGAGTTCGAGGCCAGCCTGGACTACCAAGTGAGTTCCAGGAAAAGGCGCAAAGCTACACAGAGAAACCCTGTCTCGAAAAAACCAAAAAAAAAAAAAAAAAAAAAAAAAAAAAAAACAAGAAAAAATAAAAACCAAAAAACTTCTGTCTCTAAAAAGTAGCAGGCTACCTAAACACAACTTGAAACTAAAGGCTTAGTACTTAATGGGAACACAGAGTTCTATGCAGCCTCAAGGCTCTGAGAACACAGGGCTCTATACTGTCTCAAGGCTCTGAGAACACAGGGCTCTATACTGTCTCAAGGCTCTGAGAACACAGGGCTCTATACTGTCTCAAGGCTCTGAGAACACAGGGCTCTATACTGTCTCAAGGCTCTGAGAACACAGGGCTCTATACGGTCTCAAGGCTCTGAGAACACAGGGCTCTATACTCCTCAAGGCTCTGAGAACACAGGGCTCTATACTGTCTCAAGGCTCTGAGAACACAGGGCTCTATACTGTTTCAAGGCTCTGAGAACACAGGGCTCTATACTCCTCAAGGCTCTGAGAACACAGGGCTCTATACTCCTCAAGACTCTGAGAACATAGGGCTCTATACTCCTCAAGGCTCTGAGAACACAGGGCTCTATACTCCTCAAGGCTCTGAGAACACAGGACTCTATACTGTCCCAAGGCTCTGAGAACACAGGGCTCTATACTGTCTCAAGGCTCTGAGAACACAGGGCTCTATACTCCTCAAGGCTCTGAGAACACAGGGCTCTATACTGTCTCAAGGCTCTGAGAACACAGGGCTCTATACCACTCAAGGCTCTGAGAACACAGGGCTCTATACTGTCTCAAGGTTCTGAGAACACAGGGCTCTATACTCCTCAAGGCTCTGAGAACACAGGGCTCTATACCACTCAAGGCCCCTGGGCTGTCTCACCTGTAAGCAGCAATCTCGATATCCAGGGCCATCTTGACATTGAGCAGGTCCTGGTACTCTCGGAGCTGAGCCGCCATCTCCCATTTGGTGTTTCTCAGCTCACTGTCCAGCTGCTGAATAGCATCCTGGGGATGACAGATCAGGCAAAGTCATCTGCCAGCCAGTACCTGGCCCTCAGTTCCAGGTAAGCTGGGGCCACCCTGCTCAGCCACCTGACGGGGGACAAAGCCTCCGACCCTGTCAAAACTGCAAGCTGCTCAAGTATAGACATGAAAAAATCTGGATCAAAAACCTCAGCCTGAGGAAAGATCTGGAATGAGATACAACAGGCACTGGCTCAGTCAGGAAAATGATGGGTGAGTTTTCACAGACGTCCTAGAAAGTGCTCCGTGCAAGGGCTGAGTGAGGTGCAGCCCAGGGGTAGAACAGTTGAGCAGCATCCGACACAGGGCCCTGGGGAGAGAGCAGTTTAGCTACTTTGATTTCTATTCTTTCCAGAGGTGCCTGCAAGAGTCAATGCATGGCAAGTGTCTGCTCTCTGATTACGTCCCCAGAAGCATACTGAATAGAGGTGAAACTTCTTCCCCCTGAGCACTGCTTCAAGTGAACCTTTCCAACTGTCCTTTACCTCCTGGGTTTTCTCCAGTTCCCAATGGCTCTGTAATCATCACGTTCACTTGTTCACCCAGTTCTAAGAAAGTGACACTTTTCTCCCCAAGACCGGTTTTGATTGAAGAAATCTGCCAAAGCTGCCTCCAGGCCACACCCACGGACACTGGTGACTTAGAATACCTACTCTAACCAAGATTATGCTGAGCGTTTATATTTAAGTAGTAAATTATTCCTTAGGTGCTAGGATGGAGCCCAGGACCTCTTGCATACTAGAAAGGCAAGAACTCTACCATTGAGCTCACCCCCGAACTTGGCGACCTTCCCAGCTCTACAATGCACTGTTTTTTGTTCCTATTTTTCCTTCTTTTCACCTCAGAGAAGGAATTTTAATTGAGATAGGCAGATAACTCCAGGTCACACAACAAAAAATAATGTGATGACTGACTCAGAGACCAGGGTCCTGCTCTAAGAAAAAAAGTGCCCCCCCCAACCGGACCCTCCCCCCCTACCCCCTCCAGTTCACCTGGTAGGAGGCAATGTCTGCCTGATGACGGTCCTCTAGCTCAGAGCGCTGCCTCTCCAGCGAATCCTTGGTGCTCTTCAGGGCCTCCAACTCTGTGGTCCTGGCCTGCAGCTGCCGCCGGTACTCACTTATCTCCTCCTGTGCCGTGCGCATAGCATCTGTATTCACCTTGGCCGCCTCTGACAGTCGGTCCAACCTCACTGCACAGGGGAGGGACCAGGGCACAGGTTAGGCACACCTGAACTTGGGCTCCAATGCTCAGATTTGGAAGGTGATAACAACATGGGTTGAATATGTGCCAAGATGTTAATCCACCCCATCCTATGACAGTCAAGTAGCTCTTGTCCAAAGCCACCCAGCTAGTGAGTGGCAGGATTCAAATCTAGTCTATTTGGCTTTGAAAAAACAGACTGTGTCTCCCTCAACTGGATCCATAAACCACTCAGGAAAAAGGAAGGCCCTGTTCCCGGTTCCAGTGCCTGGCAGAGCTCCTTACCAAAGGGCTGGCATACTGAGGGTTTCAGCTGGGGTCTGCAGGCTTGTGGAGGAAGTTAACATTCCTGTGATCTCACCAGGCATGAAAGCTGTGGGAGTGATCAGTTACCATGTAGCCATGGTAACTTCCTTACAGATCTCTGCAGAGTCCAAGGTCATAGGGGAGCCCAAGGCCTGTGCACCAGCCCTTTGTTCCTTCCTCTACCTGACTTCATTCTCTAGCACATCCTGAGCCAATCGAAGCTGTACATTGGCCTCTGTCACCAACTGGCTCCTCAGATCTTCCAGTGGAAATCAGAAATTGGTCTTAATCTCTGGAAAGGGAACATCCCACATACAAGAGCTGATCCTGGTGGAAAGAAAGAGGCCAGCTGGTGGGAACATTGGTGGGAACATATATCCTTGGATGCTCTGCTTGGGTGAAGGGCAAACCTAAAAGAAGAGGTCCCCTCTGGGAGGAGCCTTGCTGCAGAGATGGGGGAAGGGACAGTTCACTGCCACTGCAAAGGCGTGGAGCATGAAAGAGGGAATTCCGAGCATCCAAGTCCCAGTATTCCTGGCTTTGCCTGACGTTAGCAAACTTAAAAACCACCCAAGTGAGGATTCTCAGCTTGTGGATCGCAGACACCTTTGGAAAGCACCTGAGCTCTGCACTCTCCTCCAGAACAATGCACAGGTATAAGGATGGTGTCAGAAAGGATTCTGCATCTGAGACTAGGAAGCCCAGTTTCTCCATGCCCCAATCCCAAAAAGAAACAAGAACCAGAGAGGGTCAATGTGGTCAAGGTCACCCTGCAGCTAGCTACTGGGCAGTGCTTCAGGGCAACTGCAGTCTAGCTGACTCAGAACCCCTGGAAGTTGGGGGAGAAAAGGAGACGGGAGGTCCCAGCTTTTGAGAGGAAGAAGGGTATATTAAATAGCACAGAAGCTTCCTCGGCCACCTGCAGTCATGAGGTCCACATGCTGGTTCCAAACTGGCTAGAAAGGGTGTGAAAATGGAAGGCTCCTTTCATCTTACACAGCGGATTACTAAAGTGGGGACATGATGCAAGAAGAATGGTAGGTGTCAGCAGAATACTCCTGCCCCACCCTCTGCGCAGGGTGCGACAAAGGGTGGGCGGAGTTGACAGGGCAAGCGGGTGCTTGATACCCTGGGTCTAGACGGGGCTTGTTCTGTTCAAAAGAGAGACTGGTCTGAAACTGGGGTCCGCCTAACGGTGTGAGGAGCAGAGGGGTTAGCCCAGCGTTTAAGTACGGACATAAATAATGTGGAAGGAGGCAACAAAAGGGAAATGCACGGTTGGGGCGCCCCAAGGGAGGGCCAGAGTAAAACCGCTACTTTATGAGGTGGCATGCACTTTGCAGAGGGTCCAGCTACTTCCGGGCGGACTCCTCTACCGGCTCGTTGGTGAACCCATTGGCTGCTCACTGCTCCGCCAGGAGGGGGCGACCCCTTTCCCACCCCACGCGCCCGCGCACCTCGGAACCACTCCTCCGACTGCAGCGTGCTCTGCACCGCATGGCCTTCGAGCTGCGCGCGGATCTCCCGCAGCGCCGACGTCACGTCGCACTTGAGAGCGTCGCGCGCCTCGGCGTGCGCCTGCGCTTGCGCGGCACCGCAGCCCTGGATCTGCCCGAGCAGCTCGCCCACCTCCTCCTGGTGGTGGCGCCGCAGGTAGCCGCACTCCTCCTGCAGCGCCTGCGCCTTCTTCTGCAGCTCCACGCGCGCGGCTTCCGCCTCCTGCGCGAAGCGCGCCAGGGCGCGCGCCGCCGCCTCCGCCTCCTCGCGCTGCCGGGCCTCCTCGTCCAGTCGCTGTCGCACGTGCGCGATGTCCTCCAGCAGGTGCTCCTGCTCCAGGCGCAGCTGGCCGCGCGCCGCCCCCAGGCGCAGCACGGCGCCGCGCATCTCCCGCACCTCGCGCTCGTACAGCTCGCCCATGGCGGCGCGGCCGGCTTGCTGCTGCCGCAGCGCCGCCGCCTCGCCCTCTAGGCTGCGGTTGTGCGCCTCGAGCTGCCTCACCTTGTCGATGTAGCCCGCGAAGCGGTCGTTCAGAGCCTGCAGCTGCTCCTTTTCGCTGCGCGCCGCCGCCGCCGCCACCACGCAGCCCTCCGGCCCGTTGCTCAGTGTGTCTAGGGAGTCGGTGCTCGAGGCGGCGCCGGCTCCGCGGAAGCGGCTGGGCGAGGCGGACACGGAGCTCACCGACGTCCGCGCCCACGAGTGGAAGCCGCTGGAGGAGCCGGTCGCGGAGCGCGTGCCGCCGGTGCCCGCCTTGCGGCCCAGCGCGTAGTGCAGGCCGCCGCCTCCGTGCAGCGGCGCGAACGGGGCGCCCAGCAGCGCATCGGCGCCGCCGAAGCTCATCATGGCCGGAGCAGGTGCGGCCGCCGGCAGAGCGGGAGAGCGGGGCCGGGACGGGGCGGGCAGCACTGCGGCAGCTCCGGGGCGCCGGCTCTTTTATATCCGCGCTGCCCGGGTCCGGCCCCTCGGCAGTGGGGGGCTGGGGAGGAGGGCCCCGCCCTCTCCACCTCCTCCCCCGCGGCCCCGGGCCGACCGGCTCCGCCGCAGTGAGAGGGGCGGGGCGGGGGGGGACCCAGGAGTGAAGGGGGGGGACCGAGGAGTGAAGGGGAATCGTCGCATCGTCAGTGAAGCCTCCCGAGGTCAGACCAAGGAGTAAAGGACTTACGGAGCGGACAAGTGCAGACCTCCAGGTGCATGTAGGAAGACCCTATTGGTGTGCTCAGAATTAAGAGAGGGCCCCCCAAAATCGGGACAGGGGCTTGAGAACTGACGGGGCAGGGTGCCTGCGGGTTGAAGCGATGGGAGACTCTGCAATGATTAGTATGGGAGGACCCCTCATGAGAGGCGACACGAGGTCCCCTGATAGTTAGAAAGGACCTTGAGATGAAGAGTGCCGAGATCGCAACCACCTCGGAGGGATTCTGAACGGCATTGCACCGTAGACGCTACCGAGAATAAATGGGACCCCCCCCTCCCCAGCTGAAGGTGCAGTGTTCCCCTGATAGGTAGAGCGGCCACCCCGGAGGGGCTTAAGGAACTCTACAGCTGACTTCGGGGTAGGAGAGGGGGACATGGAGTTTGGAAGGACTGCAGAGCTACCCTGAGGGAACATGGGAAACTGCAGAAGGAGAAGGAGAACGCAGGATGGGAGGGGAACTTGATGTTCTCCAAAAAGTCCAGTGACCAGGACTGGAAGTGGAGACTCTCTTGCCCAGCAAGGGAAACTGTCGGCGAAGAAGCAGAGGGTCCCTGAGTAGGCAGCAAGCCCCTGCCCCGAGTGTGGACCCAGAGAACACCCAAGCCAGGTTCTGCAAACAGGGCGGAGGGGTTGGGAGGTCAGCTCTGTGCTTTGCTAGCTGAATGACCTTGTACAAACTGTGTTCTCTCCTGCTTGGTTTCCCCTTGTGTACAACGGACAAGATGCAACTCCAAACCCCCAAGTGCCCCCAGGAGCTTCCTTCTTGGGGGATCTCTGGCTGAATTCTGGGAAGGGAGTCCACATTGCCAGTGGATACCTAGCACCTCCGTTCCTACTCCTGAGAAGTTTGTCTTCCTTCCTTCCTTCCTTGCCTGGCTTTTCTCAGTTTCATCTTGCCATCTCACTCCTACCCCCACAATAGATAAGCCAGTACCATAGGCATCCATCCCTTCATGATCCCGAGGAAGTGGTGGGGTGGTTTCTCAGTACCAAAGCCCACCACCCTCCTGAGCCCCACAGGTGATTCAGGTAAAAGGGCCGCGGGGGGGCTCAGACTTGGCGGCCTTGCTTTGTTCTGTGGGTTTGGTTTTCCTGTCAAATGCGGTGTTAGTGGAGACTTCCGGCCGCTGTCGCTTCAGCACCGGGGACAGAGATTACTGGGCAGGGTAGATCTAGGTCTTACAGAGTGGGCAGGTTTGAAGCTCTTCCAAACTTCACCCCTGTGCTGTGCGGATGGGAACTGGGGAGGGGTGGATGAGTCATACGGCAGGGTCTCAAAGTGACCCACCCCTCAATGTCCTGTCCGGTTCGTGGCTTTCTGTGAAGCTCTCCCTGTCAACCTCCTCTACCGGGAGCAGACACGGACTATGCCTACTGACAAGCGCTGGGAACCGGTGTAGACTCCCTCAGATCAGAACTTCTCCCAGGAAATTACCTCAAGCTCCACCGCACCCCATTTTACTGTGGTTCTCTTTCTAGCGGGATCCTGGAGACAGAAACTGACAGATTGACCGAAAAAGACCCCTGCCTGCCCCTCTTGCCCTGCGCTCTCATTTATCCCCAGTCCCTGGCTGCAGCCTGACCCTCATAGCTGGGGAAGTGATGGCACTGTCCCTTTAACCACGTTGTACTGGAAGGAGAGTGCACTGGGGAGGGGGGGAGGGAGTTTCTAGTTTCTCATGGTGAAGCAGAACATGATGAAGCATTTTCCCGATTTAAAGGTCCAGTCATACCGCTGTTGGCAGGGGCGGAAAGGCTGAGGGGAGTGGCTTGTCGGAGGCTTGTCAGAGGCACCAAAAAATGTCGTGGGGAGGGGGCCTGCGTAGGGACCCCCTGGCATCCAGATTGCTCCCCGTTCATTTTTCAGCCTGCTCGAATTTTGTCATTAGATCCTGTTCCTTTGAGTCTCTTCAGCTGGCTGCAGAATGCGCATGCTTTTCTTGGGTGTGGGACGTCTGATAAGCAGTTGATAGCAAAAAGGAATGAAGGGAATGTGAGGTGAAGGGGTGACCGTCGGATTGCAGGTAACATATGGATTCTAAGAGGCACCAGGTGTGACTTTTGTGGCTACAAAATGGGCATTAATGCTGGAACCCTGATCAGTCCTTCAGGGACTGTCTGTGGCCTCCATCACCCTTTGCTTAGGTCATCATCCCCCCCTGGGTTCTGTGGTCTCCAGTGCCGATCCCTGCAGCGCACTCCCAATCTGTCCTGGGTCCTGGGTTCTGTGGTCTCCAGTGCTGATCCCTGCAGTATTCTTACCAATCTGTCCTGGGTCCTGGGATTCTGTGGTCCACATTACTAATCTCTGGCAGTATCCTTACCAATCTGTCATTGTGAGTGGATGGATGGATGGATGATGGATGGATGGATGGATGAATTCTATCAGTTCTCTAGAAAAACATGTGATTCAGCAAGAACTAAGAATGATTCTCTTCTAAGACCTTGTGGTTGAAGTTACTTTTGCCTTCCTTCCTGCATTCTTAACATTTAGCAGCGAATAAGACAACATAGCTATCCATCCGTCCGTCCATTAATTGCTTATTAAGCCTCTATTGTGTATGATAGGCACACATTACATAATGATGTCACTGAATCCCATAAGCCCACCTTCCCAGGTGTCTCCTTGAGACAGTTCTCAATCCTTCTCAGATCTCAGCTCAGAATGTCCAAGGGTAGCTTTAAGGTGATTCCAGTTATGACTTGGATCCTGAATATTCCATGTTAGAGGTTTAGTTCCCAGGAAGTTGCCATTGGAAGATGATGAAAATTTTAAGCAATTAAGTCCTGCTCAGAGGTCTTCAGAAACTATGCATGTTTCTGAAGTGTGCATGTGCATGTTCCTAAAGGAGGCTGAGTCCAGGTTCTCCTTCCTCTCCTCTTCCTCCCCCTCCTCCTTCACTTTCTTCCTCCCTCCCTTCCTCCCCTCCTCCCTTCCTCTCTTCTTCCTCTTCCTCCTCCTCTTCCTTTCTCCCCCGTCTCTCTGTGTTAATGAGAGTTTCTGTTGCTGTCATGAAACACCATGACCAAAAAGCAAGTTGGGGAGGAAAGGGTTTATTTCGGCTTACACTTCCACATTGTAGTCCATCACTGAAGGAAGTCAGGGCAGGAACCTGGAGGCAGGAGCTGATGCAGAGGCCATAGAGGGGAGCTGCTTACTGGCTTGTTCTTCAGAGACTTCTTCATCATAGCTTGCTCAACCTGCCCTTTTTTGTGTGTGTGGTTTTTCAAGACAGGGTTTCTCTGTGTAGCTTTGGTGCCTGTCCTGGATCTCGCTGTATAGACCAGACTGGCCTTGAACTCAGAGATCTGCCTGGCTCTGCCTCCCGAGTACTGGAATTAAAGGCATGTGCCACCACCACCCGGCTTCAGCCTGCTTTCTTTTAGAACCCAGGACTGCTAGCCCAGGGGTGGCACCGCTCACAGTGGGCTGGACCCTCCCCACCAATCACTAATTAAGAAAATGCCTTATAGCAGGATCTTATGGAGGCATCCTCTCAGTTGAGGTTCTCTCCTTTTAGATAACTCTAGCTTGTGTCAAGTTGACATAAAACTAGCCAGGACACTCTCTCTTTTTCTTTTTTGACAAGGTATTGCCATTTAGTCTAGGCTGGCTTTAAAGTCTGTCCTGTCCCAGGCTTCTGAGTGTTGGTATTACAGGCATTTTTATTGGTTCATTGAGGCAGGGTATCACTGTGTAGCCCAGACTGGCCTTGAACTCTTGATCCTCTTATCTCAGCCTCCTGAGTGCTGGTATTATAGTCATTTTTGTTAGTTTTGAGATAAAGTCTTAATTTTGCAACCCAGACTGTCTTTAAACTCTTGAACCTCCTGCTTAAGAGTTCGGCTTACAGGTGTGCACCACCATGCCTGGCGTCTTATGGCTTCTTCTTCCTGGTCATGGAGTGAGGTTTTTCACTCCAGCATGCCGCCTTACCGCAGAGTGCCAAAGCAGTGGGCTCAACTGACCCTGGCTGGACGAGAACCTCCAAAACCGGGAGCAAGATGAGCCTTGCACATGAGTCCCTGTGTGTTCACCATTGCTGTGTGTGTGTTCACCTTTGCTGTGTGTGTGTTCACCATTGCTGTGTGTGTGTGTGTGTGTGTTCACCTTTGCTGTGTGTGTGTTCACCATTGCTGTGTGTGTGTTCACCTTTGCCGTGTGTGTGTGTGTGTGTGTGTGTGTGTGTTCACCTTTACTGTATTCACCTTTGCCGTGTGTGTGTGTGTGTGTGTGTGTGTGTGTGTGTTCACCTTTGCTGTGTGTGTGTTCACCATTGCTGTGTGTGTGTTCACCTTTGCCGTGTGTGTGTGTGTGTGTGTGTGTGTGTGTGTGTGTGTGTTCACCATTGCTGTGTGTGTGTTCACCTTTGCCGTGTGTGTGTGTGTGTGTGTGTGTGTGTGTGTGTGTGTTCACCATTGCTGTGTGTGTGTTCACCTTTGCTGTGTGTGTGTGTGTGTGTGTGTGTGCGCGCGCGCGCGCGCGCGCGCGCATGCGCGCGCGCGAGCGCTCACCTTGGCCGTGTGGTCACCTTTGCTGAGGCTCAGGCCCTGCCCACCCAGCCGGCCACCCGTGGACTTGCCTTTTCTGGCTCAGCAATTCTGTCTGAAATCTGCTTGTTTGTTTTGCTTCTTCCTCTCCAGTGGCCATAAACCCTGCGCCCTTCGACTCTGTCCCTTGTCCCTGCCTGTCTCTACTCCATCCCCTTCCCCTCCTTCACCCCCCCCCCCCGTCTCCCCTCCCCCCCTCCTGTCTCCGCTTTCCTCCTTAGCCTCCGCACCTCCTGCCCCTCTTACCCCCAACAACCTCTCTTTCTAAGATGTGCCCTCTCTTTGCCTGACTACAGTCTGATTCGTAGTAAAGAGGAGGTGGCTTCCCATCCCGACATCCTTCAGGAAGCAAGCTGCAGAGACAGAGTTGTGTGCAGCTTGGCACCTTCCCGCCGTAGCTCCACCCACGGCCTTCCACCTTGGCACCTTCCTGCCGTAGCTGCACCCACGGCCTTCCACCTTGGGACTGCCTAGCCTTGATGAAGCCTTCCATAGCCCTGCATCCAGCCCACACAGCTGATCCAGCCCACACAGCTGATCCAGCCCACACAGCTGATGTCCTGGGACTCAGTGGAGAGGGAAGCTGATTCTGCCTCAAAGGCTGAGTGCTGGGGGTCCACAGGTCTGGCTCACCCCATACCCACCCGCCCCAACACCTGTGCTGAACTCTCCTGGTTGAGTGGCTTGCCGACGACGATGGCTTCTGAGATGGGGAATGAAACAGTTAGTTTGTCGGTCCTGGGGGACCTTTATCTAATGACTCGGTGGGGCTTGCTCATCACAGGTCCTTTGCGGCTCTTAGAACTCTTCTTACCTACAGCATGAGGCTAAGGAGCGGCTCCTGTGAAGCTTGTGGTCTATGGAAAGGGAGAATGATATTTATTTATTTCTATATTTATGCTAAGAGTCAAACACAGGCCTTGTTCATGCTAGCTAGCCAGGGCTCTGCCTCTGAGCTATACCCCCAGCTCTTGGCTTTATTTAGTTTTATTAGTTTTATTATTTTATGTGTCTGCATGTTTTCTGTGTGTGTGTGTGTCTGCACTGTGTGCTTGGTGCTTGTGGAGATCAGAAGAGGATGAAAGATCGCCTGGGACTGGATTTGAAGGTGGTTGTGAGCTGCCCATGTGGGTGCTAGGAATTGAACCTGGGTCCTCTAAAGGGACAGCCAGTACTCTTAACCTCGGGGCCTCTCTTGTTTTAAAGCAAGATCTTACTGTGTAGCTTAGGCTGGCCTTGAACTCTCTATGTAGCCTAGGCTGGTCTCAAACTTGTTCTCTGTCTGTCTCTGCCACCAAGTTCTGGGATTGTAGACGTGTGCCACAACCCCCAGCCGGGGTCTCTTCTGCCTGTCCTTTCATACCTCCAACCCTACGAAGTCAATTCTGTTATTATACCTCCTTATGCTCTGAGAGGCTGAGTAACGTGCCCCAAATCCCACAGGCTCTGGGCTGTGCAGCAGGCGGGCTCAACTGTGAGACTGCCATCACACATCACTCTCACAGGAAGGCCCAGCACCTCTCCAGTTCATTACAGCTGCCTGGAGGCTTTGCTCTGTGGTTCATGCTGGCACCTTGCTGCAAGCAAGGGGAGTTGAGCAATGGCTTTGGACTTCCTGCTTTTAGGTTTTTCTCTTTTCTAGGTTGTCTTGGGAGGCACGGGAGAGGGCAACTTCCCAGACGGCATAGTCAGGAAGTCAGAATGATGATGAGCTCAGCTTTCTGATATGCCCAGTCCTGGAGAGGCCTAAGTCAGAAGTGATGATGGGATGATTGATTTTCACGGTGTCAATCTGAGTCATCAAGGAAACAGTCGAGCAGCTTCAGCATGTGAGCAGCGGCCGGCTTGTTCCGGTTGCTGATATATGTGGTACCCGAGGCAGCTCTGCCGGGTGTTCAGGGTCATCCTCCTGCAGAGTGGGACACCGAGGAGAGGAACAACGTGCCTGCCAGGGTTGCAGGGAGAGGGGCTGGAGAGGTGGTGGCCACACCACACTGATGCTTCAGTGTCGGAGGAGGAGGAAGTAAGTCCACAGTCCAGAACAGTCAACGCCAGAGTTTAGAGGGAGTTGTTGGAACTTGAAATAATTAACGTTTGGTTTAAAAGTTCATTCCTGACTGGGCATAGTGGTTCACACCTTTAATCCCAGCACTTGGGAGGCTGAGAGACCAGCCTGGTCTACGTAGTGAGCTCCAGGACAGCCAGAGCTACACAGTGAGACGCTGTCTTGAAAACAAAATAAAGCAAAACCAGACAAACAAACAAGATTTCATTCCTGGTGGTCAAGTTTGACAGGTTAACGAGGTAAGACCGGGCTTTGAATGAGGCCTGTGGGGGCTAGAGATGCAACTCAGATGGTCCCCTGAACTACATCCACTGGGCATGGTGGGCATGTCTGCAGTCTCAGCTCTTGGGAGATAGAGGCAGGAGGATCAGAAGTTCAAGGTCATCCTCAGGTCACAAGTTTGAAGATGGCCTTGGATACATTAGGCCCTGTCCCCTACAAATAAATAAATGCAAAGACCCTGCAGCTCCAGGCTGGGTGGGTATGAAGCTCGTCCTTCTGGGAGAGCACTCTGACCTGTCACTGCAGCCAGGCTGAGTGAGGGCATAGACAGCCTGACGGCAGTGTGGCACTTGCTCAAAGGCAAGAGATGCCAGCGTGGAAGACGTGCCAGGAAAGCATCTACAGTGTCTGCCTCAGCCCTGACCACACATGCCCACCCACACCCAAACAGTCATACACGCACCCACACACATGCACACTCTCCCACTTCAGTACTGTGTGTTGATGCTGAGTCCCAGGCTCCTTCATTAAGTACTGTTTGTTGATGCTGAGTCCCAGCTCCTTCATTCAGTACTGTTCGTTATGCTGAGTCCCAGGCTCCTTCATTCAGTACTGTTTGTTATGCTGAGTCCCAGGCTCCTTCATTCAGTACTGTTTGTTATGCTGAGTCCCAGGCTCCTTCATTCAGTACTGTTTGTTGATGCTGAGTCCCAGCTCCTTCATTCAGTACTGTTTGTTATGCTGAGTCCCAGGCTCCTTCATTCAGTACTGTTTGTTATGCCGAGTCCCAGGCTCCTTCATTAAGTACTGTTTGTTGATGCTGAGTCCCAGCTCCTTCATTCAGTACTGTTCGTTATGCTGAGTCCCAGGCTCCTTCATTCAGTACTGTTTGTTATGCTGAGTCCCAGGCTCCTTCATTCAGTACTGTTTGCTGAGTCCCAGACTCCTTCATTCAGTACTGTTTGTTATGCTGAGTCCCAGGCTCCTTCATTCAGTACCGTTTGTTATGCTGAGTCCCAGGCTCCTTCATTCAGTACTGTTTGTTATGCTGAGTCCCAGGCTCCTTCATTCAGTACTGTTTGTTATGCCGAGTCCCAGGCTCCTTCATTAAGTACTGTTTGTTGATGCTGAGTCCCAGCTCCTTCATTCAGTACTGTTCGTTATGCTGAGTCCCAGGCTCCTTCATTCAGTACTGTTTGTTATGCTGAGTCCCAGGCTCCTTCATTCAGTACTGTTATGCTGAGTCCTGGGCTCCTTCATTCAGTACCGTTTGTTATGCTGAGTCCCGGGCTCCTTCAGATCATCCAGGTCAGAATCTCCGAAGCAGTCCTAGGGATGTCCTTTCTAAGCCAGTGTCCCTAAAGCAGAAGTTCCTTCATGTCTGCTCTCAACCACCCATCCAGACCCTGTAAATGGCCATGCTGTCAAGTCTCACAGGCCACATTACCTTGTTTAGATGCCACAACAGTGCAGTGAAGCTTTGATGCTAACTGGGGTTGGAAGAGGGTTAAGCCACTTGCCAGCATGGGCTGGGAGTGTAGCTCGGTGGGAGAGTGCTTGCTAGCACCCATGAGGTCCTAAGTCCCATCCTTAGTGTCGAAAGAACAGCACCTGCCAATTTCAGAACTAGAATTGGAAATTTCACAGCCTGGCTCTGGAAGACCCCATCCCACTCGGGAGCTTGCCTTCTCCCAGGATGCCTTCCTCCCTGGTGCTGTGTGTCTTGCTCATTTCCTAAGTGTGTATCCTAGGACCTAGGCAGTGGCATGAACTGGAGTCACTGGTGCCTGCATCTTCTGGTCCTTCCCAGTCCGTGAGCCTGTGGGATCAGGAAGTGGTTCGTGCGTCTAGGGGTCCAGGATTTGGGCATGGGTGGGCATTGGTGAACAAATGGTGGAGGATCCCAGCTGAAATGATCCCACAAGACTGGCCTGTGAGCAAGGTTATAGTGTATTTTCTTAACTAGTGATTGATGTGGGAGGGCCCAGCCCATTGTGGGTGGTGCCACCTCGGCTGGTGGTCCTGGGTTCTATAAGAAAGCAGGCTAAGCAAGCCGTGGGGGACAAGCCAGTAAGCAGCATCCTTCCATGGCCTCTGCATCAGCTCCTGCCTCCAGGTTCTGGCCCTGACTTCCTTCAGCAATAGAGGATCTGCTGAGATTTAGCTGAAATAAACTCCAAGTTGTTTATGGTCAAGGTGTTTGGTCACAGCCTTAGAAACCCTTAGACGTCAGTGCTGGGATTACAGACTTGTACCACCATTCTCCACACATCGTGTGTGTGTGTGTGTGTGTGTGTGTGTACACCTGGGGCTAAGGATGGGATGTAAGCCCTCATACACACTAGACAAGTATCTTACCACTAAGCTACACCCTAGCCAGCCTTCCATCTTGAATACTTTGTGGATGATAAAACAACCTGAGATTCAGCAAACTACATCCTCCCGAGTATTTTTCTTTCCTCCTCCCTCTACTCTCCTTTCCCTCCTCTTCCTCCTCCTCCTCCTCCTCCTCCTCCTCCTCCTCCTCCTCCTCCTCCTCCTCCTATTCTCTATCTGTCTCTCCCCACCACACTGCTGGGCATGACCCCTGGAACTCACACAGATATCCAAGCTCTTTCCCCAGGCCTGAGAATTTCTAATGAGCTTGCTACCTTACTCAGCAGATCCAAATGTCTGCAGTGACTGTAATGCTTGCTCCCCATGTGATCTAGAGCCTCCCTCTGAAGTCAGACTAACCCAAAGCTGGGTGCCAGCACTACCACTTCTGGCTAGGTACCCTAGGCACCTTCTCCTTTCCGGATCTCAGTTTCTGCCTTTGTCAAGTGGAGAAATTATGGTTCCAGTGGGAAGCATTGGTGTCACTAGGATCTGGGGAGAAAACTCTCAGTAAACAAAACTGGTGGTGGGTGGGGGTGTCCATGTTGTCTGGGCCCTGGAGGAGTTCCTGGGGCTCTGCACTGCCTAGCCCCTCCCTCTGGGACCATTATGATGGTGTCAGAGAAAAGAAGGAGAGGTGGGGTCCTGCTGTGGAAGATCCAGATTTAGGGCTCGTGTGTGTGTGTGTGTGTGTGTGTGTGTGTGTGTGTGTGTGTGTGTATGTGCATGTGTGTGTATGTGTGTGCATGCATGGCTGTGGAGGCCAGTGGTCAATGTTAAGTGTCTTCCTTAGTCACACGTTGCATTATTTACTGAAACAGGGTCTCACTGAACCTGGAGTTTGCTGATTCAACTAGCTGGCCAATAGGCCCCAGGGATCTTCCCACCTTCCCCTCCACAGGGTTAGAAATATAGGTATACACCATCATTCCAGGCTTCTGACACAAGCGCTAGGGACTGATAAAACAAATTTAGTTCAGGTTTGCTTTTTTTTTTTTCCTTTTTAGTTTTTGAAGGCAGGGTTTCTCTGTGTAGCCCTGGCTCTCCTGAAACTTGCTTTGTAGATCAGGGTACCACAAATTGAGAGATCTCCCTGCCTCTGCCTCTTGAAGTACTGGGATTAAAGGTGTGCGCCACCATGCCCTGCTACCTGACAGACCCTTAACACATCACAGAGACACTTACACATCCATGTTTTTGTTACACTATTCACAACAGCTGGGTTATAGAATCAGCCTTGATGTTTATGTCCCCAGCAAGTGTATGAGAAAAGAAAATGGGCCACACACTGTCTTGGTCACTGTTGTGTCGCTGTGAAGAAACACCATGACCAAGGCAACTTATAAAATAATTTAATTGGGCATATGGTTTAGGAGGGTTAGAGTCCATGATGGCAGAGCAAAGATGGGGGCAGGGAGTAGCTGAGATTGCTCATCTTAATCCACAAGCAGGAGGGAGGGAGGGAGGGAGGGAGGGAGAGAGAGAGAGAGAGAGAGAGAGAGAGAGAGTTGGTATGTGCACATGAGTACAGATAACCAGAGGCCAGAGAAAGCAGTTGTCCTGGAGCTGGAGTTAGAGGCCATTGAACTACCTGATGTGGGTTCTGGGAAATGAACTCAGGTCCTCTGGAAGAGCAGTATGAACTCTTACCCTGAGACATCGATCCAGTTCTGGGTCCTAGACTTTATGTAGATGTATAAGGCCATTTATATATAATGTGGAAACAGAAGGAAAATGGGAAAGGAAGAAGACTCAGAGTTGGGAGAAGAGAGTATGGAGGCTGAGTATGGTCCAAGTACATGCTGTACTTGAATGAAAAAGTATGACACTCCTCACTGTACAATAAACACTGATACCAAATATTGCTTGGAGAATTAGATGAGAAGCTACATGTCTGGTGCATCATGAATGTACCCTAAATGTTCATTACCCCAGTGTTACATAGATAGTCCTCCCTCCTCTGGAGAAGGCTGAGAGGAGGGGAGGGGCCTGGCCTGCTGTCAGCTGCAGGGGAAGGGGAGGGAGGGCAAGCATGGTGTTTGGCCTCCCTGGGCTTTCTCTCATGTGGGAATGGAGGAGCTTTCCAGGTGCTGGCTAGATCAGACCATGGGTTGGTTAGGGGTTGGTGTTCCTCCTCTGCCCAGGGCGGCTTCCTTCATCTCTTGTAACTGTTCTCTGGGGGCTAATGTCATTCAAGGCACCATGCATGAAGCAGAACAGGAACTCCCAATGGTGCTTGGAACTCGGATGAGGAGTGTGGCAAGTTCCCCAGGTACTGAGATGGAGACACCTGACCACAGCTCTGCAGGCCATCACTGCCTTACTCAGGCCTTGGTTATCTTTCTGTAAATGGGGTTGACTAGAAGCCCCTTGTCAGGTTGTGCTGGGGACCGCGGTGACTGGCAGTGTCTGTACTTCAGTGCCTATATTCTCTGCCCCTGTTCTGCATCAGAACAGTATTCTCAACTGCTGTCACAAAGTGATCGGCATCTGCAGAGTGCCTTTTATGACGCCGCCCCAGCTACCTTGTCAGTGAGTTATGTCATGGTCTAGCCCTGGATTGTCACCTTCCCTTTGACCTCTCCCACCTGGTCCTTCCTAGCCAGACACCCCAGCCTGCTTCTGGTGCCCCTCCAGGGCCAGCTGCAGAAGTCAGAGCCTGAGGCCCTCCTCCTGCCCCCTCTTCCACCTCGCTGCAGGGCAGATCACCAGGCAGCACCCAGGGGCCACTCTGGGCTCCAGATCTCACTGAGCTGAAGCCAGCTGAGCCCCACTCAGCATCACCTTGCAAGTCCCTCCTTCTGCAGAGCCAGGGCCACCGTGGGGGATCTGCTGGGCCCCGGGCCTGCTCCCTGCATTGCACCAGTAGCTGCAGAGCCTGATCTATGGCTCTGTCTGGGCGCTCTCCAGGAAAACTGGCAAACTAATCCTTTTGGAGAGTTCTGTTAGGTCTCTGTGTGCAGACAGTCAAGTTGTTCCAGACCACAGCCTCGGTCGCCCAGCAGGATTCCAGGATGTTAGGGCAGATTGTCCCATCATAAGTTGGACTGGGTGTCTTCCAGTGTTGGGGGGTGGGGGAGGCTCTGTGCCTCAGTTTCTCCATTTATCCATGGTAAGTAATTGGGAAGCTGATATGATATCTACTGATATCCATACTTCTGATTCCCCTCCATGTCTTCCTACCCATGAGTCCTTGGAATTGTTTATGTGCCTGCATGGGGACCATGATAACCAGGCAAACAGGAGCTGACTAGAGAGAGGTATACAGTAGTGGAGGAGGAGATGCCTACCCAGCCTTGAAATCCTGTGGCATCAGGTAGGACTCCTGGCTTCCTTAGTGCTTCCGACCTCTGAGCCCTGGCCTTCTCATCCAGAAAAAGAGTCAACCCGAGCTATTAAAGTAGGACCCCCGAGCTGGGCTCAGCACTAGTGGGTGACCATAAACATGGGTCTCCTGCTCCCTCAAGGCCCAGCCCATCATCCTTGAGCCTCAATCACAGGCCTCAGGCCCAACATCCAGCCAGCAGCAGGGAGGTGGATTGTGGGTGTTCGTGGTGGTGGAGGAGGTGGTGACACAGCACTTAGGTGGTGGTATTTCCACGTGTTCTAGATGACCCGAGCTCCATGGCAGGAAGGAAGAGGGACATCAGAGTGGGTCCCAACACTGGGGGTCTGTGAGGAGGGCATGGGACCGCCAAGAGCTTGACAGTCTGTTCTTTGATGGTTGTTGTGCTCCTGTGGAGGGCAGTCCTACAGAACCTTCCTGCAGTCACTTGTTCTCAGAACGATGATGACACTATGGCTCATTTAGCAGAGAGGTTACTCAGCTGGCTCTGGTTTAACCGGGATCTGAAGCCCATAGTTGCGGTAAACGAGGCTGTTCTTCAGCATCCCAGTGTTCTCAGTGCCAGCTTCCTTCCTACTAGTTCTGAAATGATCTGTTGGGTCTCATGTTTCTGACCATGTTCTCGCCATTCCATACCTTTGCCCAGTCCAGACCCCTCTCATTCACTCACTGCTCATCCAGACTCCACGGTAAGCCAGGCATGATGGCACGTGTCTGTGATGCCAATCAGGAGTTCAAGACCTACCTGAGCTACGTGAGAACCTGTCTCCAAAAAATAAAATAAAATAAAAACCTGTGCGTGGAGGGACATGCCTTTAATCCTAGCACTCAAGAGGCAGAGGCAGGTTCAAGGTTCACAGAAGAACACAGGTTCTATGTGAGTTCAAGGCCAGCCTGGTCTACATAGTAAGTTCCAGGACAGCCAGGAATACAGGGTGAGCCCCTATCCGTCCTAAAAAAATGGGAACTTTTCTTATTTTCCCTGATGGATGAGTGACCTTCTCTCTTATTTCTCCTCTGCTGTGATCGTTCTAACGCTGTTCTCTCTTTTTAAAATTTTTTTTTGGGAGATTATGATATGATTTCCCTTTTTCTTTGTTGTCACATAAGTGTGTGTGAACATGACTGTACGTTCCTATAAACATAAATACAACCTGCTCAGTCGGTTACTTGTATGTAGGTCTTCAGGGCTGACCATTTGAGTCTAGCCAACCAACTGCTGTGCTCGCTCATGGGGAAGACTGTTTCTCCTGCTCAACACTCATCTCTCTTGTTCAAAGCATGTGTCGGTGTGTTTGGCTCTTCCAGCAGCCCGGAGCCCTGGTCTTCCCCTCAGTACCCTTGTACGTAGCCTGACTGGACAAGGGGACTGATGGGAAATGTCGAGTCACCCATTTCCAGCTACCCAAGCCCTCCTTGAGAAGCAACCAGGATGAAATCGTTCTAAACAGGTTTTTATACTCGCAGACAAATCCAATGTGTGTTTATTGGAGCCTGTGACATGCCTTCCACCCTAGGCTGTTCATGGCTTATACTGTGTGCCCACCACGCCCTGGCAGTGGTGTGGGCCACTGACGTCCTTGGTACTCACACCCTGGGCTCCGGGCTCCTCCTCCAGCGGCTGGCTGCTTTGCCTCCGCAGTGGCCAGCTTCCCGGCCAGCTCTCTGCTGGTGCCACACTCTGGCTCACTGTCCTGGTCACTGCTGTGCTGCAGGCTTCATCAGGTTGTAGGGGGTCACCCTTCAGCTGGGTACTTGAACCCCCACCCCACCCCAGTGGATGAGCCTCCCTAGGATTCTCCACTCTCAGAGGACTAGAAGAAGCACTTTGTAAGAGAAGACTGAGTGGCTTTAATTATAGAGACGTGGGGCTTTTCCAGTGCCCAGTGTGTGTCTGATTCCTGGAGGCATCAAGGCCTTGGAGCCAGTGCTTAGAACTCAGGTTCTAGGCTGGGCAGTGGTGGTGCACGCCTTTAATTCCTGAATTTGGGAGGCAGAAGGAATCCCTGTGAGTTAGAGGCCAGCTTGGTCTACAGGGTGAGTTCCAGGGGAGCCAGGGCTTGATATAGAGAAACCCTGTCTCGAGAAACCATGAGAGAGAGAGAGAAAGAGAGAGAGAGAGAGAGAGAGAGAGAGAGAGAGAGAGAGAGAGAGAGAGAGAAGGGAAGGAAAAAGGGAAGGGAAAAAAAGGGAAGGGAAGGGAAGAGAAGAGAAGAGAGAGAGAACTCAGGTTCTTTCCCACAGACTGGAACCGAGCATGCATCAACAGGATGTGGATTTTGGTAATTGTCATTATTGCTATGCTTTTACCTGGTGTCCTTAGGTATGTGGCCAGCAGAGACCAGAGCACCCCACCCTCCCAGCAGGTGACACTCAACTGGAGGAATCAAATGACAGCAATTTACTCACACCTGGAGAGGGGCAGCAGTGGGTGTGTGCCCAGGTACAGAGAAGAGAGAGGGCTAACAGAAGGCCGGAGTGGGGCTACAGACATCCGCAGGGCAGGAGCCAGGTTTCTGGGTCTGCTGCTTCCTTAACTATTCAAGAGCTTTGGGCCGGCCTGAGCCTCAATTTCCACTCCAGTGAAATGGGCTTGATCTCTCCTCTCATGTTAACCCCATGGGATTTGGGGTGCTCAGGGAAGGGAATGCCTGAGCAGGTATTTGCCAACTGCAATTAGAAGTCACAACCAAGCAGCTCACAGGATTTGGAAATTTGGCAGAGATGATTGGGGTACAGCATGAGGACTGTGAATGCGTGTGATGCCACGGAGTGAACTCAAAAACTAATGAAGATGCCATATCTTATTATTTAGAGACAAGATGTAGCCAAGGGTAGCCCTGAGCTTTTGATTCTCCTGTCTCCACCTCCCATGCCTGGTTTATGCGGTTCTGGGGATTGACCCAGGGCTTCATGCATACTCTGCAAGCACCACTAGGCTACAGCTCCAGCCTGAGAGGGTCTGTGATGCAAAATGAGCCCCACCCCCAGCTGTTTTATACAAATTTTTAGAATGTGTGTATGTGAGGAGAAGGGATTTGAAGTAATTGCTTTGTGAGGAAAACAGCCCTTTAGGGAGCTCAGTAGGGGAATTGGAAAGGCCCATCCTAATGGGAGTTAGATAGGGAGTGTGTGTGTGTGTGTGTGTGTGTGTGTGTGTGTGTGTGTGTGTGTGTGTGTGTGTGTGTAGGGAATCCTAGCCCCTACACATCCAAGTCAGTCAGTGCAGACCTCTCAGTGTTTCCCTTGGCTGGACCTCACCAGAGCTGGTTGGCAAAGGTGCTTGGGAAATGAGGTTTGCAGAGGTGAGCTCTCAGGAGGCTGAGCATGCAGAGAAAGGCCAGGCAGTGGGTCTGAGTTGACCAAATGGTAGAACAGTTAACCAATTGAGCAACCAAACACCTCTGAAAGGAATACCAAAGTATTCAGGAGTGGGGTTCAGATCTGAATTCAGACCAGAATTCCCCGTGGAATTTGAAGGAGAATTTGACTAGCAGGGTGCATGCGACAGTCCTGTATAATATTGGCTACTTAGAAGGCTGAGGCAGGAGGATAGCAAGTTCAAGGCCCACCTGGACTACATATGGAGAGAGGAGAGCTGAGCTCTCATCAGAGGCCTCTTGGCTCCTGGGAAGCTGAGATCTCCAGTTCTGGAGTCAGTGGCACAGCAAATCCAGGCTGTAGCCAGAACCCAGGCAAGCCCCTCTGCATCAAGAAGCAGGTTCTTAGGAGACAGGGATACCAACAATTCCGTCACAGGGCTACAGGATTGCAGGGCAGGGGTAAGAGTGGATGGTACCCACACAGTGCCTGGGAGTAGGGCTGTCACAGTTATCAAGAGGAAGTCCAGGGCTGCTGTGATGCCTGGTCCTGCCCTCTGACCCCCAAGAGGAGGAGAAATCTGCAGGCCCTCCATCCTGCCCCCCACTCCTCCCAGGCAGCACACTGGCAGGAGTTCGTCCTCTGGAAAGGGATGCAGGAAAATGCTTTTTTTTTTTTTTGATGAGACAGCAATGAGGTGATGTCTGGGTTTTTATAGCCCCATGGCTGATCTGGTGCCAGATGCCAGTCCAGGCCAAATCCCATGAGCCACATTTGTCCTCTGTGCTCCTGGCCTTGGGGAGACCTTCTAGGGGTCTACTCTGAGATCTAGGTTTGGGGAAAAGTTGCCTATAGCAAATGAAACCTACAACCTCTTCTGGGTTGAGCCCTTAAGTCAGTCTCTCTCTCTCTCCCATCCCTTTTTTCCCTCTTTCTTTGGTTTTTTGACGTAGGGTCTCACATGGCCCAGGTTAGCCCCAGACTCAGTATGTAGCCAAGCATGACCTTGAGCTCCTGATCTTTCTCCCTCACCTCCAAATTTGAGTCTTTTCCTTAATATTTTTATTTTCATTTTTATTTCATTTTACCAACTCTTTGAGGTATGGGAACTACCACTTACCCCCTTTGGAGGATAAACTGAGGCCTACCTGGGTTTATTACCTTGCCTTTAGGAGGCCAGGGCTAAGTGTCAAATCATGGTTTCATGCTATTGATGAATTGTGAGTCAGACTTCCAAGGCCTGAGTCTTCATGGTTATTCTTGGTCCCTTGCTGACCGACTCCGGTATGCTCCACAAAAGGATCAATGGCCTAGAGAATTTGAAAGTGCTAATAATATTATACAGACATTTCATTTTATTTTGCTTTAAAATTTTTTCTTTTTATGTTACTTTCTTTGAAAATGGGATTTCCCAGTGTAGTCTGGAACTTGCCATGTATCCCTAGCTGACCTCACCCTCAAAATCCTCCTGCTTCAGTCTCCTGGGTGCTGGGAGCACTGGTGTTTGCTATCAGGCCCAATTTAGGAGTGTATTTTAAATGGAAAAGAATCCCCCAAAGAAACATGTACCTATTAAAAGAAAAATCCCATGACAGCAGTATCTGCCAGATGCAATGAGAATTCATGGGGCTCTGTTCTCCAGAGATAAGCCGTGGAGCACCCATCACATGACTGCTCCAGACCTCCCTCTGCATGTTCAAGTGTATGGTAAAACTTAGGTTTTTAAGCCGGGCAGTGGTGGTGCACTCCTTTAATCCCAGCACATGGGAAGCAGAAGCAGGTGGATCTCTGATTTAGAGGCTAGCCTACTCAGGAGGAAGAGGCAGGTAGAACTCTTGAGTTTGAAGCCAACCTGGTCTACAGAGCGAGTTTCAGGACAGCCAAGGCTGTGCAAAGAAACCCTGTCTTGAGAAAAGGTAAAACAAAATAAAACAACAAAAAAAAAACACTTAAATTTTTAGTCAATTATGCTCTATTTATCCTATTATTGCGATATGTTTTTGCAGAAAGTAGTAGCTCTTCAAGTATGGAGATGATAGACCATTTGCTTAACGTGCTGAAGCCCTAGGGGCCCAGAAATCAAAAACCCAAACCAATCAAAAGAGTAGCTCTTGAAATGCAGTTTTTTTGTTTTTTGTTTTTTGTTTTTTGCAGAGTGGGGTGGGTGGGTGGGTGGGGGTTGAGTTTCCAAGACAGGATTTCTCTGTGTTACAGCTCTGGCTATCCTGGAACTCACTCTGTAGACCAGGCTGGCTTCAAACTCAAGAGATCTACCTACCTCTTCCTCCTGAGTGCTGGAACTAAAGGCACTGCCACCACCACTCGGCTGAAATGCAGAAGCTCTTAACCTGGTAGGTGCGTGGCAAAGTGACCAATAAATTGTATAAAATACTGTGTTGTGTGCATCTGTGAGCAATTTTTAAAGGCAGTGGCTATGACCCTCTTCTAAATTTTAAGAATGATCCAGATGTAAGATTCTTGATTTTTAGATGGAGAAAGAGGCCACGATGGAAAGGGACTCAGGTGAGGCAGATGGGAAGTGGGCCCCTCAGATGGCCTTGAGATCAGTACCAGAACACTGCAGTCGTCTGGACCTGGGCACCCTGCCCTGGCCTCATCAAGGAGCTGTGTCCTGCAGAGCCAGGAGAGTGAGGGAGTCAGCCTGCTCAGGCTGCCAGGATGAGTCTCTGCAGTCCCTGCCGAGAGATTTACAGCTGCCAGCTACTCACCGAGGTTACAAAGATAAGTCCTGGTGCAGTACTGGGGACTCTGCAGTGCCTGTGGGAGGCCTGGCTTCTCCAGGCTCCGGGCAGCCCTCCCAGAGCTAGCCTAAGCTAGCATAAACAGGAGTGGGTAAGGGGCAAGCAGGGTCCCCTATCATGGGCAGAACATGAGCGCTGGACCCGCCCCTTCCTTTATTTTGGTTGTTTTTGTTGTCATTAGTTTTATACGGCCGTGTGCATACTAGACAAGGGCTTGTCCACTCATTAACTACAGCCCCAGCTCATCTGAGAGTGATTGATTACTACAGCCAGGCAGGCCTTGCGGAGCTTGGATACTTAGGTCTTTCCTAGATGCAGCAGGATAGTCTCATATCACCCAAACTAGCAGCCACCATCATTGAGTGTGCCTCCTATGCTAAGCATGGAACCCCCACCCCGCCCACACACTTCATCTTTCAGCTAGCCCCAGCCAAGTGGCCCCAAACCCAGCGGGCAGGCCCTGTTACTCTCCCCACTCATATGGCTCAGAGAGGCCCAAATGCTTGCACAGGGGTTGGAGGTATATCTCAGTGAGTGTTAACAAAAACAGAAGCCTGAACAAGGCCACCGGGGTCATCAGATGTGGATTAGAGCCTGGTAGGCCAGTCCCCGCTTTACTGGCAGGTTGTCCTCAAACTCAATATGAAGATGATGATGATGATGACCTTGAATTGATCCTCCTGCCTCTACTCAAGTATTGGGATGACAGGCATGCACCATCACACCTGGTTTTATGCAGTGCTGAATATGGAACCCAGATACTAGGTAAGGCCTCTACCAAATGGGCTACATCCATAACCCCTATAATTCTTTTTGTTGTTATTTTTGGGGTGTGAGAGTGTGGGGGGGTGTGAATATTTGTGCACTTGCATACAGATAAAATTGCATACTCTCAAAAATGCGACTGGAAAATGAGAGAGCATATGGATGGAAATCCATGGCAAAAATCATATTCAATAGCTGGCCAGTGGTGGCACACGCCTTTAATCCCAGCACCCGGGAGGGAGAAGCAGGTGAATCTCTGAGTTCAAGGCCAGCCTAGTCAACAAAGTAAGTTCCAGGACAGCCAGGGCTGTGAGACCCTGTCTTGAAATACGAACAAGCAAAATGCACGTGACACAATTCCAGAAGAGAACAAGAGCCTCACTCCTCGGTGGCATTTCACTCCTCCATAGGTGGCAACGGTGTCTTCGGAGAACAGCATCTGCTTGGTACCCCAGGAGGTAAACAGGTGGGGCCGAGGGGGTCAGCCAGTTTGGGACATCCTGGTCTGCTTTTCTGTTGCTGTGATAAAACACTGACCACAAACAACTTGGAGAAAGAAAGAATTCCCTTCATCTTACACCTCCCAGGCCATGCTCCATCACTGAGGCAACTCAGGGCAGGAAGTCCACCTGGAGGGAGGCACTAGCAGAGACCGTGGAGCAGCACTGTTCACTGGCTCACTTTTCATGGCTTGCTCAGCTAGCTTTCTTACACAGCCCAGGACCGCCCACCTAGGAATGGGACCCCACACTGGGCTGGGAGAAGATGTTCCACAGACTTCGGTAGGCCAATGTGATGCTGGCACTTCCTCAACTGAGGTTCCCTCTTCTCAGGTGACCCTTCCAAGTGGCAGGTGAGAGGCCCGTGGGGTGGGATTTCCTCGTCTGGCAGATTTGGAGACTGGACATTGAGTTTTGAGCAGGTCGGTGCCCGCTCACTTAGTCACTGGTATGGTTTAGATCTGGAGTATTCTCCTGATGCCTGTGTGTCAGAGCCCTGGTCCCCAGCCTATTGCTTTGGGGAAGTGGTGGAACCTTTAAGAGGTCACTGGGGATCCTGGGAGCCCGGTCTCCTCCTCTTTCTCTCTCATGTGCTGATTGTAAGGGGAGCAGTTTTGTTGTAACTCTCGCTGTGCTATGCTCTATCTTACAGTGAGCCCAGAGCCGGGAGCTTTTGAACTATGAGCCAAAATAACCCTTTTTTCTATACATTGAGTGTCTGTGGTGCTTCTCTCAGGGATGGAAAGCTGACTGACGTATCACCCCCACAAAGGTTTTGTTTTCACCCTGGCTTGAGTGTGGTCCCTCTGCCACCCTCATAAGACCTTGGGGTTAGCCCTTGTCTTGTTCTTGTGGTCTCTGGAGGATTTGTAGCATATCCTCTGTAAGGCAGCTGTGTGCTGGTCCCTTCAGTCAGTCTCCTGGGCCACAGCCCAGGATGCCCAGGACCTCAGTGCACCGAGGAACCTTCATATCCGTAGTATGAAGACCAAGAGGCTGAACCTTCACAGCTGGAGGAGCATGTGAACAGATAGGAAGCAGGGAGGGGCATAAGGGTGACCAGGAACTGGTGTCCTGCTTTCGTCTGAGGCATCTGCGTGTCCTTGGCATTTTCACACTTGGGTTTTTGTCCACTTCTTGCAGCCTGTCAGTGACTTTTACCCCCATCCTACAGAGGGCAGGAGGCACCAGAAGGTTTAAAACTTACCTGAGTGCTGGGCATGATGGTACACACCTATAATCCCAATTACTCTGGAAGCTGAGGCAGGGGGATCCTTGAGCCCAGAAGTTTGAGATCAGCCTGGGCAACACAGTGAGACCTTGTCTAAAAACTCCTAAAATAATACATTTTCATGAGAAGTGAAGGAAACTTGCCCAGTGTCGCCCAGCTAGAAGCAGCACTACCATTTACACCCCTTTCTTTTTGTTAATGGACACACAACCCACTCAACATAGTATATGCTCCGTGTTAAAGTACGGAGTTCGGTGGCTGTATCACAGTCTGTCTCCGTTGGGGTCTCTATTGCTGTGAAGACACCATGACCACGGCAACTCTTAAAAGGAAACATTTAATTGAGGTGGCAGCTTACAGTTTCAGAGGTGTAGTCTGTTATCATGGCAGGGAGCATGGCCGCTCTGAGTATGGCGGCATACAGGCAGACATGGTACTGGAGAATTCTACATCTTGACCCAAAGGCAACAGGAAGGGAACTGTTTCAATGGATGTGGCTTAACCATATATGAAACCTTAAAGCCCACCCCCACAGTGACACACTTCCTCCAGCAAGACCACACTGACTCCATGAAGGCCTCACCTCCTAATAGTGCCACTCCCTTTGGGGGCCATTTTCTTTCAAACTACCACATAGTATCACCTAATCCCAGAGCACTTTATCTCCTCAAAAAGAAGCCCCCTACCCACTGGCTATCCTTCCCTGCAATGGTTCAGATAAACAATATCCCCTAAAAGTCCATATGTGAAGGTTTGGTCTCAGGAGTGGTGGTTCTAGACAGTGCTGTGGACTTTAGTAGGTGAGAGGTCATTTGGGGATTGGGAAGTCTGTCTGCCTGTCTGTCTCCATCCCCCTCTCCTCTCTGCTGGCTTATGACATTACAACTCGGCCCAACGTGTTTCTTCCCCATTGTTCCTCACTGTCCTGTCTCATCAGAGACTGTCTGAGTTACTTTTCTGTTGCTGTGACTAAACACCATGACTGAGGCAACTTAGAAAAGAAAGCGTTTGGTTTGGGTTTTGGTTTGAGAGGGTTAGAGTCCTTAGTGACAGAGCAAAGGAGTAGCTGAGAGATCGCTTCTTGATCCACAGCCACCAGGCAAAGAGAGACTGGGAAACTCACAAGTCTCTTGAAACCTCAAAGCCTGCCCCCCAGTGGCACCCCTTCTCCAACACCACACCTCCTAATCCTTCCCAAACAGCTCTATCAACTTGGGACCAAGTGTTCAAATATGTGTGCTTATGGGGGTCATTCTCGTTCAAACCACCAACGAGACCATAAGCAATTCAACCCCTGATCTTGAACTTGAACCTCCAGACTATAAACTAACCTTTTCTCTTTATCACTTGACTGCCTCAGAACCACAGTCACACAAATCTGACTAACACACACCATTTCTCTCAATTCTCTCTAGTCCCAGGTAACTGCTAAATTATTCTTTATGGATTTGCCTATTCTGAGCATGTCAATAAATGAGATCTATACAATACTTGCCTCTTATGTATGGCTTCTTTCACTTAGCAAGTTTTCAAAGTTCATTCACATTGTAGCATGAGTTGCTACTTCATCGCTTTGTGTAAATACAAGCATTTATCCAGTGTATGGATTCAGACATTTTCTCCATTCACTCATAACCCAGGTCATTGTAGCCCCCAAGCCAAATGTTTTTTTAGGTGGCTTCAGTACCAGCCACGTGGCCTTAGGATGTTAGGAACTATGATATTGCTAGTGTCTCTCATCTTACTTATGACGATGTTATGCAGGTTAATGACTACACAGCTGGGGGTCTGAAGGGCCACCAAACCAGAAGAAGGCTCAAAGGGCAGGTTGAAGGCTGGAACAATCTCAGTAACAGAGTGCCTGCCTAGCAGGTGAGGTCCTAAGTTCACAATCACCACCTGGAAGAAGTAAAGGAGAGGAGAAGAAGGTACTGATGGTGACAGGTTGACCCCTGAAGTGGGGATGCTAGGACCCCTGTCTTGCACCTTAGGGGTTACACTTAGACTCAAGGTGAAGTTTGCTGAGAGGTGGGCTCAGAACCACTCCTTAATGTTGGTAGTGATAATTGTTTAAAAGTAATAACTTGCTGGGCATGTGGCTCACTGGGTAGAGTGCCTGCCTAACATGCCTAAGGCCCTGTACTCAAATCACCAGCATCACATAATATGGAAGACATGGTGAGCCATGCCTGTATTCCTTCCACCCAGGAGGTAGAGACAGTAGGGTCATCCTCAGCTACATGTGAAGTTTGAGAGTGTCTCATAAAAACAAGAAAGTAGTAATAATGTCAATTGTGAAAGCTCAAAACAGCCAGCCACGTACCTGGCTAGCTGGCTCATCTCTTATGTACCCACTATGCACCTAACCTCCACTGGGGATTGGGCTTGCCTAGGAGTCACTTCACTGTTGACATTCATAACAGCGACCTCTGGGTAGCTGCATTAGTAAACTGAGGTCCAGAGAGCTGAAGAGACTTAGCAAGTCACACAGCTATTAATCAAAGGTCTGTGTGATGCTCTGCACCTAAGGGCAAGGCCTTACACAGGGATGTCTTTTTGAGAGAGCCCTCACCCCTCCATCGCACTTTTTTTTTTTTTTTTTTTTTTTGGTTTTTCGAGACAGGGTTTCTCTGCGTATCTTTGGTGCCTGTCCTGGAACTCACTCTGTAGACCAGGCTGGCCTCGAACTCACAGAGATCCTCCTGCCTCTGCCTCCCAAATGCTGGGATTAAAGGTGTGCGCCACCACCGCCCAGCATTTTTTTTTAGACTTTTTTTTTTTTAAAGATTTATTTATTTATTATGTATACAGTGTTCTGTCTGCATGTATGACTGCAGGCCGGAAGAGGGCACCAGATCTCATTACAGATGGTTGTGAGCCACCATGTGGTTGCTGGGAATTGAACTCAGGACCTCTGGAAGAACAGTCATTGCTCTTAACCTCTGAGCCATCTCTCCAGCCCCTCCATTGCACTTTTGACTTTATTGTCTGGTGTGGTCCCAGGAGGCAAGTGGGACCCAGGACCTGACAACGAAACCACACACATTCATCATCAACTGTGAACAGGATGGGCGGCGTGGAGCTCAGTTATAGAGCACCTGCTGAGCCTGCGTGAGGCTCTGTGTTCCATCCCCAGCACTGCAGAGAAAAGAACAAAATGATAAAAATGCAGGAAATGTCTCAGTTTCGTTTCAGAGGACTGAGGCATTCCATTCTCTCCCTGGGTCCTGTGACCACCCTTTTCTCCGGACAAAGGCAAATAGCGCTGTCAACTAACAGGTGACGTGAGAGAACTGCATAATGTTGGTGGGGTTCCTGGTCCAGAAAGCAGAACAGTCCATCCTGGTATGGATGAGACCCTTCCTCAAAGAAGTGGGAGGTGTTGCCTGATGGAGACAGGAGGAGAGACAGAAGGCTGGTTAACAATGTGGATTTGGGAGCAGAATTCTGTATTCTGATCATATCTCTAGCATGCCATTAATCCCAGCATTCAGGAGGCAGGGGCAGGCAAATCTCTGAGCTTGAGGTTAGTCTGGTCTACAGAGTGAGTTCCGGGACAGCCAGCACTACACAGAGAAGCCCTGGGGGACAGACACGACAAATCCTGGCTGTGACTCCGGGGAGAGGGTGTGTGAAAGCATCTGACATGGAGCGCCTAGCATCTCCCGATGAAGGAAAGGTGAAGAGCAAAGCCGCCACAGCTGATTCCAGAAGATTCCAGAGGAACTAACAGGGCGAGCAGTTGTCACCAATAGCTCAACCCATGGGGCACGCGGGGTGGAAGCAGTTCTTGAAGCCCTGACGGTGGGTCTGCCCCTGAGTGGTTGAGAGACGTGGGCCCCAGCAGGCCTTGAAGAGGAGGCTGAGAGCTAACAGGAAGAGACTGACTGCCAGCAGGCCATGGTGGGTGTCAGAGGCTGCTGGTGTGTGTGTGTGTGTGTGTGTGTGTGTGTGTGTGTGTGTGTGTGTGTGTGCCATGGTGGGTGTCAGAGGCTGCTGGTGTGTGTGTGTGTGTGTGTGTGTGTGTGTGTGTGCCATGGTGGGTGTCAGAGGCTGCTGGTGTGTGTGTGTGTGTGTGTGTGTGTGTGTGTGTGCCATGGTGGGTGTCAGAGGCTGCTGGTGTGTGTGTGTGTGTGTGTGTGTGTGTGTGTGTGTGTGTGTGTGTGCCATGGTGGGTGTCAGAGGCTGCTGGTGTGTGTGTGTGTGTGTGTGTGTGTGTGTGTGTGCCATGGTGGGTGTCAGAGGCTGCTGGTGTGTGTGTGTGTGTGCCATGGTGGGTGTCAGAGGCTGCTGGTGTGTGTGTGTGTGTGTGTGTGTGTGTGTGTGTGTGTGTGTGCCATGGTGGGTGTCAGAGGCTGCTGGTGTGTGTGTGTGTGTGTGTGTGTGTGTGTGTGTGTGTGTGTGTGCCATGGTGGCTGTCAGAGGCTGCTGGTGTGTGTGTGTGTGTGTGTGTGTGTGTGCCATGGTGGCTGTCAGAGGCTGCTGGTGTGTGTGTGTGTGTGTGTGTGTGTGTGTGTGTGTGTGTGATGGTGGGTGTCAGAGGCTGCTGGCCAGGATGGGAGGATGCCTGGTGTGTGTGTGTGTGTGTGTGTGTGTGTGTGTGTGTGATGGTGGGTGTCAGAGGCTGCTGGCCAGGCCAGGGGAGGATGCCTGGTGCGTGTGTGTGTGTGTGTGTGTGTGTGTGTGTGTGTGCGCGCGCGTGTGCCATGGTGGGTGTCAGAGGCTGCTGGCCAGGCCAGGGGAATACCTGGAACAGAGAGCTTTGTGGGCAGGTGTGTGTGTGTGTGTGTGTGTGTGTGTGTGTGTGTGTGTGTGTGTGTGTGTTCATGGGTGTGTGTGTGTGTGTGTGTGTGTGTGTGCGTGTTTGTGTGTGTGTGTTTGCGCGCGTGCACGCGCGCCAGGGGAGAATGCCTGGAGCAGAGAGCTTTGTGGGCAGGCCCGTGGGGGGGTGGTGAGGGTGAGGGTGAGGGTGGGGGTGGAGGTATGAGGGGAGCAGCCTTCTGGGAGAAGCCTGAGCTTGTCATGAAATCCTAGTTCCAGACTAGATCTCCTGTTGCCTCAAGGCCTCACCCACAGGGAAGGGGGGCAGGCGATGGAGTGAAATGGAGAGTGTGGTTCAAACCCAAGTCACTGAACATACTACAATGATGGACGTCTCCCTGTGTGCACAGAAAGGGTAAGTGTCTTGCTCAGGCTCACACAGCCTGAAACAGCAGATCCTGTGTCCAAGATGCCCAGGCCCATGTAGTCATAGCTAGACAGACGCTTTCTAGAAGTACTAGCTTCCTCCCAGCACAGACCCCAGCCTTGTATGTCTTCATGAAATGACGATATGGCTTTGCCCTTCCCAGCAGTATTGTGTAAACAAAGGGATGTATTTGCATAGGCTAGACTATATAACATTGGTTCTCAACATGTGGGTCACGACCCCCACAGGGCCACATATTAGATATTTCCATTATGATTCATAACAGTAGCAAAATTGCAGCTATAAAGTAGCAACAAAATAATTTTATGGTTGGGGTCACCACAACATGAGGGGCTGTTTAAAGGGTCGCAGCATGAGGAAGGTTGAGAACAGTGCTCTAGAGCATGGTGAGTCGTAGACACTGTCATCACTACTGTTTGTACCTTTACTAGGAAGGTGGAAGGATGATTCAGCCCCGTTACTGCACAGAGGAAGAAACTGAGGCATGACGGGGTATGTAGATCATGGCTGGTAATCAGAAAAGAAACTCCCGAAATCCTCCTGGGTATGAAGCCTGTCATCTCCAGCCTCCTGGCCTGGCTGCTGATGACCCATTCCTTCCCAGGAGGGTAGCTGGGAAGAAGCCCTGACGTTACCAACCCTGCTGTGTTCTCCCAGTTGTAGAAGGTGGACCACAGGTAGCCACAGCGTCCAGAGTTCTCACCGGCACAGCTGACAGTCTCGGAGACCCCAGGCAATTCAGCTCCCACCCCCACTCTTCCGGGGGATTAAGCGTCCTCACGGTGGTTGTTTTTTTATTTTGTTTTGCGCCCTACAGGACAGACTGCCTTCCCAGTCATGACTTTAGAGCCCCCTAGTGGCCAGCACGGGGTAGAGCTAGAGCGTGCCTACCCTGGGGCTCCCGCTCAGCTCTGCCGGGAGCTCCATGTGCCTCTGGGCCCCTGGAAGCAGCTGCTCAAGCAGGACTCCCAGAACCAGACCCACTCTAGGAGCTATGGACCCAAACTGGTGGGGTGAACTGGCTAGCACACACCCGCAAAGTCCTCTCTCCTTTTGTTCCCAGGACACACCCATTCCAGGTGCCCCACTTATCAAAGCCTCTATAATGGGGGAACATCTGACATTTTAGTGAGAGAAAATGGGGTCTCCCTGTTTAGGTCAGGTTGGCCTCAACATCCTCCCTCCTGACTCAGCCTCCCCATTAACTGGAGCTGCATATGTATGTACCACACCCAACTAGGATTATAGGCTTTTAAAATTCATTTACTCTAGTATTAGATTAAAATAAAGCTTCTTAATCTAATAAACGTTTATCTAATAGACTTTTATCAAAGTTTATTTTAAACTGGGTGGTGGTGGCGCATGCCTTTAACATGCCTCTCGGGAGGCAGAGGCAGGTGGATTTCTGTGAGTCTGAGGCCAGCCTAGTCTAAAGAGCAAGATCCAGGACAGCCAGGACTGCACAGAGAAACCCTGTCTCAAAAGAGAAAATAATAATAATAATAATAAAAACTTTCTTATAATCTAGGATTATACGCTTTTAAAGTTTATTTAAAAGAGAAGGTCCTCTGTAGTCCAGGCTGGCCTTGAGCACACTGTGTAGCCAAAGATGACCTTGACATCCACACCCTCCTATCTCCTAAATGCCAGGATAATAGGTGTGTGCTACCATATCATCTCCATTTCATTTTGTTTGGACCAGGGTTCAGCAGGTAACTATAACTTTTTTTTTTTTTGTAGTTGGCATCTGCTTGGGCAGCATCCCTCCTCCAGACACTTAGCAACAGGGAGCTGGGGCGCCTGGGACTCAGCAGACCCTTTAAGAGGCTGGGCAGTGGTGGCACACACCTTTAGTCCCTGTAGAGCCAGGCGGGTCTCTGTGAGTTCAAGGCCATACTGGTCTACAAAGCAAGATCCAGGACAGGCACCAAAACTACACAGAGAAACCCTGTCTTGAAAAACAAAACAAAACAAAACAAAAAGCCTTACTGCTTACGACTTGGGGCCCAGAACTCTAGGTGCCTGCTTCTTCTGACCCAGTGCAGCCACACTGATTGGATCAGGGTTCCGAATCAGGAGGCAGAATCCTGAGGTCACAGAATAAAGGCTTGCCCCCTGGTGTCTGAACTCAAAGATTGTGAGGAGCTGCATACATACTTTCTGGAAGGCTGTCACCCTTTAGTCTGATGTGAGAGCTTTAAGTCCACAGGAAAGACAAGAGAAGAGGAATTCAAAATGGGAAATAGCAAGAATATGCTGGAACCCACAGAAAGCAGCAAGAGCCTAGGTGAGTGGCAGAACCCCAGGCTGGTCCTTGCAGACCTGGGTGGGACGTGGAGGTGTCTTAAAGGAGCAGGATTCCTTCCCAGAAAGCTACACGCACGCTCATGGCCTGGGAGTTGTGGAGCCCAGGCCATGCAGCTTCTCACCAACAAAAGGAGCTAGTCAGAGGTGCCAGAGTCACACACCGAGTGCTGGTTTCACCTCTGCTCTCCAATCCTGCACATGCATCTTTCCTATGTCCCACCCAAGAAAGGGGACGTAAGGAATGTCAGTCCAGCCAAAACGGTATGTTAAAAATCTACCGGGAAAGCCACGTGTGGTGGTCACACCTGTAACCTTAGCCCTAGGTGGGGCAAAGACAGGCTAATCTCAATGAAGTCAAAAACAATCTGGTCTAGGTAGCAAGTTCCAGGCAAGCCAGGGTTATATTGTGAAACCCTTGTCTCAAAAAACTAAAAGCAAACAAGCATGCCGGTGGCCTGACCATGTCAGAGGAGCAGCAGGTGGCAACTGACTGCAGGGTGTCTGTCAGCCCACCAGGAGGAAAATCCCTGATGGTGAATCTCGGATAGGCAAGGCCCTGAGACCACAGACCACAGAGTGTCTTTTGCTTCTGCTGTGCCTTTACGTATTTGCCCCTGCCATTTTCCTCTGGTGTCTGGCATGGTGTGAATGGGTGTGGGGAGATCCCCACTGCCTGTAATGTAGTGTGATTATCCCGTGGAAACATCCCATTCTACTGGGCATTTTTACCTGTGGATTATTATGAAGATGTTTCCTTCCTAAGCTGTATTGTTTAATTGATAATAACCATGCTAGTTTACACAGAGTTTTGATGAATAAAAATAAATACAAGGAAATGTCACACAGTTCAGGTTAATGATTAAGGAAAACAATTGAGTCCCCAGAGCCAGGCTGGCTCTGATTTTCTCAATGCTGAACAACAATGCAGTCACAGGTTTTGATGTTCATCATTAGCTGAAACAAAGCCTTAAAATAACCTCAGGTTAGACCAGATGTTTGGATAATAGCTTTGAGATGAAAAACCCCAGAAAACAATCTAAAGTTCACAAGGATACATCACTGAGTCGTAGATTCATTAGGTTAGGGTCAAAAATACAAAGCAGCCCAATTGTTGCTACTAGGTTTGGTTGGTGATCAAAGGTGATGATTAATTCCTTGTGCCCACTTTTGCCTCAGTCTCTTAATGCAAGAAACTGTTGATGAGTGGGTGTGCACCCCAAAGATTTAAAATAGAGCTGACTGATTCTTTTTCATATATAAAAGTTTAGGTTTGTGATTCCTTTAAGAGTCCTTATAAGACTACCTTTCAAGATAAGACCCTTTCTTTCTAACTGCAAAATGTAGCCTGCTGGTGAAAGTCCTGATTGAGAAAAATACTTTGCTTGCCTACACAGTTAATCTCTAACAAGTTGCCTGGGTATGAATGTATGTGGGTTTTTAGGACAATTTGTTTTTCACCTGTAATACATAAAATGTTTAATCATGTAAAGGAGATGAAAAACATGTTTTTACCTGTATTCATTATAATCATTCGCTTGAAAAATAGAATGTAACCACATTGTAATTCCTATATTGCCTGAAAAACTTTGTTGGGGTATATAAGCTGTAGAAAAAAAAATATACAGTAGAAAGATCACAGAAGAATAGAGAATAAAGAAGGAAATCATCAAGAGAGAGTGTGAGTGTCTTTTCCCCTAACCCCCTCAGATCAAAAAGTCATAATAAGCTCCGACCCAGTGGCTTCCCTTTGAACCCGGTGCTGCTGGAGGTTGGTCCCACAGGCAGCAGTACAAACGGAAGTCCACTGGAGGCAGAGAAGGGAGGCTGTGGAGACGGCTCAGCTCGCAAAGTGCCTCTGCTCAAGTGGGAGGCCTGGAGTCTGATCCCCAGAACCCACATGAAAAAACGCCATGGTGACAAGCGCCTGTAACCTCAGTACTTCGGAGGAAGCAGGATTCTAGTGTGGCCTAATTGGTTAGCTGCAGGTAACCCGTCACGTGGAATTCCAGGCATGAACTCACGCTGTCAGGCCAGGCAACAAGCCCTTACCCACCGAACCATCTTGCTGGCCCTATTGGTTTTTCATATTTGCAGTTCTGAGGATTAAGTTTTGGGCTTCAGGGGCTGGAGAGATGGCTCAGAGGTTAAGAGCACTGCTCTACCATCTGTAGTGAGATCTGGTGCCCTCTTCTGGTCATACACGCTGTATACATAATAGATAAATCTAAAAAAAAAAAAAAAGAAAGAAAGAAAGAAAAGAAAAGAAAAAGGAAAAAGAAAGAAAACTAAGTCAACCTTTAGCCAGGCGGTGGTGGCTCACGCCTTAACCCCAGCACTCGGGAGGCAGAGGCAGGCGGATCTCTGTGAGTTCGAGGCCAGCCTGGTCTCCAAAGCGAGTTCCAGGAAAGGCGCAAAGCTACACAGAGAAACCCTGTCTCGAAAAACCAAAAAAAAAAAAAAAAAATAAAAAAATAAAAAAAGAAAGAAAGGAAGAAAGAAAGAAAGAAAAAGAAAAATCACCATTTGGTAACCATTGTTTTTTCAAGCAAGAATTTTCAAAGGATGCTACAAGGAGTCCGATGAAAGTACCAAGAACAGATGATTTAGTTTCAGCGCTTTCGTAAGATACCTGTCTTAGGTTGAGTTCTGTGGAATCAAATGTTGTGCTAGCTGTTTGTTTATTTGATTGTTATTGTTATTTGCCAATCTGACATAAGCTAGACTAATATGAGAAGAGGGACCCACAGCTGGGAAACTGCCTGTGTAAGACTGGCCTGCAGTAAGTCTGTAGGACATTTTCTTAAGTTGTGACTGATGTAGGAGCTGAGTGAGGCAATCAAAGTGTTCCTCATTGGCCTCTGCTTTGGTTCCATGCCTCAGGAGTTCCTGCCCTGACTTCTTTCTATGGTGGATGTGTAAGTCAAATAAACCCTGCCCCTCCCCGCCCCCGCCCCCCCCCCCCAAAAAAAGAATGCATACTGCTTTAGCCAGGCGGTGGTGGCGCACGCCTTTAGTCCCAGCACTCAGGAGGCGGAGGGGAGGCAGGCGGATCTTTGTGAGTTCGAGGCCAGCCTGGTCTACAGAACGAGATCCAGGACAGGCACAAAGCTACACAGAGAAACTCTTTGTTGAAAAAAACAAAAAACAAACAAACAAAAAGTTTTGAGCTTCAGACATGCCAGGCAAGTGCTCTGCCACTGGGCTATGCTTACCCAGCCCTTCTATACTTTGATCTCTACATGATTTAGGATAAGGAACTCAATGTAAATAGTGGTTAGACCAGTGGTTCTCAATCTGTGGGTCATGACCCCTTTGACAAACCTCTATCTCCACAAATATTTACATTAGGGTTCATAACAATAGCAAAATTACAGTTATGAAGTAGCAATGAAAAAAATTTCATGGTTGGGGTCACCACAACATGAGGACCTGTCTTAAAGGGTCACAGCACTAGGAAGATTGAGAAGCACTGGGTTAGGCTACATTGTTAAGGAGGCAAGGGATGAAGAAGAGTTCCTGTGTGTTTTGTTTTGTTTTTTTGAAACAGGGTTTCTTTCTTTTTTTTTCTTTCATTTTTCTTTTTATTTATTTATTTATTTATTTATTTATTTATTTATTTATTTATTATGTATACAGTGTTCTGTTTGCATGCATCCCTGCAGGCCAGAAGAGGGAGCCAGATCTCATTACAGATGGCTGTGAGCCACCATATGGGTGCTGGGAATTGAACTCAGGACCTCTGGAAGAACAGCCAGTGTTCTTAACCTCTGAGCCATCTCTCCAGCCCCCTTCTTTTTCTTTTTCTTTGTTTTTCAAGGCAGGGTTTCTCTGTGTAGCCCTGGCTGTCCTGGAACTCACTTTGTAGACCAGGCTGGCCTCAAACTCACAGAGATCCACCTGCCTCTGTTCCCTTCATGCTAGGATTAAAGGCGTGTGCCACCACCGGCTTGTGTGTGTGTTGTACACATTTTTTCCTCATATATATTTGTCATGTGTGGGTGGCTGAGCCCATGGATGTATAATCCAGGACTGTCCAGAAGGTTTGCAGGATGGTGAAACTTGACACAAGCTGGAGTCGTCTGGGAAGACGGAACTTCAGCTGAGAAAAAGCCTCCATAGACCGCCTGTAGGCAAGTCTGTGTGGCGTTTTCTTGACTGACAATGGGTGTGCAAGGGCCCAGCCTGTGAAACCTCAGTAAAAAACCAAAAAACCCCCACTCCATCCCCTACAGACAAAGAGAAACAAACCAGGATTCCTAAGTGTAGATAAGAACTTAACCCCTTTCAAGTTCCCAGGTGGTGATATCAGCTACAGGGACTTAAAAAAAAAAACAAAAACCACAAGAATCAGGGTATTCATTCGACTATCTGGCAGGAGCTAATTGGTCATAAAAACATCCCAAACTTCCCGAACCCAGAGACAGCTTGTAAAACTCCTAAACATGGTTGCTGAACAAACGAGAGATAAAGATTACATGAAAGACTGAAAAAAGGGAAACTGATAAGAACCAAAGGAAGAGAGACAGGTTGTGGGAAATGAATTATGTGGTCTGTGCCTTTAAGAACTAGCCTCACGGCCGGGCGGTGGTGGCGCACGCCTTTAATCCCAGCACTTGGGAGGCAGAGCCAGGTGGATCTCTGTGGGTTCGAGGCCAGCCTGGGCTACCAAGTGAGTTCCAGGAAAGGCGCAAAGCTACACAGAGAAACCCTGTCTCAAAAAAAAAACCAAAAAAAAAAAAAAAAAAAATAGATTATTAAAAAAAAAAAATATTTCAGCTGGGCGGTGGTGGCGCACGCCTTTAATCCCAGCACTCGGGAGGCAGAGCCAGGCGGATCTCTGTGAGTTCGAGGCCAGCCTGGTCTCCAAAGCAAGTTCCAGGAAAGGCGCAAAGCTACACAGAGAAACCCTGTCTCGAAAAACCAAAAAAAAAAAAAAAAAGAACTAGCCTCACAAAGAAAGGGGAGGCTCCTTCCAGCCTCACTGCTGCATGTGAGAGATTTGGAACCAGCCTCCCTACCAAGGCTTGTAAACTTAGAACAAACCTTGCTTTTGCATTCTGTACCTAAAGTCTCCGGTGGCCTCTTTGGGGACGCGATCTGGGCACAACACAGCCAACTGTGGGCAGTGCTACCTGTGGGTAAATGGTTCTGGGGTGTATAAGGAAGCAGGCTGAGCAAGCCAGTAAGCAGCAGTTCTTCGGGGCTTGGCTTCCGTTCCTGCCTCGAGCTACTGCTGACTTCCTTCAAGACGGACTGGAAGCTGTAAAGTGAAATAAACCCGTTCTTCTCCAAGTTGCTTTTGGTCATGATCTTTATCACAGCAATAGAAACCTAAGATACCTGGTGACCCAATTAATAGTATCTGAAAAAAGTTCAATTAATAAATTTAATCTAAGTCAGGTGGTGGTGGCACAACCCTTTAGCCCCGGCACTTGGGGGTCAGAGGTAGAGTCAGGTAGATCTCTGAGTTTGAGGCCAGCCTGGTCTACAGAGCTAGTTCTAGGACAGCTAAGACTACACAGAGAAACCCTGTCTCAGGGGAAATAATAATAATAATAAATTTAACCTACACTTAGTAAAATCCCATAATAATTTCTATTCCAGGAGCTGGAGGTATGGCTCAGTGGTTTAGTACTTGACTAGTATGTGCAAGGTCCTTGGTTTAATCCCCAGCACTGTAAAAACAAATGAATAAATGTAAGTAGAACTATACAAGTAGATTCCTGTAGAAGAAATAATACATGAATGGGACCTGGAGAGATGGCTCAGACATTAAGAACACTGGCTGCCCTTCCAGAGAACCTGGGTTGATTCCCAAGACCCATGCTGGAGGCTAATAACTGTAGTAACTCCGGTTCCTGGCGATTCCTCAGGCAATGCATGCCTGCAAGTGGTACATGGACACATGTGCAGGCAAAATACTCATACATGTAACATAAATACGTATTTGAAAATATGAAAATCACACACACACACACACACACACACACACACACACACACACACACACATATATATGAAACCCAGCCTGCTAGATGTAAACTGGTTATAGGCATATGCTGGTTAATAGTGTCAATGAAGCCAGGGGCTAGTGGTGCGCACCTTTAAAGCTGGGTGCATGCCTTTAACCCCAGCACTTGGGAGATAGAGGCAGGAGGATCTCAGTGAGTTTGAGGCCAGCCTGGTCTACAGAGTGAGTTCCAGGATAGTCAGGGCTACACACAGAAACCCTGTCTCGGGAAAAAAAAAAGTGTCAATGAAGGTTCCCATTTCTTCAAGCTCTGGAGGGATCTACTGAGATATCCTGCCATGCTGGTTCCTGACCTGGTCTTCAGAGGTCTGTAAATGCCAGAGTTGTGGGGGTTTTGTTTGTTTGTTTGTTTGTTTTATGTGCATTGGTGGTTTGCCATGGTGTTGGGTACCCTGGAACCGGAGTTACAGACAGGTGTGAGCTGCCATGTGAGTGCTGGGAATTGAACCCAGGTCCACTGGAAGAGAAGTCAGTGCTCTTAACCACTGAGCTATCTGTCCAGCTCCATATTGTGGTGCTTTTTGCTTGTTTGTTTTTATGGAAAGACCACAACTTTTGTTAATTTCTTTTAATTAAAGTACTTTAAAGGTTTTTTAAAGGTTTGTTTTATTTTTAGTTGTGTGTGTGTGTGTGTGTGTGTGTGTGTGTGTGTGTGTGTGTGTGTGTATACACATGAATGCATGTGCTTGCAGAGGCCAGGAGTATAGGATTCTGTGCAGCTGGAGTTACAGGAGGTTGTGAGGCACCTGATGTGGGCGCTAGGAATTGAACTCTGGTCCTCTGGAAGAGCAAGCAGTGAATGATCTTTTTTTTAAAAATGATTTATTTATTTTTATTTCATGTGCATTGGTGTTTTGCCTGCATGCATGTCTGTCTGAGGGTGTCTGATCCCCTGGAACTGGAGTTACATACAGTTGTGTACTGCCATGTGGGTGCTGGAAATTGAACCTGTGTCCTCTGGAAGAACAGCTATTACTTTTAATCACTGAGCCATTCTCCAGCCCCCAGCAGTAAATGCTCTTCAGCACTGACCTTTTTTTTTTTTTTTTGGTTTTTCGAGACAGGGTTTCTCTGTGTAGCTTTGCGCCTTTTCCTGGAACTCACTTGGTAGCCCAGGCTGGCCTTGAACTCACAGAGATCCACCTGGCTCTGCCTCCCGAGTGCTGGGATTAAAGGCATGCGCCACCACTGCCCGGCTTTTTTTTTTTTTTTATTTAGTAAGTGTGTGGCGTTTGGGGAGAACCACAGTGTCCATGTGGAAATCAGAGGGCAACTTTTGAGAGTCAAGTCATTCTTGCTTTCCACCCTGTTGAGAAAGGGTCTCTCTAGTTTGTGGGCTGAGCATTGTGGCCCCCAAGCTTTTGGCCGTTTCTCCTGCCCTTGCCTCCCGTTTTGCTGTAGGAGTGCTGAGATCACAGATATGCACCAACACACCTGCTTTTCTATGTGGGCTCTGGTGATCAAACTCAAGAGTCAGGCTCAAGAAGGCAGTTTTACCCCCTGAGCTACCTGCTCACCCTTTATCACACACACACACACACACACACACACACACACACACACACACACACACACACACACACACCTGGAACCTCCAAGAGGCTGCAGTGTGGTCTATTGTAAGCCCCTCATTTTGCAAATTTTTCACTTTGCATAAAACAGAGATTCCTAAAGATAGCTCCCTCACCCCCCATCTAATTCTCTACCTTTTGAATGTGACTGGAGCCCTGGCCTAGGATGGTATAGAATTCTCTTAAATGTGCTAGTATACGGCTCAATGGACTTTTTTGTTTGTCTGGGTTTTTTTATTTTTATTTTTTGTTTTTTTGAGACAGAGTTTCTCTGTGCAACAGTCCTGGCTGTCCTGGAACTTGCTTTGTAGACCAACCTGGCCTCGAACTCACTGAGATCCTCATGCCTCTATCTTCCAAGGGCTGGGGTTAAAGGCATGCACCATCATCACCCAGCTTTATTATTTATTTATTATTTTTTTGTTTATCTGGTTTTTTTTGTTTTTTTTTTGTTTTTTGTTTTGTTTTGTTTTGAGACAAAGTCTCTTTGTATAGCCATGGCTATTCTAGAAGTCTCTGTGTAGACCAGGCTTTACTTGAAATCATAGAGATCTGCCTGCCTCTGCCTTTTGAGTTTGGGGATTAAAGACAGGCACCACCCCCAGCTTGATGGACTTTAAAAAGATAGATTACAGGGTTTTGGGGGTGGGACAGTTGGCAGAGTGCCTGCTGCCCAAGAATTAGGACCTGAGTTTGGATCACCTGGAGAGATAGCTCAGTGAGTAAGAGCACTAGCTGCTCTTCCAGAAGTCATGATTCTATTCCCAGCAACCACATGGTGGCTCACAACCATCTATAGTGGGATCTGATGCCCTCTTCTGACATAAAGTTGTACATGCAGATAGAGGGCTCATATGCATAAAATAAATCTTTTTTAAAAAGCCAGAATTGAAAGCCTACTTCTGTAGTCCATCCCCTGCTTTATTGTAGGGCAGAGACAGGTAGATCTCTCGAAATTATTGGCTAGCCAGCCTAGTCAATGTATTAGCTCCAGGTTAAGTGAGAGACCCTTTTTCAAAAAAAAAGATGGAAGCTGGGCCATGGTGGGGCATGCTTTTAATCCCAGCACTCCAGAGACAGAGGCAGGTGGATCTCTGTGGGTTAAAGGCCAGCCTGATGTACAAAGCAAGTTGTCTCAAAAAACCAAAGAAAGGAAGGAAGGAAGGATGGAGAGTAGCTAATAAGACAACTGATACTGACTTTTGATTGTCACATGCACAAGAACAGACACGCACCAGGCTTGGTGGTGCATACCTTTAATCCCAGCATTCAGGAGGTAGAAGCAGGTAGATCTCTGAGTTCAAGGCCAGCCTGGTCTACAGAACCAGCAATGCTATATAGTAAGACTGTCTCAAAGAAAACAGCAACAAAAGAACATATGTATGTGGACACCCACACATACATGTGCACATACCCACGAGAACATGTGTACACACACACACACACACACACACACACACACACACACACACACACAGAGAGAGAGAGAGAGAGAGAGATATTGTTGTTAGGGTGAGACCAAGGTCACTTGATAGGAGCCTTTTAAAAGCAGAGATTTTTGTCCAGTTGATAGCAGAAGCGGGAGAATTGGAGCCTGAGATTTGATGTTGAGGGAGGATCTCCATTGCTCTCCATTGCTGAGCAGCAGGGCCATGGGGCAAGCCCTGAGCACAGCCTCAGACTAGTCTCTGTCTGACAACTGGGGAGAAAGTGGGAACCTCAGGCTTTCGGCCATAAGGAAATGAATTGTACCACAACTGATGAGCCTGGAAAGGAGCTGGGAACCGACAGCAACCCAGGGCAGCCAACACCTTGCCTTCAGCCCAAGCCAGATTTTCAGCAGAGAACCCAGGCAAGCTATGCTGACTGTGTGCCTCCAGAACTGTGAACTAATAAATGGCTGTTGTCTGAAGTCGCTAAAGAGGTGGTAATTTGTTACCCAGCAATAGAAAACAAATATAGATTTGCTATGAGGTCGCTAACTCTTTAAACCCCATGAGAAAGGCATTAGGCTTTACACTTACTGATGAAGTGGCTCCCGGAAGTTTTAACCACCTTCAAAAGATCAAACATGAGTGAGATCCAGAAGCAGATCTTGGGGGGGGGGGGGCGCGCGGTGCTCCGGTTGAGCTCCTCAGCTCACAGTCCTATGAGGCTTTTTCTGAAGATTGAAAGGTAACAATGGGCACCCGTCATGCAAACCAAGTGGGCTGTGTCCTGTTCATTCCCCAGTGAGTGAGAGGACCCAGTCCAAACCGTTGCTTCCGTCTCAGACCCTGGGAATGCCATTGCAAGGCTAGGGTCACTGCCTTGGAGAGACTTGACACGGAAGTCAACAAGCTTCAGTTTTTAAGCAGTTCGGAGAGAGCACGGTTTGCCTCAGGTTATGTCGTAATAGATGATACGGCCAGATGATCTGACACTTTACAGGTTTACCTCTGACCGCTGAGAAGTTCTGGAACCCCGCATAGCACTGAGCACATCAAGCACTCAGTGCTGGATTTCTACCACCATTGTCAATAAAAGACCACAAGAACACTTGGAAAAATGATAACAGGGAGCAGGGGAAGTACAAGGCCAGCCTGGGACATCTTGAGTTACCAGAAAGTAAGGAAGTCTACAAAAAAATAAAAATAGAAAGTTGCTGGACCTGGCAGCGCATGCCTATAGTCCCAGCACTCAGGAGACTCCCGATGAAGGCTGTCTGGATACACAGCCAGACTTAGTCTTAAAAACAAATAATGTTTTCCAGGGTAGGGGTGTTGTGGGGTGGTGTGTACATCTTTATTAATCTCTGGGAGGCAGAGGCAGTCAGATCTCTGAGTTCGAGGCCAGCCTGGTCTACATAGTGAGTTCCAGGACAACCAGGGCTATACAGAGAAGCCCTGTCTCAATAAATAAATAGATAGATAAATAAATAATATTGAGTTTATTGGAAGGAGCCAACCTAAGAAGTCCATACAGTTGAGACAAATGAAATAATAAATAATGATGGGCTACACACACACACACACATATAGATATAGATATAGATATAAATATAGATATAGATATAGATATAGATATAGGAGTACTGCTCAGCTGTAGAAAGCAAGTTTGGGCCGGTGAGAGGGCTCAGCAGATAGAAGTAGCTTGCTGTCAAGCCTGATGACCTGAATTTGATCCCTTGGGATGCACATGGCAGAGGAGAGAACTGACTCCTGCAGTTTGTCCTCCATCTACATACACGCACACACACACACACACACACACACACACACACACACACACACACACGTACGTATATAAATTTAGGAGGATGTCTGGGCCTCAGGTGGTGTGGCACACACCTTTAATCTTAGCACCTGAGAGTCAGAGGCGGAGGTGAAGCTTGAGTGAGTTCCAGGCTAGCTAGAGCTACATAATAGAGAGACCTTGCCTACAAAAACACCAAATAAATAAAAAGGAGGTCTGGGAGTGTAGCTTAGTGGTAAGTGTTTAACCAGGTTACACGAGGCCCTGGGTTCCATCGCAGCACCATAAAACAAAAGGGATTCTGACAGAGGCTACACCAGGTGTGAACCTTGAAGATGTTAGTTGTGATAAGAAAAATCAGCTAGATATGAAAGGACAGCTATTATTGGATGTCTTAGTAAAGATTACTGTTGCTGTGATGAAACACTGAGACCAAAAGCAGCTTGGGGAGGAGAGGGTCTATTTGGCTTATAGATCCTGAATCACAGTCCGTTGAGGGAAGCCCAGGCAGGAACTCAAACAAGGCAGGAACCTAGAGGCAGGAGCAGAGGCCATGGAGAAACACTGCTACCGACTTGCTCTCTGTGGCTTTCTCAGCTTGCTTTCTTATAGCAGGACCACCCGCCCAGGGATGGCACTGCTCACAATGGGCTGGAAGCTCCCACACCAGTCACCAACTAAGGAAATGTCCTACACGCTTGCCTACAGCCCCATCTTAGGAAGGCATTTTCTCAGCTGAGGTCCCCTCCTCTCAGATGACTCCAGCTTGTGTCAAGTTGACATAGGCCATCCAGAACATTGGATTAACTTTACATGAGGTGCCTAGAATGGTCAAATGCACAGGGAAGGGAAACTAAACTAACCGCTACCAGGGACTGAGGCGAGAAGGCAGTGGGAGCCGGTGGTCACTGAGCACATTGCTTCAGTTTGAGATGAGAAAGTCTGGTTCTGCGGGTAGATGGATACAGGTAAGGGCTGCACGATAATGTGGAAGTGCTCAACCATGGAGCAGGAACGATTCCTGCAGGACTGGGGCTTAGTGCTCTGTTCTTTGCGCCTGCTTTAGGTTTTGTTTTTTCTGCAGATTGAATCTGAGGTCTTACACATGATAGACTGGATCTTTGCATTGTTCGAGATTGGATCTTAAATAACCCAGGCTAGACTTGACTCAATATGCAGTACAGGCTGGCCTAGTACTAGATTTTCTTGATATCTGTATAAAATAGGGTCTCAGTCCCATTTTCCAGATGGGACATTGAAGCTCAAAGAGATTGAGTTATGTGCTCATGGATACAGTGAACAAGTGGCCGAGCTGAACCAGTATCAATGCCAACAGTAGATCCTGTTTAACAGGGGCATTAAGATGACAGGCCTTGGCCATAAATGCTGTGACTTAATCTCTGTGTCTCTATTAGCAATCTTGCAAGGAGACACAGTTGTCCTATTTTCTAGGTTGAGGACAGATTTCCCACACCTGGGGATTTGAATCCAGATGATGTTTACAGCCTGGTGGGTTCCTCCCCCTTTTCCCCCTCCCCCCTTCCCCCTTCCTCCCTGCCCCCTCCCCCCTTCCTCCCTGCCCCCTCCCTCCCTCCTTCCCTCCCTCCCTTCCTTGTGTTAGGTGTTGAAACTAGGGCTTTGGGTATGCTAGGCAAGTGCTCTTCCTCTGAGCTCATTATCCACAACTCTAGCCCAGGGCTTTTCAATTGTGGAGTAGAGACTGGTCCAACCCAGGGACTGGAGCAAGCGGAGAACTCTGAGAGGCAGCCGGTGGCATTAGAGCCTGGAGGGCTGGTCAGAATTTTGCTTCTGTACATAGCAGCAATGGTATAGTGACAGTATTAGCAGCGGGGAGAGAGTGGGGGAGGGGGAAGCCCTGGATCCCTCCAGACCCCTCTGTTCTGCCAGCTGTGCCCCTCACGGTAAGTGTGAGAAGGATATGACGCTGCCCACCTTCTGCAGTGAAGGGCTGGTGTTGTCAGTGAGGCTGTGAACATAGTCATTTCCTGCCTCATTCCCAAAAGGATCTGTAGCAACGTTTAGGGGTTTAAAGGATTAAAAACAACAAGGAGCAGTAAGTGAAGACTGGGCTCTCCGAACCATAATCACATAGGAAGAAGAGTCTGGAAACTTGGGGACTAGACGGGCATATTGCAGGGCCTGTGTCAAAAGGAAAAGGCCTGTGCCAAGAGGAAAGGATGGCAGTTAATGGCATTTGTCGACCCCCTAGTGGACATAGACGTGAAGAACACTTATTTAATTTGTCCAAATTAAGTCTAGCTTGCTGTCTACCAGGAATTGATACCAGAACCAAAAATCTCTAGAGACCCAAGGCCCTGATATTGAAATATGATATTTGCATAGTACCTACATATATCCTCTTGTATACTAAGACATTGCTCAATGGCTTATATAATATGTCACATAGCATAGATACTATATAATAGCTGTTATATTGGGGGCTGGAGACAGCTCAGTCTATGTAGCGCTCACTCACCCAGATGAATCCCGAAGACTCCTCAGATGTCTAGCCAGCTCCTGTTTGCAGGACTTCCCTTGCAAGCCTCCCTACCTCTGAAATATTTTATCTCCTTGGAATTCCCTTTCCCACCATCTCAGCCTATGAAGAAACCACATTCTCAGTCAGAAGATGTAACAAAAAAGCCACCTGCCCCTGGAGGCCTTCCTTGGGAGCCAGGTCAGTGACCTCTGTCTCCTTGGAAATTTTTGTTTGGAGACAAAGTCTTCTTGTGTAGTCCAGGCTCACATGGTAGGGGATGGTCCTCCTGCCTCTGCCTCCCAAGTGCTGGGGTTATGGGTGTGCCCACCACACCGGCATTCCTTGGATTGTTTAGGTTCTGCCTCTTTGTTAAACATGAACTCTCTCCAGCAGGGTGCTGCTAGGGCGTTTTTAAAAATTGTTTTATTTTATTGTTGTTGAGTAGCTCTCCTCCTTTCATTTCACATTCCCAGTGAAATTTTGTCTTCTGTATGATGGACAACTGCCAACATTTCTCACCAGAGAAGTTTCCTCCAGACACCTGATATCGACACATCACCAGGCAGCACATGTTCATGTACAATTATTCTAGATGAGTAGAAGAAGAAACCAGCCTGGTCTTGACTTTAGATTTCCAGCCAGCAGAACTGTGAGAAAATAAATTTCTGTTGCTATACCAAAAAGGTCCCCCACTTTGTGTTTTTAAAAAAGGCTTTAAAAATGGAATAAAGTCTGTGACTGAGATAAAGATTGTTAGAGTTTGGAGGCAAAGGACAGAAAGAGACAAGAGTCTGACCTTAGCAGATGAGACTGTATTAGCACCCACACAGTGAGGGCAGCCTCTCTCCGGAGGGGATGGAGGGTGAACTGGCTGAGACCCTTTAGAGCAGGGAAGAGGCTTTGAACTGAGGAAGTTGATGCAGTTGTGCAGGCTGTGTGCAAGCCTGTGGTCTCTCTTTCCTGGAATTGTCTACATCAAGCAAGACAGATAATCTTGGGAGACAGACTGTCTCTTCAAGCATTCTTCTCTGGGCTGAGCAAGGTCAGCTGTTATCTCATACAAATCCTGTTTTTCAAACCAAGGCACTCTATTAAAGATATTTTACCAATGACAATTTCCTGGTATTAGTGTTATCCTACATATAAAAAAAATGTCACCATTGAGGGAAGCTGGGTGAAGGGTACATGATATGCTTTTTGTTGTTGCATTTGAGACAGGGTATCACTCTGTAACTGTTGACTGGCCTGGAACTTTCTATGTAGACCAGGCTGGCTTTGAACTCACAGAAATCCACCTGCCTCTGTTTCCCAAGTGCTGGGATTAAAGGCATACTACCACTGTCCAGCAAGATTTATTTATTTTTATTTTATGTTCATATGTATGTGTACCATGTGCATGCATGTGCCTGTGGAGGTCAGAAGAGGGTTTTAAGTCCCCTAGGAGTTACAAGATGGCTGTGAGCTGCCATATGGGTTCCGGGAATCAAACCCAGGTTGTCTGGAAGAGCAGTCAGTGTTCTTAAGTGATGAGCCTTCTCTCCAGCCCAGCAAATGGGATTTTATTTTGTCTTTTTTTTTTTTCAATTTGCTGTAATGCTACAGTTTTTGTTTTTTGTTTTTTGTTTTTTTTTTTTACAAAGCTTTAAAGAATGTAAAAATGGCTGGATATGGGTGTGCACACTTTTAATCCCAGTATTGGGAGACAGAAGCAAGCAGATAGATCTCTGCTTGGTTTTCACAGAGTTCCAGGTTAGCCAAGGCGACAGTAATTCAGTTAGAGTGATTGCTGAGGATGCCCCAAACACTGAGTTGGATCCATAGCACTACACAAACAAGGCCTGGTAGTACATCACTGTAACCTCAACACTGAGTTAGATCCATAGCACTACACAAACAAGGTCTGGTAGTACATCACTGTAACCTCAACACTGAGTTAGATCCATAGCACTACACAAACAAGGCCTGGTAGTACATCACTGTAACCTCAACACTGGATCCAGCTTACATTACATACCAAGTTCCTGTCTCAAAAACAATAAAACACACACACACACACAAAAATAAAATAAAAAATTCAGAAGATACGTTCCATCTAGGTTTAATAACCAAGTATTAAAAAGTGATTGCCTCAGAAGTCTACATGGTTTTTTGGTCTTCTTTTTTCTTACTAATATATTTTCTTTTCTCTGAAATGCAAATATTATTGGTTCAATAAAAATGTTGGAATAGAGGTTTTATAATGTTTTAAAGGGGATGATTGCAAATTAACTAGAAGAAAGAGAAAATTAAGAGGACCAAAGTCAGGAATGAAATGGCTGTACGAATTGGGGTCCTGGCCAAAGGGACAGGTTGTACGCCTTAGCTTACTCTGAAGTTCCCCTTGGGTGAAAAGTCTTGGGAGTAGCTTATATTTTCCTCCTAGAGCAATGAATTCTCCAAGGACTGCAGAAAAAGTCTAGATTCAGCCTAGCAGATAGGCACAGTCTGATGGCTGATCAGATTTACAGCTCCGTGTTGACTTTCCCATTTACCAGGCCAATGATCTTGGCCTCAGTCTCCCCATCTGTAACTCAGAAAGAGATGGACTTTAAAGTCTTGTAAGACCCTTTCCGACTCCACAGTTCTTGAGAGGGAACCTGGCCAGGGAGGGCATCTAGGCAAGGACTGCACAGATCGCCAAAGCCGCCTGACCTGCCCAGGCCCCGCCCTTCTCACACAGGCCCCGCCCCTCCCGCTCCAGGCCCCGCCCCACCCGGTCCCCCTGCCCCTCCCTCCTGGGTTGCACCCTTGACCCCGCCCCCGGGGTGTACGTCCACCGGAAGTTCCGCGCACGGGCCGCTCACTTCCGCTCGGCAGGTGACAGCCGCGGGGCTCGGAGCGGCCGGCTGCAGCGACGCACCGGCGGAGAGGGAGGCGGAGGCTGCGGACATTTTGCTGCTGAAGCGAGCCGAGCCGTGGTGCCCGGAGCCGTTTGGACTTGCGGGTGAGGAAAAAGGCAGCCCGGCGAGATAGAAGAACTGAGGGGGTCCGAGGTGAGGGGGTCTGCGGGGTCAGAGGTCACGGAGAGGACGCTCCGCTGGAGGGGCTCGAGCCGTGTGTGGGCGAAGGGGAAAGGGCTGCGTGCTCATTCATTCACTCCGGCTTGGTGGCCCGGCGTCGTCCCGTCATCCGAAGTCCGCAGTCCCCTCTGGAGAGGCCGGCTGGAGAGACTCCTGGACTTAGGCCCCTCCTCCGCTCTGCTTCCCCGTCCCCACTCCGTGGCCAGCCCGAGGCCTCCCTGTTCAGGGCCTTATCTCTTGGTCACCGCCCCCAAAATGGGGCAAAAATCTAGACATGGCCTTATGCCGCCCGCCCCTCGTCCCTTGGGTCCTCAGGGACAAGTTGACGGAATGGGGACACTTGTACTAGTGCTAACACCACAGGAATGTCTTCTGTCACTGGTTATCCAGACCTCTTTGACTTGGAAGCTCCGTGCTAAGCACTTTGTGCCCTGAGCTCACAGCAACTCCTGTAAGGTAGCTACCGTTGCTTTCCTCATTTTACCCACGAGGACACGAAGGCACAGGAGGTTAAATCACACACGGAAGGTCATTCGAGTAGTCGAGGCAAAGCCAGGCTTCCTCTGCAGGCTTCCAGGGACCATCAGAGTGTAGGGACCAAGGAACCTGGAGCCGGTTTGGGGTCTAGGAGTGATTTGATATATTTAGTTGCGGTTATATTGTTTGGATTGGTGTCAGGATGCAGCCTTCTTGTCTCTTGTCTGGTCTGATCTTCATAAGGAGCATTTGATTCACTTTCATTAGGAGGCTGTTCTGTCGCAGGCTGTTGCTGTCAGTGTTCTGCCTTTCAGGGCAAGACTCCGAAGGTTTTTCTGACTTTTGAGAACTGTGAGACACCAAATGGCAAAGTAGTTCATAGAACTAATATCCAGACACTCCCTTCATTGCAGTTGAACTTTTGGAGTAAGGAGAGGGGAACAGCAGGACCCCTTAGGGGATCTTTTGGCCCTAGGTTCTAGAAGGACACACCCAAAGGAAGGGGCTTTGACCTGTGGTGGTGCCTGGGAGATGGGGCGGTGATTTGGTGGCTGGAGAGTGAGGTTCTCTTCCTTTGTAGACATTTTGTTGCTCCTCTTAGGCCTTAGTTTCCCTGGCAGCAACACAAAGACTTACTCCCTTCTCACTTCCTCTTGAGTGCAGTGAACTGTAGTGAACATGGGAGGGTTTTCTTGTGCTTTTGAAAAAAGGAGTAAGTAAAAATGTTATATTGGTTGCCTCTTTTTTTTTTTTTTCTGCCTGTCTCTAGCCCCAGGCTGGCCAGGATCTCATTATATCTTGAATTCAGAGCAATCCTTCTGCCTCAGCCTCCCAAGTTCTGGGACTGATTACAGACCTGAGCCACCACACCCAGCTCTTCTGTTTGTTTATTATAAGATTTGTGATCTGTTTTTCTAGTTCCATTGAACTCAGAAACTTAATAGTGTCACCTTATCCCTATCCTTCCATGGGATAATTGGAGATAGAGCAACTTGTCACAGGTTGTAAGAACATAAACAGAGTTCGGAGCTCTGGTACTCTGTCTTGAATTGAGCCCACCAGTCCCTCTGCCTCTTAGGAACTGTCCAGAGGGCTTTGCTAGTCCTAGAGAATCAGACATTCAGAGTCTGTGGAGAGATCATCTGGTGAATGTGGGTTGACCGGAAGCCTCACACTGGGTAGTTTGAAGGGCTCAGAGATCCAATGGGCAGAGCCCTCTGACTCCCAGTCAGCTCCTGGCTCCAGCCCCAGGCTGGCAGCTTCCTAGTAGCGTGACCTGGATAATTCACTTCGATTGGGTTTCTATCCTAATAAAATATGTAGATATATTCAAGTGGTAGAGCACTTCTCCAGCATTTGCAAAGCCCTGGTTTTCATTCCTAGCACTGAGAAAAATAAGAATTTTGGGGAAATATGGTGGTACATGCCTGTAATCCCAGCCAGCATTCATTAGGCTGAGGCAGGACGAGGCCCACATGATTTACGTAGTAAGTTCCAGCCATGGCTACATAAAAAGACCTTGTCTCAAAATAATCATAAGACACTATTGATCCGCCTTCAGTGTCTGTAGGTATTAGATGAGGATATCTTTTTTTTCTTTCTTTCTTTTTTTTTTTTCAAAACAGGATTTCTCTGTGTAGTTTTCTTTCCTATCCTGGATCTTTCTCTGTAGACCAGGCTGGCCTTGAACTCACAGAGATCCGCCTGGCTCTGCCTCCCGAGTGCTGGGATTAAAGGCATGCACCACTGCCGCCCAGCACATGAGGATATCTTGCAGAGCATGTTGCTATTGACCCTAGCCATGATACCTGCTGGGGCCTATGTCTGAGGAAGGCTGTCTGCCCTGTGAGGGTAGTGCTTCCCTCTCCAATGAGACATTAATTACTAGGGACCACTCCCATTCTTCTCACTTCACTTCCTAAAAGTATTTGAGGACAGTTTAGTTGTGGGTGCCACTGGGACTGGGTTTGGACGTTCATCTTTTGCTAGTCTTACCCGAGACTTGCATGTCTTCACTGCTCACTTCCCAAAAAACCCTCAGTCTGACACCAGAACCTGAAGTACTAACAGTCATGGTTTGGGCTAGGTGTTTTACTTTGTTGTGTTTCAGATGGGTGAGGGCATTGAAGGCATTTTTGTTTCTCAACAGGTCTTTTTTCCTAACACTGCTGAGTTTATCACAAGCCAGAGAGAGTCGTGTGTCCCCTACCCCCGCCCCCCATTTTTATCTCTTTACATAGAGAGGAAAAAATACCCTAGGGAGAAAATATAACCCAAGCAGCTGGGGAACCTTAAAAAAAAATACTACTTGGTCAGCCATGGTGGCACAGGACCTAATAATCCCAGCCCTTGGGAGACAGAGGCCAGCAGATCTGTGTGTTTGAAGTCAGCTTAGTCTACAGAGCGTGTTCAAAGCCAGCCAGAAATACACAGAGAAACCCTGTCTTGAAAAACAAAACCAAAAATAAAAATCCTACTTGAAAATCCATCAATGGGTCCTCCTTTCCCTCAGGCTGGACCTCACTTCTTAGCATAGCATCCAGGCCCGTTAGTCTCTGACTTCACTTGGTTCACCGGCTGCTTTTTCCCCTTCTACTCTTCCACTTCCTCTCAGCGTGTTCAGCTGCTGCCACTTCTGCAAGCTGCACCCAGTGCTTTGTCTTGGCCTTGTGCTCTTCTCTCTGCTTAGACCCCACTCCTGCTGCCCTTGCCTGAACTCCTTTGTGAGATTACTGCTTGATGCTTGTCCTTTGCTCATCACCCCACCTTGCAGAGGCCTGAGCAGACGCCCTTTTAGTGTCCCGTGGCAGTGATGACAATGAGTGTCATTGCCTGTTTACTTAGCTACCTTCTTAGTAGAGATCTCTGTCTTTACAAGAACTTGTCTGAACTGTGTCTCCAGCATCTAATGAGGTGAATGGCACACACAGTCAATGTGTAATAAGGGTTTGGGGAAAGAACAAATGAATGAATATTCCATTGCATTGTTAGGGTTCCAGGTGATGTTATGTGCATCTTCATGTTATGCCAGTGGGAAAGGGAAAAATGTGACTGGTAGAGGGACTTGACTACTCTGAGGCCTCCATTGCTGTTCCCACTTATCAGAGTGCCTGAGGGCCTCCAGGGTTATGAGGAGCAGAGAGATGGTAAACTTTCAGTAGTGTTGGCTGATGTTTGCCAAACCGGTGTGTTGGATTCTGCATGTGTTGACCTGTTTTAGCTTTACAGACCTCTAATTCCAGGATTGATCCTGTTAGCTAGTGGGGCCAAAAGGCTTGGCTGTGGTTCTAGATTCTGAAGCTCCCTTGTGTCTTCAGCCATGGGCTGGACCTCTAACAGGATGATCTCTAAAGATGGGAGGCCCCTTTAGTTAAGGCAGAAGTATAGCTGATTGACTCTAGAAGTTCCAGAGTCCATCAGCTAGGATGCCAGGTTCCAAGCCGTTCCTCTCAGTGTACCCTAAGGTAGGAGATGATAGAATTGGAAGTCACACTCTGTGTGTGTTTGTGTATGCCACAAAGCACCTCTGGATGGCAAACGACAATTCCCAGGAGTTGACTCTCTTCTTCTACCATGGGAGCTCTAGGGACACCACTCAGGTTGTCAGGCCTGGCAGCAAAAGCCTCTGCCCGCTGGGCTGTCTCACCAGCTCTGTTTGTTTTATTTGTAGTACTGAGAGTTAAAGCTCAGGGCCTCATGCACACCAGGAAGGTGTACCACCACTGACCTGTATACTCAAAAGCTGTTCTACAAAAGTTATTTTATGTATGTGACTGCCTGCATATATGTATGTGCACCATGTGTGCGCTTGGTGCCCTCGGAGACCAGAAGAGACCAACAGGTCCCGTAGGCCTGGAGTTACAGAGCTGCATGTGAGTGTTGGGAACAGAACCTGGGTCCTCGGCAAGATCAGCAAACGTCTTTAATCCACTGAGTCATCTCTCCAGATCCCTCAAAAACCTTAATTACATTTATTTCTTTTGTGTGAGGTCAAGGACACCCTTGCCATGGTCTTTGCTTGTGAAAGTCAAAAGACAACTTTTGGGAATGGGTTCTCTTCTGCCACCATCAGGGTCCCACCAACTCAGGGCTCAAACAGGTTATCAGGCTTGATAGCAAGAACTTTTTTTTTTCTGAGACAGGGTTTCTCTGTGTAGCTTTGCACCTTTCCTGGAACTCACTCTGTAGACCAGGCTGGCCTCAAACTCACAGAGATCTGTCTGCCTCTGCCTCCCCAGTGCTGGGATTAAAGGCGTGCGCCACCACCGCCGCCCGGCTCCAATAGCAAGAACTTTTACCCACTGAGCCATCTCACTGACCCTTTCCTCAGAAGCTTTAATCAGTGCTTTGATGTTGAAGTACTTCACCAGCTATGTTGTGTATAGGAGTAGACTGGGGCAGCTTATACTTTTAACGACACCCTAATTGCTTTTTGGTCTTATAAGCTCTTTGAGGTGGAAAGACAGTTTTTGTGTAGCCAGCTGTTGAGTCTGCTCCCATCATCTTCATTCTTTGATCTTGAAGTGCTTGGCATTGAGATTCTGACAACAGACTTCCTAAATCTAGCATTCATTCATTCATTCAGTGTTTATTGAGACTCACTAGTGTCTGGCACTGGGATGTGCCAGTAGGTAAACGAGTCAGGCCTAGTTTCTGCCATGGTGTTGCTTTCTCTTGGGGGAGAGACAAAGCAGAAAGAGAAAACAAATGCAATGATTGGGAAACTAATAAGATGTGAGGAAAACAGAAGACATAGCAGCCAGAGCCTGTTAAAATGGAGTCTTGTCTCAGGACTCCACTACACCAGACTAAACCCTTACAGTGACTGTAAGCCATTCTTCTGATGCTTAGTGCTCAGCCCCATTCACTGTGTCCTCATTGCTCATTCAGCCACAACCACTTCAGACACACCAGCTACACTCCTCCTCCACCGCGGTAGGCATGGAGCCAAGACCTCATGTTTGCTAAGCTTCTGCTCTATTGCTTTGCCTCATTCCTAGCCCCAGATGTTCCTTTGGTCCGGCTGATGTTTCCCATATAACCGTCACCTCAAGGAGGCCTTCTGTGACACTAGTTAACTTTCAGCCTCCTTTCCCCCTGCTCCATGCTTGCTGTCCTCCTTTCCTGTTTTTTCTTTGTTTGTTTTGGTTTTGGTTTTTGGTTTTTGAAGACAAGATTTCTCTGTGTAGCCCTGGCTGTCCTGGAACTGACAGAGATACAGAGGACCGCTTGTCTCTGCCTTCCAAGTGCTGGGATTAAAGGTGTGTACACTATTACCTGGCTTTCTTTCTTTCTTTCTTTCTTTCTTTCTTTCTTTCTTTCTTTCTTTCTTTCTTTCTTTCTTTGCTTCTAAGGAACTGGCTAATGTCTGCACTTGTGTTTGTTGTTGTGGTTTTTGTTTTTTGTTTTAAATCTTGCTTGTCTGCAAAGATTTCTCTTTCTTTCATTGCACACAGACAGCTTCCAATGCATGGTAGGTACTTAGTGAATGTATGCAAATGTATAAAAATACTGGAGAGGAGCAGATAAATACCTTCTGAAGGTGGTAGATGGAGGGAATGTGTCTTTGAAGTGATGTCATCTAAGCTGAGATTTGAAGGATAAGTTGGAGCAGCTAGGGCAGGAGAGGATAATCCTGGTAAGATCAGCAAGTACAGAGACAATGAGAAGGAAGCATTTAGCAAAACACCGAGGGCCTGGCGGTCTGAAGTCCTTGCAAGACCTTGCGGCCTGGAGGTGCTCTCATTGCAACCCACGTCACAGTTCCCTACTTCCTATAATCTGCTCACTCTCTGAGCCTGTGGGGGCAGGTTATTACGGCCTGCCTCACATGTCTAACCTCTGTTTCATTATTGTCTTAGTTACTTTTCTGTTGCTGTGAAGAGACATCATGACCAAGGCAACGTATAAAGGAAAGTGTTTAATCTGAGGACTCAGGATTCCAGAGGGTTAGAGTCCTTGACTATCGTGGTGGGGAGCATAGCCATAGGCAGGCATGGGGCTGGAGCAGTAGCTGAGATCTTACATCTGACCCATAAGCATGAGAGAGAGAGAGAGAGAGAGAGAGAGAGAGAGAGAGAGAGAGAGAGAGAGAGAGAGAACGAGAGAACGAGAGAGAACAAGAGGACGAGAGAACATGAACACACACTAACCAGGAATGGGATAGATTTTTGAAACCTCAAAGCCCACCCCCAGCGGCACACCTCCTCTAATAAGGCTGTACATCCTTCCCAAACAGTTCCACCAACTGAGGACCAAGCATTCAAACATCTCAGCCTATAGGGGCCATTCTCACTTAAACTACCACAATTATGTATTTAGAAGTAATTAACTTTTTGTGGTCCTGAGGCTGGATGGAACCTTGGGCCTTTGCCATTGAGCTCTCCTCTTAGCCTATTTCTCCCATTTGAGATGTTGCCACCTGGTCATCCACATTGTGCCATTTCTTCTCTCTAATCATTTTTATGCTTAACCTTCCATTTATTGGCTGTAAAATGAGCTTGGAGGTCTGGCATTTTCCATTTCAAGATAGTCAACAGTAGTTTGAGACTGGTTTACGAAACTTGAAATTTCTCCAAGAGTTGAGCATTAATTATCAATGTGTGTTGAGTACCTATTTGCTTGATGTATGGATAAGCGGTGGGAATACAGTAGTGAGCAAATCTAAATTCTGACTCTCATGAAGTCTGCATTATGGAGGAAGAAAAATAGACACTATAAGGACTGTTTATAATATGTAATACTTTGAAAAAAAAAGAAAGAGTTCAAAAGTGTTGGAGATAGATGGGAGAGGTGTACCCTTTTAGATAAAGGGGTCAATCAGGCATAATTAGTGCAGACTTGTAATCCCAGCACTTGGGAGGCTGAGGCAGGAAGATCATGAATTCAAGGCTACCCTGGGATACACAGTGAGTCTCAGGCCAGCTAAATAATAAGACCTTGTCTAAAATCAGGGGAAGACAGGTCTGGTGATGCCTCCCAGAACTTGGGAGGCAGAGGCAGGTGGATCTCTATAGTTTACAGGCAGCCTGGTCTACAGAGTGAGTTCTAGGCCAGCCAAGGCTAAATTTTGAGGCCCTGATTTAAAAAAACCTAACAATAAAAGAGCTAACATGGGACTGGCGAGATATCTCAGTTGATAAAAGGCACGTGCCTGACAATCTGAATTTGATTCTGCTAGCACCCTACGTGATATAAGAAGAGAATCAGCCGGGAGGTGGTGGTCCACGCCTTTAATCCCAGTACAAGGGAGGCAGAGGCTGGCAGAGGCTGGTGGATCTCTGTGAGTTTGAGGCCAGGCTGGTCTACAGAGCTAGTTCCAGGACAGTCAGGGAACCAATTTCTACAAGATGTCCTCTGACCTCCATATATGTATACTGTGACACACTCGCACGCATGAGATCCAGGACAGGTACCAAAACTACACAGAGGAACCCTGTCTCAAAAAAAACAAACAAACAAAAAAAAAAAGAAGGTAATAGCTGAAGCCTCTGAGTTTGAGGCCAGCCTGGTCTACATAACAAGCTCCAGAAAACAGAGAGAGACCCTGTCTTTAAAAAGAAGAAGAAGGGGTTGGGGATTTAGCTCAGTGGTAGAGCGCTTGCCTAGCAAGCGCAAGGCCCTGGGTTCAGTCCTCAGCTCTGGGGGAAAAAAAAAAAAAAGAAGAAGAAGAAAGTGACATCTGAGCCAAGATGAAAAAAAGTAGGGTCCGAAACATGAAGCTATCTGGATAAAAAGCCTTCCTAACAAAGTAGACAGATTGTCCAAGGGCCCTGCACATTATAGAAACATGCCTATTGTACTTACAGATTAGAAAATAAGCCTGGGTTGAAGAGGTGGCTCAGTGGTTAAGAGAACTTGTTCTTGCAGAGGACCTGGGTTCAAATCCCAGCACCTAGATGAAGGCTTACCACCGTCACCCATAACTCCAGTTTCAAGGAATCCAACTTATTTACAAGGGTACCAGACATGCACTTGGTACACAGACATACACGTAGACAGAACACTCATACACATAAAATAAGTAAATTTAAAAAAAAATTTGTTTTTGGTTTTTCAAGACAGGGTTTCTCTGTATAGCCCTGGTTGTCCTGGAACTTGCTCTGTAGGCCAGACTGGCCTTGAACTCATAGAGATTTGCGGGCCTCTGCCTCCCAGGTGCTGGGATCAAAGGAAGAAAATGTCTCCGAGGAGGCAAGGCTGGGCAGTGGCAGATGACACTTGACACTTGACAAGGCCTGTGCATCTTCTGTAGGCAGAGTCCACCATACTGGCCTCCAAGGCCATCCCTGAATCTTGTACTTCCTTCTCTAACCTCATCCACTCCTCTCTTCTTCCAAGTCCTTGTTTGTTTTGTGATATAGTCTTGCTACGAAGCCCAGCTCAGGCCTTGAACTCTTCATTCCCCTGGACTCCACTTCCCAAGTACATCTATCATCGTATTTGGCTCAGTGGAGGCTTTTTATATATTAGAGAAAGAATTGCTTTGATCACAGATTCCTTAATACGTGGGCTTCTTTGGGCTTGTACATGGTGCTCTTCTCTTGGTGTCATGGCCCTTGTTTTTAAATGGATTACCATGAGGGTGGAATGAGACAGGCTGTAAATCACTCAGTACTGAGCCTGCTTCTAGCTGGCATTGGTGGCTCCACTGTTCTCGGGTCTCTACCTTCTTAGACTGGCATTTGGTGAGTATGTCACCCATCTTTCCATATCTGGATAATCTTCCCTTCACCTCAGAGAACTTTCCTGGTGCTCCTCTGAGCTTTGGTGACAGTCTTCTGAAGGGCAGGATTACTCTCCTGTCTTCTGCAATCCTGTCGATGGCCTACTGTGTACAGCTCCTGTGTGAACGTAGTCCCAGGCCTGCAATGGAAGACACTCCACACTGTGCCTGCTGAATGGATGGCCACAGTGCTCCAGAAAGTGTTCCCTTTGGTCAGTGGGAGAGCAGAAATTGTAATGAGCCTTGTTCTGTGGTCTCTGGTTTCTTTCTTCTTATTTAATTAACATAAGTATTGTCCCAAAGAACTCCTTATCTATCTATCATCTATCTATCTATCTATCTATCTATCTATCTATCTATCTATCTATCTATCTATCTATTTATTATTTTTCCCCCCAAGACAGGGTTTCTCTGTGTAGCTTTGCGCTCTTTCTGGCACTCACTCTGTAGCCCCGGCTGGCATCAAACTCACAAAGATCCACTTGCCTCTGCCTCCCGAGTGCTGGGATTAAAGGCATGCGCCACCACCGCCCGGCTATTATCTGTTTTGTTTTCTGAGATGGGGTCTTACTATGTAGCCCTGGCTGTCCTGGAACTCACTCTGTAGACCAGGCTGGCCTCAAACTCACAGAGATCCACCTGCCTCTGCCTCCCAAGTGCTAGGATCAAAGATGTGCATCACTACAACCATCTTGTTTTATTTTTATTTTATTTTTATTTTTTTTGCAGGGGTCGGGTGGGGCATTGGTTTTTCAAGATAGGGCTCCTCTGTGTAGCCCTGGCTGTCCTGGAACTCACTCCATAGACCAGATTGGCCTCAGATCTTCCTGCCTCTGCCTCTCGAGTGCTGGGATTCATTCGTTTGTTTGTTTGTTTTATTTTTCGTCCCGAAGAATGTGGCTCTTTCTTGAAAGCAGTTCTTTCAACACATTGTTGTTGGCAGATTAGTGGGAAACTGACTGATTCTGAAATGAGGCTCTTGATGCTCACTGCTGATGAAGGACTTTTGCTTGCATGTGGTAGAAACCTTTGGGTCCTTTTTATTTTGAAGCTTTAATTACTGTGAGCCTCAGGAGATTGCTTTGATTAATCAGTTCTCATCCAAATCCCAAGAGACCCACAGCTTGGCAAGCTTATCCAGACAGGCTTTTACTAGGCATGTTACCAAACCTGATGTTCCTGCTGTTTCAGGTAGATAGATGGGCCCTAAAGTAACCTGCTATTCAACATCTGAGGAGTTCTGCAGGGATATGTGGCAACCCATATCCTGTACCCTTTAGCTTGACCTGTATGCATTTCTACCAGGTCTTCATTCAGGAAGAGTATTTGTTTCCCTGGATAGAGGGCAACATGTGACCTGCTCTTGAGACAGTGTTGGGGGAGTCACCAGCCATGTGACTCCAAACAAATGCCTTACACTCTACTGGCTTCTGTTTTCCTTAACTGTGAGCCTGTGATATTATTAAAACCTTCACAGGTATGAAGACGGATTTTTTAAGTGATATACTTTCATTACATTTATTTACTGTGCATGCCATGACAAGTGTGTGGAAATCAGAGGACAACTTGCAGGATCCCTTCTCTCCACTACGTAGGTCCTGGGTGTCAGCTCAGTTTGTCGGGCTTGGTGGCAAGCACCTTTGCCTGCTGAGCCATCTTGCCAGCCCCCTGAGGACTAAATTTAAAACTCTGTGTGGTGTCTGGCCCATAGTGTATGTCTGTTTGTCATACTTCCGTAATCACCGTCTTTGTTCAGCATTTCATGCCAAGTCTAAAGATCATGGAATATTTTCTCATAGTTGCTGAGCTCACTTGAAGGAGCTTGTTTGGATGAGTCTGGTGACCACATTGTCTAAGAGAGAAAGTCTAAAGTCTGGTTTCTCTACTGATGACTCACCCTTTTGTCTTTAGTGAACTTTAAAGTGAACATTTGCACTTACCTCCGAGGTCCCTTTTCCTTTTTTTTTTTTTGTTTGTTTGGTTTTTTTGTTTTGTTTTGTTTTTTGAAACAGGGTTTCTCTGTGTAGCTTTGTGCCTTTCCTGGAACTCACTTGGTAGCCCAGGCTAGCCTCGAACTCACAGAGATCCGCCTGGCTCTGCCTCCCGAGTGCTGGGATTAAAGGCGTGCGCCACCACCGCCCGGCCCCTTTAACTTTTTTTTGGTTTTTTTTTTTTTTTTTTTTGGTTTTTTTCGAGACAGGGTTTCTCTGTGCAGCTTTGCGCCTTTCCTGGGACTCACTTGGTAGCCCAGGCTAGCCTCGAACTCACAGAGATCCGCCTGGCTCTGCCTCCCGAGTGCTGGGATTAAAGGCGTGTGCCACCACCGCCCGGCCCCCTTTTCCTTTTTAAAAGACTGTTGGGCAGAGGCTGTCTCTTCTTGGTAGAGTGTTTGCTTTGTAGGTATGACACTAGGTTCTGTCACCAACATCACCAGAAAGAAGTAAATAAGATAAAAGATTGTCAGATGGGGAGAAGTGCCTCAGTCAGACTCATCCTCATGGGGAGGATCACAGGCAGGCAGGGCATAGCACAGAGGGGACGTCTGTGAGGTAAACCAATCTCTGCCCCTGAGACACATCTGAAAGAGCAGAGCACATGTAATGACCCAAGTGTGGCTTTTCTGCTTAAGATGAAGGAGAAATGGCAACTACACTCTAGCCCCTCCATCGTGTGTGTTTCCATGTGTGTGCTGGTGCATGAGTGTGTGAATACATGCATGTGCTTGTAGAGGCTGAGGTCAGCTTGAGGTGTGTTGTTGCTCAGGTGATATCCATCTTGATTTTTGAGACGGTCTGTCACTGGCCTGGAACTCACTAATTAGTCTAGTTTGGCTGGCTAGTAAGCTTGCACCAGGGATCTGTCACAGTGCGTACCACCAGCTTTTGTACATGAGTTCTGGAGAACTGGAGTCCTCATGCTTGCTTGGCAAGCACTTCACCAAAACTGAGCTTTCTTCCTGGCTGAAGAAAGCCCTCTTCATTCTCTCTTTCTTAGCCTTTCCCCTTCATTTTCTTTTTACTTCTGACACTGGGTCTCACTGTGAAACTCAAGCTGACCTGGAACTCATGATCCTTGTTCCTCAGCTTCCCAAGGGTTGGAATTACAGGTATGCACCACTTGCTAGTCTAACTTAGTCCTGATTGTCCTTGAGGTTCATATGGCCATATAGCAGGTTTCTGAGCAGCTGTCATCATGGAAGGGCTTCACAGCTGAAGCCCCAGCACAGACCTTCAGAGGACAGTTTTCCCTGCCCAAATACCTATGTGTTCAGAGATGGGTGCTGGCACCTGAGTCAGACCTGAAATGGTTCTCATCTCTTTCCTGTTTGTTTTGCTGACCAGCTCCCTCTCTGACTCACCAAGTGCCCTCAATGTGCAATACATGTGCTAACATGGCTTTTCAATGCAGAGATTGGACGGCTCTGACAAGACACTGCTCTGAAAGGAAGAGAGTCCTGCCCCTGCAATGTTTGGCCTTGAGAATGAAAACACTTTCCTCCTCAGAGTGTTATGGTTTTCCTTCTTTCTAAGGACTTAATAAACTGAGCATGGTGGTACAGACCTATAATCCTAACACTCTGCTGAGGCAAGAGAATCAGGAGTTTGAGGCTAGCCTGACCTACATAATGAAGTCCTCTGTTTTTGTTATTTTTCTATTGCTGTGATAAAATACCGTTACCAAAAGCAAGTTGGAAAGGAGAAGTTTTATTTCAGTTTATAGCTCCACACCATAGTCCATTGTGAAGGAAGTAAGGGCAGGAACTGAAGCAGAAGCCGCAGAAGACTGCTGGCTTGCTCAGTCTGTTTTATGTACACCCAGGACCAGCTGCCCAGGGTGGTATCACCCATAGTGAGCTGGGTCTCCCACACCAATCTTAAGTCAAGATGTCCTACAGACTTGCCTGCAGGCAATCTGGGGGAAGGCATTTTCTCAAGATCAACTCTTCCTAGATATGTCTAGGCTTGTGCCAAGTTGACAAAAAAAAAAAAAAACCCATCAGGACATCCTGTCTCAAAAATCCAAATGGGCTTGTGAGATGGTTCAGTGGGTAAAGGCATTGGCCACCAAGCCTGATGAACTGAGTTCAGTTCCTGGAATCCACATGCTGGAAAGGGAGAACCAGCTCCTACAAGTTGTCCTCTCACTGCCACACTCAAGCTATGGCACATACATCCCCCCACCCCCAGGCAGAGAAATAAATAAATGGAAAAACTAATAAGGTTTACTGCCTCTGCCTGGCTGCCTTTTGAATTTTACCCTCTTTGATCCTGTAACACGAATCTTAAAACGTCTTATTAATAAAAACAAACCCAGGGCCAGGTATTGGGGTGAATGCTGGAAGATCAGAGAGACAGAACAAGCCACAGCTAGCTTCACCATACCAATTCCTCAGCCGGTGTGTTTCCTCAAACTGGAAGCCTCTGTGTCCTCATCTGAGTGGATCTCAGCTGAACTACTGCTAAAAGCTTAAAAAAGACCTCTAGTTCCTGGTCCTCATGCCTTATTTACCTTTCTGCTTCTTGCCATCACTTCCTGGGATTAAAGGCGAGTGTCACCATGCCTGGCTGTTTCCAGTGTGGCTTTGAACTCACAGAGATCCAGATGGATCTCTGCCTCCAGAATGCTAGAATTAAAGGCGTGTGCTACCACTGCCTAAACCTATGTTTAATATAATGGCTGTTCTGTTCTCTGACCCCCAGATAAGTTTATTGGGGTGCACAATATATCAACCACATGATCCCCTTAGAAAAACATCCATTGATGGGGGAAAAACTCCTTCATTGAGTGGCAAATCAGAACATTTGGAATGTGGAAGGAGTCTGTTTTGTTGTTGTTGTTTGGTTTGGGGTTTTTGTTTTTTGCCCCCCCCCCCCCCCCCCCCCCCCCCCGGTGTATTCCGAGACAGGGTTTCTCCAACAGTCCTGACTGTCCTGGAACTCACTCTGTAGACCTGGCTGCCCTCGAACTCCCAGAGGTCCTCCTGCCTCTGCCTCCCAAGTGCTGGGACTAAAGGTGTGCGCTACTACCACTTGACCTGACTAGTTTTCAAACTGCATTGAACTATGGCCTGCCTGGGGGCCCCTGAGGACGGGGAACCTAGGGCATAGTTGGATGATCCAGGATCTAGCACCCAGCCTTCCTTCTTGTCATCTCGGTTCACCTTTCACCTGCTGTCTATGTTGCCGTGGAGGGCCCCGAAGTTCCTTTGACAGTTGGAAAATGTAAGGCCGGAGTCAGGAGGTTTACTTTACTCCCAAGGCCCACACAGCTGTCTGTGTAGTAAAGCCAGACTTCTGGCAGCGATCTTGGCATTGGCTCAGCCTTGCTGTATTTGTTGAAAGTTAACTGCAAAGCCTTCTGTTCCTGGTCTGTCTGGTGCTTGTCACAGAGTTTGATTTGTTGTGAGTCCTTGGTTTTGTAGCTTCCTTGGGAACCTGTCTTTTCATTCACTGAGCCAGCCAACACTTGGTGAGCTCCTGGAATGTGCCAGGCACAGTGCCAGTCATTGGGCTGACAGCGTTAAACAGAACACATCGCAAATTAGAAGCATGAAGAAGGCTGTGGAGAGGTTGGAGATGTGAGTCCAATGCCAGGAGGCCGGTGTCCCTCTGGCTACAGAGGAAGGAAGCTCTCTGGGGCAGGAGAGTTAAAGCTGAGGCTGAAGAATGAGATATTGATGGAACTAGTATTGGGATAAATGTACCAATCCATCTAAGCTGCTTTATGTGTAAACAGGTAATGTGTACACACAGCACAGAGTTTCCAATTTCTATTAAAGGATCAATGGAGAGTCAATCTCACACTCCATTCCTTAGTCACCCAGTTTCCTTTTTGGAAGAAATCACTGATAACTTTTCTGTCCTTTTAAGGATAGTGGATGCATTTGCACACTTGTAAGATACTTGCATTTTATTAATATTTATTTAAAATGGCGATGCTAGCATACTTTTATATTTTGCATTTTGCTTTTCCATTGATTGTCTTGGATAGTTATGATAAAAGCATGTTGGGGTGGAGAGATGACTTGGCGGTTAAGAGCACTGGTTCCTCTTACAAAGGACTCAGGTCTCACATGGTGGTCACAACCATCTGTAACTCCAGTTCCTGGGGATCCCACACCTTCCCCCTGGCTCCTGCAGGCACCAGGCATACACATAAAATAAAACTTTTTTAAAAAAACATGTATAGCTGGAGACAGTGGCATACGCTTTTAATCCCAGTACTCAGGAAGCAGAGGCAGATGGATCTCCGTGAGTTCAAGTAGTCACAGCATTTTGCTATTACAAAGGTTGTTGAGTAAATAACTTTTTGGTTTTTCCGAGACAGGGTTTCTCCATGTAGTTTTGGTGCCTGTCCTGGATCTCACTCTGTAGACCAGGCTGGCCTCGAACTCACAGAGATCTGCCTGGCTCTGCCTACTGAGTGCTGGGATTAAAGGCATGCGCCACCACCCGCCCAACTTTTTGTTTTTTATGGAAAGTTTTAGAAGTTCAATTGCTGGACCAATGACTAAGTGTACTTGCGGTTTTGAAAGCTACTGCCAGCTACTCTAAGAGGTGTATAAGGCAATTAGTCTCTTGTTGATATCAATGAGGTTCTTATTTCCTGTATTTATACCAACATGGAATCTTAGCAGACTTTTAGCTTTTCATTAGTCAAGTAGCCGCTCAATAGTATTTCACTGTAATTTCAGTTTCTGTGTCTCTTATGTCTAGGCATGAATGTTTTATATTTGATAAACTGTCTACGTCTTTCTCCATTCTTCTCTTTGTATTGATGGGTTTCCTTTGTTTGTTTTGTGGCAAGGTCTTGTTATGTAACCTAGGCTGGCCTCAAACTCTCCTTCCATCTTGTTTCCCAAGGGCTGAGTTTCCCATAAGCCACCTACCTGCCTCAGTTCTGGATTTTGATATGCTATGGAAACAAGTGTGCCTTTGTTATCAATGGGATGACAATATTTGTGAGTTTGTAATTTGCCTCTTTTTCTTTTATTGTTTTGGTCGTGCAGGAAAATTGACTTTTTTGTAATTGGACCTTTTAAGGCTAGCTTTTATATCATAGAAACGCTTTTTTTCTTCTGGATTTTGGTCCAGTCTACCTTTTCCTCTCCAACATTGGATCTTACTGTTTTGTTTTTGTTTTTCTGAGACAGTGTTTCTCTGTGTAGCCCTGGCTTCCTGGTACTCACTCTGTAGACCAGGCTGACCTCAAACTCACAGAGATCTGCCTGTCTCTGCCTCCTAAGTGCTGGGATTAAAGGCACCAAAACTACACAGAGAAACCCTGTCTCGAAAATCAAAAAAATTAAGAAAGAAAGAAAGAAATTGTTCTTAATGTTTGTATAATTCACACCAAGTAGCATGTGCCCAGCATATGCATCAGGACATAGATCATCTTCATCACCTTCAGGGAGCTTCCAGGCCCCCTTTAGCCAATGTCCCCTGACCTGACTTCTACCACCATAGTTTAATTTTGCTTTTTCTGCTCTGTAGCTTCATCCAAATGCTATCCCATGATACTTAAGGTGTTTATGTATTCTGTTATCAAACCCAAGGTTTCATGCATGCTCAGTACATGCTGTACCATTGAGGCATTTCTCAGCTTTTGTTTACATTTGATCTTGTCACTGAGTTTTCATTCTCATGCTATCCCGTTAGAAGAAGTATGTGAGATACATAAACCAGCAAGTGATGCTCCCCCTGTTTTAAAACATGGAAACTAAATAGAAGCCAGCACAAGAGAGGCTCAGGAGGTAGACACTTGCTGCCAAGCCTGATAAAACTGTGTTCTGTCTCTGGGACCCACATGGTGGGAGGAGAGATTTCAATTCTGCAACTTGTCCTCTGACATACACACCTATGTTGGGAACTGTGTGTGTGTGTGTGTGTGTATACATGTACATACAGTAAGTTTAATTTAAGAAAAAAAAAGGCAACGGGTGGTGGTGGCGGCGGCGCACGCCTTTAATCCCAGCACTCGGGAGGCAGAGCCAGGCGGAAACCCTGTCTCGAAAAAAAACCAACCCCCCCTCCCCCAAAAAATAAAAAGGCAATGAAGTCAATTCACTTCAGAACGATAGTCATTCCTTTAAAAGTTAGTATTGAGGGCTGGAGAGATGACTCAGCAGTTAAGAGCACTGCTCTTCCAGAGGACACAGGTTCAATTCCCAGCACCCACATGGCAGCTCACAACTGTCTACAACTCCAGTTCCGGGGAATCTGACACCTTCACATCAGTGCACATAAAATAAAGTTAAATAAATTATAAAAAAAAAAAAGAAAGGAAAAAAAAGTTAGTGTTGTGGGAGCTGGAGAGATGATGACTCAGCAGTTAAGAGCACTTGTTGCTTCTGCAGGGGACCTGTGTTTGATATTTAGCACCCACATGGTGGTTTATAATTATCCATAACTCCAGTTCCGAAGGGATCCAGGGCACCAGGCACAGATATGGTGCACATACATACATGCAGGCAAAACATTAATACACATAAATAAAATTTAAAAAATTTAAAGTTACTATTGGGCTGGAGAAATGCTGTGGAATAACCCCTCTGTATGCTATGAATATGTTTTATTACCATTGGTTAATAAAGAAGCTGCTTTGGCCTATAGCAAGGCAGAATAGAGCCAGGCAGGAAATCGAAGCAGAGATACAGGGAGAAGAAGGAAGGAGTCAGGGTCAGATGCCAGCCAGCCGCCAGAGGAGCAAGATGTACTAAAACACAGGTAAAGCCACAAGACACATGACAAAACATAGATTAATAGAAATGAGTTAATTTAAGTTGTAAAAGCTAGTTAATAATAAGCCTGAGCAATGGGCCAAACAGTTTGTAATTAATATTAAGTCTCTGAGTGATTACTTTAAAAGCGGCTGTGGGACTATGGGACAAAAAAAAGCCTCTGTTTACAGGGAAATGATTCAGTGGATAAAGCTCTTGCCACATTAGTGTGAGGACCTGAGTTCAGATCCCTCGGATGTGATGTGGTGTATGTGTCTGTAATTTCAACAATCCCTTGGCAAGGTGGGAGGTACTCATGGTCCAGTGAGCCTGGGATATACTACAGGGAATAAGTAAGAGACCATGTCTCACCTCTCTCTCTCTCTCTCTCTCTCTCTCTCTCTCTCTCTCTCTCACACACACCACACACACACACACACACACACACACACACACACACCTCACACACACACACACACACACTTTTTTTTAATAATTTATTTAAATTTATTTTATGTGCATTGGTGTGAAGGTGCCACATTCCCTGGAACTGGAGTTACAGACAGTTGTGAGCTGCCATGTGGTTGCTGGGAATTGAACCTGGGTCCTCTGGAAGAGCAGCCAGTGCTCTTAACCACTGAGCCATCTCTCCAGCCCTGAACACACACACTTCCGTTAACAATTTTGAGTCATTGGAGAAAAGTTGCTCATTTAAAAATGTCCTTAAGCCAGGCGGTGGTGGCGCATGCCTTTAATCCCAGCACTTGGGAGGCAGAGCCAGGCGGATCTCTGTGAGTTCAAGGCCAGCCTGGGCTACCAAGTAAGTCCCAGGAAAGGCGCAAAGCAAAGCTACACAGAGAAACCCTGTCTCGAAAAAATAAATAAATAAATAAATAAATAAAATAAATAAATAAATAAATAAATAAATAAATAAATAAATAAATAAATAAATAAATAAAAATGTCCTTAAGACATTTAAATTCATTTTATTAGCTTAAAGCAGATAGTTTTTATTTCTTGTTTTAAAAATTAAATTTAGAGCCGGGCAGTGGTGGCGCACGCCTTTAATCCCAGCACTCGGGAGGCAGAGCCAGGAGGAGCTCTGTGAGTTTGAGGCCGGCCTGGTCTACAGAGATAGATCCAGGGCAGGCACCAAAACTACACAGAAAAACCCTGTCTCAAAAAACAAAACAAAAAATTTTAAATTTAGATGAATTATATGAAGACAAAACATTTGAAAAGTATTAAGGACTTTTCTTAAACCTAATCCCAACTTTATTTATTTGTGTGTGCGCACACGCTCCATTATTGTGTGTTGAGTCATTTCTTCCATCTACCTTTCCATGGGTTCTGGTGATCAAACTCAGATTGCCTTTATCCACTGAGCCTTCTTGCTGGCCTAGCTAAAAGTATTTCTATGAGGTGGATTTTTGAAGGGGGCTTCTTCCTTTTTCTCTTGGACTTAGTTTCCCATTCTTGACCCCCATCTCCATGGCCAGTGCTTAATTATTTTACAGAGCTGAAGGGAAACTGCTGCTTTTCAACTTTTAGTATTTGATTTCTTTAAGGCTTAAAAAGTGAGGTTATTGTCATGGAGATGGCTTGACAGGGGGAGACAGTTGTACCAAGCCTGAAGACCTGAGCTCTGTGCCTGGAGCCCACATGATGAAGAAGACAACCACTTTTCCCTATTTTTCCTCTGATCTCCACACATACCCCTCAAAAATATAAAGATGTTTGCTTGT